>NW_022900916.1:9274348-9458362 GCF_012274545.1 Fukomys damarensis
AGTAATCACTCTATTCCTTTGGACAACCTAAACCTGCCCCAAGGCCCCAGCCCTCATAGACTCTGTCCAAGTAAGTTAGTCCTGCTCTTGACAATATTTAGAGATGAGTGGAACTGAGTGACATCTGACCTTATCACATGAAATATAATCACCCAGAGAAAGGGATGTTTTAATTCCTTGATGAATATGTGTCCCCTAAGAATATCTCACATTATTGTGTCCCTAACAGAAGAAGAATGCAAAGTGGTTCTGTGAAGGAAATTGCTTTTAAATACAGCAAAGTGTTCCCAAAGGCATGCATCTAAATCCTAGTGGGAAATGAAGGAACTCCCCAGACGTCTCTGCTCAGAGAAGTGGGGTTTCCTAAGGTAGAATATACCCAACGTGACACTCTTTAGAATCAGGGTTTCAGTCCTCAAAGGAGAGCCTTCCTCACAGCCCTCCAGGCAGTGTGGCCTCATGCATGGGACCCGTGAGACTTTGCTGACACAGGCCTTGGTTTGACCTCTTACTGCCTGAATCCCAAAATACTTACCCTGTCTGAGCATAATTTCCCTGATTACGTAAAAATGAAGCAATTGTGAATTTTAAGTAAGTTATGTATAGCAACAACCCTAATGTCAGGTGTGTTATAAGTGAGTCAACAAATCGGCTGTTGAGCTTACAAACTTATATTTTAAAGATTTTTTTCATATCCACCTGGATCACCAATTGCTCACCAAGGCCTCTCAAGTTTTCTGGAGCACACATTGTAGACTATCAACATTCTTCAGATTATTATTAATATCATTGTATGTGAGGGGGAATTGCACTATAAATGTGTACAAAGAGGAGTTTTATTTCTGTGAAATGGGACATAAGAATTGGCAAATGGAGGGGAAAGAAATCTGAAAACTTTGGCTGCATTACTGATTTCCATTGGGAAAAATAAATTCTAAACTCAGTAAGAAAATTGCTTTAACTGGGAAGACTCTCCATGTTTACTTATAATGTGCATGATACTAAAACAAATTAAATAAGCAGGCATGAATTATAGTTATCCTAATCATATATAAACATAATTATAGGGGACTGTGCTATTGAATGTTTATATAACCTAAATCATTAGTCACTAAGTTGATTTTCCACAAGTGTGTACTTAGAGTATAGCAATGAAAGTTGAATTACTAGCTCACTGTTAGTAGAAACTGTTTCTTTTATTCAGTATTTATCGAGCTTCTGTTGAATACCGGATCCTGTGTTTAAGTGCTGATGTACAAAGATGACCAAGCACAGTACCTGTCCCTCCTCTACCCCCCAGCTGCCTGTGGGCAACCATGAACATGAGCATCTCAGCTAAGTTTAGGGAGGGCTCTTACCATTGTTAAACAGGCATTGCTTATCCTAGATTCTCGCATCCTATCCTATGCCCAGTGAAAGGTGTCAGAAATATCTCAGCCCGCCAGGACAGTCTGAAGTCTCAGTCTTAATTAATTACTTCGTGTGACCTAATGAAAGCACCAGTCTTCATGTTTTTCCTATTTGTGATATGGTAGCTGAAACACAGGGGTTGTTGACCTAAGTTTTTCAAGAAGAAGGAATTCCTTGGTATGGACCAACTCTAGAAAACCTCCCCCACTCTTTGTTCAGAAAAGGACATGGCATCTTGTACCCAAGTTAAATGATCTAAACTAAGGTAACCCAGATGTTTCTATCACAGTTCCGGATCTCTGCTAGCTCAGTTTGGCTTGAGCTCGCAGGTGGAGCTATCCAAGGAAATACTCTGCCTGCCTCTGAGGGAATATAATGAGCAAGCCTGGAGTGATGGCTTTGAGTTCTCTGGTCATCTAGGAAAACACTCAAAAACTTGTTAGTCTATCTTCCTTGTGTTGCATGGGTGCTTTTTTAACTTTTATTTTTATTAGTATATATTTGCAGGACACAGTGATTACATTCTTCTTGGGGAGTTGGTACATGTACTTGACGCATCCTGATTCTTATAGCTTCCCCTTTCCCCACTTCTCCTCCCTCCATCTCTTGGTCCTCTTCCCATAAAAAGATTTATCTCTCTGTTTCCTATTATCTTTCTTTTATTTCGCTCTTTGATTTATTTATACTTTGGGATTTTCATATAAGGGAGACTATGGATATTTAAGCCTGTGTATCTGATTGATTTCACTTAACATTATGGCCTCAAGGTACATTGGTTTTTAACACACATTTACAGGGTGTCACCACAGCAGATATTCATTTTGTGCCATACTGTGTTGATTAGGAATGCATTCCACTGCAAGTAGCAGTACCCTCAACTAGAATGGCTTAAATGAAAGTTGGATTGTTCTCACATAAAATCCCTAAAATTTATCTCAACAACTCTACAAAGCCAGTACAGAAATCTTGATTCTCATCTTTTTCTCAGTCATTTATAATGACTGCTGAAGTTCCTGCCATCTTTTTTATGTTCCTTTTGAAAGAAGGAGGAAAAGGAATAGTTAACATTTTAGGAAGCCTATGGTAGACCCCTGCTGACAATCCATTGGCCAGGAAAAAAGGAGTTAGGAAGGGGACGTGTCAGCCAACACCACTCATGGATGCAGTGGATGGTATTGAAACAAATGGGTAATTGGCCTCAGATGTGTGCTTATTAAAGTAGATTGGCACATATTGACAGTGATCACCAACTTCCGAGGAAGGCTTCTAGTGAGCTGACTGGAGAGTAATTTCTATTAGACATCTGGATATATATTCTCAACTTATTTACCAACCAGGCTTCCAACCACTTCCATCTCACACATCACAGCATGGCAAAAATTATCCCTGAAGGACCTCTCCTATCTACGAAGCCACTGATAGAGACACAGGTCCTAAAGTGTGAGCTTTCCAATATGTGGGTGACTACTGTTCAAATAATGACAGTGACAGCTATGTGTACTTAATGCTTACTCACTGCCAAGCTATCGGTGACCTCTGAAATGTTACTGGAAAACTCTGCAGTAGGCTATAGTCTCCTACTCAGTGTAAAACACAGGTCTGAGAAAAAGAACCTAAAAGACAAAACTAAGAGAGACAGAAAGCTGGGGCCAGGATGACCAATGCTGGTGCAACCGACAAAAGCTTTGGTTTGTCCATGTCACTGATTTTTATTAGTAATCAATTAGGGTAAAAATGAGTTACATGCAAGGGCAATACTACATGCAAGAATGCAGTCATGTGGTTTCTATAGAATTTAATGTAAGCAAGGCACATAAAAGACAAGACAGAGCATTCTTGAATTTGGAACAGAATAGACAAAATATATGGTTGTAATTAGAACATTGTGCTTCCAGGTAAGACGGTTTTAGTTGTGGGAATGGAATTTGGGTGCAAGTTACTCTGATCTCAGCACATAGGCTTCAGCCAGACTCACTTCTATAAACAAGCCAGCTGTGGAGTTAACTCTTTGCAGCCTTCATTGCTTACCCTACTTTGGACATAATCAGTATTGACATCTCCCACACCAAGCACTATGCTTGGGAATAACCCAGAAATGATCTCTCTGAGCCTTACAATAAGCCATACTTCTTCAGTTCTCAGACAAAGCTCTCAAAGTTGTTGTGTAGCATCATATTTTTCCAGATCCCTGGAGAAAGAAAATCTGTCATTAAATCAGTGAAGTGTCTTTCCAATGGTGACATCACAGAATTAAGACACTATGGTATTATTCCCATCTGAGGACACAAATACTTGTAAAGGTAAGATTTGGTAACTTGCCCACTGTCACCCAGATGGAGACCAAGCTTGCTTTATTACAGTCTTCCTTAATGGTGTGGTAATATTCAACATGGTAACTACCATATGTACAATGCTTACCTTGTGCTAGTAATAAGGTAAGTGCCAGATAAGCCCATTGAAATTCTCACAGGAGCTGCAGGAGTAATAGTTCTATCATGAGAACAATGCTCCTAAGTAACATTGCTTGCTCAGATTATAAGCAGATCGTCTGACCCACAGCATCTCTTTACCACAACATGGCACTGTCCCTCAGAGTAATATACACGAACACTTCACTGGGATGTATTGGACATGGCTTGGTGAGTTTCCAGCCCACATAGTAGGTACTCTCTATACACATGCTACCTGGCCTTCAGTCCTCCCAATTTCCTGACTCCTTCCCATTTATCCTCACTCTTTATCTCCCAATATAGTGAGTTGATGGACAGCATCATTTAGATGCTGCTCTCCTAACTCATAATGTAGGAGTTGAGCGATGGTTTGACTGCTTTAAAGAGAAAATACTCTTGCAGGTAAAATTCATTATACTACATTAATTTGAAGAGTAAAGAAAGGCACTGGGACAAATGTTAAGAATGGCAAAACACTTCCAAGGCCCCTAGTGTTCAGGGTGCATTTGGGAGAAAGAAACAAGCAAATGAACATAATAAAACAGATCCATCCAGAAATCTTTGGAAATTTAGGGATCAAGGGATACAGCCCATAGCAACCTCTCATCCAACATCAGTTCCATAGCAACCTCTCATCCAACATCAGTTCCCTGGAAGGTAAACTGGATAAGGGAAGAGGGTCGGAGACAAGGCCAGAAAGCTGAGCAGAAGCCAATCCATAATGTTTGCTGGATTTAGGATTTTCAAAGACTGGGTGCAACCTCCTGTGGTGAGGTCACAAGACTGTGATTTAAATCAGGAAGAGGGTTAAAGGGAACAATAGAAACAGAGAAAGTGCCTGTGTCCCAAACTGGAGCATGGGCTGTCACAGTATCATTGAATCCAAAGACCTTATACTCAAAAGAACTTTGGATGTTGGTCCGAGTGGACAGCATCCCCATGCTTGTTAGATGTGCAGAGCCCACAACAAAAATTGGCTGAGTATGGTGGTACATGCCTGTAACTCAGGAGGCTGAAGAAGAAGAATCACAAGTTCAAGGCCAGCCTGGGCTATAGAGTGAGTTCAAGTCTAGCCTGAACTACATCGGGAAGGAGACCTTGTCTCAAACAAACAAACAAAAGAATAAAGAAACAAAGAAATGCAGAATGTTGAGTCTCATCTAAGATCCACTGACTAAAGATCTGTTAGTAAGATCTTCACAAAACCTCAGAAAGCCCATTGAGAAGTACTGCTCTGGGACACAGGGACAAGGAAGAAAAGCTCATCAAGGAGCCTACTTCAAATCCCATCCAAACAATGAGTCCTAGTAGAAGACTTCCATGCAAGTAAAGGAATCGACTAAGAATACACATCTGCAGCTACCTAAATAAGGACAAGGGAGTCTAAGATGCTGTGCCCAGGTGCCATGTGCTCTGAAGCAATGGACAGTGGAAGTGATTGATGCATGCTACTGCCAGGCTGCTACTAAGCTACCAATGTAAGGGTGTGGTTTCCCCGGGGACAGACTGAGCAGTGTGCTGGGGCAGAGGTGCACTTCCCAGGAGCCTCAGAAGATGCTGGGCACCCCGTGACATGGAGCGAGGAGGAGGTTCTTCAGGAGACAACTTCCCTATAATGGTGATGGTAGAAATCATTAATCCCCATTGCTTCCACCTCCCTGTTGAACAGTGCCTTCTAAAAAGAATTAACTGGTTCGATGGCTTCAGGACTTAATGGATCTGGAATATTAGATGACATTGACGCATTCAGGGTGGTATGGCTGTAGGCTTGGCCTGGACTGTTAGGACAACACTTCATGAAATGATAATGCATAGCTATACATTGGTAAAATCAAATTAATCCATTCAGATTAATAGATTCCTTGCTGAGAGCACTGTTTTCATTATACCCAAGTGCTAGGATCTGTCACCTTCAGAAAGCTTTTTCAGCCTGAAGAAGTGTGTGCTGGCTACCCTGGATTTTTACCAAATGCACAATTTGATGGGTAGCCAGTCCACAGTGCGTAAGGAATGACTGTCTTCCTAGGCACTGTGGGAAGAAGCAAGAGAAGTCAATGGCAGGAGGAGGGAACAAGGTTGTAAGAAGCAAAGTGGATAAGAGCTTAAGGTGACTTCAAATTTCTGTGGAGCGTGTAAATGAAACTTTAAAGTGAATGATTCATGTTGTCAGAGAGTGTGCTTTAAAAAATTCAGACTCATCAGTAACTTGCTGCAGGATGAGTCTGTCTCCAACTCAAAGGTGTCTGACTAACCACATTTGTGTGGCAGTAGGACCATTTCTGAGTGCAGCAGTGGTGTTTGGGACCAGCTATCACAAGAATAAGTCAGGAAAAAAAAAGTCAGCCTGGATAATGCAGCAGGGAATATGGAATCAAGGCACAGAAGGAAGCTTATCACATCTCTGAATAAATAGGAAGCAGGGTGCAGTTTAATGGACCACAGTGAGTGGCACTTTCCCTGGCAATGCAGTTTTTCTTCCATGACCTAAAAATCCAAACCCCTTAAGCTCTAAAACTGGTAGAAATCTGAACAGAGGCTTGATTGTCTAGACCTCTTATTGCCAGTATTCCAAAATGAAGATTTTTAAAGCATAGGATAGCTGGCTGGCATGCACTGTGAGCTGTGTGAGCCCAAGGTATTCGAAGGATTAACAATCCCTGGGGAAACACGTTTGTGTGAGGCCTGTGTCCTGGGGCCTTGGCACCTTCTTCGTGGTGCCTCTGAGCCTGGCAGTAGATCAAACGCTTGCCCTGGCACATGCCCTCAGCCTTGCAGCTTGTGAAGAAAAAGGAGGCAGGTTGCCTTCCTTTATTTTGCATGCAGGCAGAACCTAGTTGGATACAAGGTCTAGCATAATGATTATTTCATAAAAATAAAAGTAACTTAACCTCAGTATTCTGTCCATCTCCAAGCCTGTGTTACAATGATAGGTTTCTGGTCTACCTTCTATTCCTCCAGCACGTACCACTGCTTTGGTCTTGCCCATGGCACATATCCAAGCATGGCCTCTGGGGTAACCCCCTGTCTCTCATTAGCAGTGAGACCTTGGAAAAGTTAGTAGTCTCTCAGAGTCTCAATTTACTTACTAATTTGTAATATAGTCACAATTTCAGACGCAAGTCGTTGTGAGAATTAAATGGCATCGCTTATGTGAAGTGTCTAGCATAACTTTCTGATCATAATAGATGGCCAATAAATATTATTCACCTTATCTATGTTCCCCATAGGATCCAGAGATTTTTGTGATAAGATGTGAGAGAGGAAGGAGAGGAAGGAGCGCGGGGTCTGAGTGCCATTAGGTAATAGAGATGCTTTTCACTGAGAAGGGAAAATGCAGGAAGAGATTTGTGGGCAAGAGGCTGTTTGGTTTGGCATATGCTGAGTATGAGAGGACAAGATGTCCAGAGACACTTGAAAAGGTGACTTGATCCTGGGGTTGGTGGGTGTGAAAAGTATAGAGAAAGAATGAGGAAAAGCCCCAGTAACACCAGCTTTGCAGGGTAGATGGGAAGAGAGAGCAAATTAAACAAAAGAGATAGGACCCTAGTCAGTGCCAGTGTCCTAGATGCTTGGGGAGTTCCAGAAAAGAAGATCTGAACATAGTGTCACTGCATACAGAGCACTAGGAAGTTGGGGGACGCTGCAGAGATAGCACTCAGATCTCTGGGGATTGAAGAGTAGGCAGAAGGTAAGAGCTCAGCCCCTCCAAGAAGAGGCCAAAGCTGCCTGGGTTGTGTCAAAGAGAAACAAAGCCAGGCATTAGCTAAAGGCAACAAAGACACTTTACTCCATAATTACTATGTCTGGAGGAGAGTCCAACGAAAGGTGAGGTCACTTTCAATCCGTGCAGAGGTGACTGCACATTTTTTAAAATGAGAATGATGAAGTCAATATCAGAAATGAGCAGGAGCTCAAGCACAACCAGGACAGTGAAAATTCCAAGACTGATGGAGAGGGTTTGGTCAGTGAGGTTGACTGTCTGAGTTTGTTGACAGAGTTTATCAGAGTTAGGCTAGTACTCTCCCCAGAGTCAGGGAGACAGGGCCCTGTCTTCGGCTCTTGGCTGGGCCAAGCAGTAAATTCTTTTGGCAGTCTGGAACTTTCCCACACCCGAATTTAAAGGAGCTGGATTTCCCCAGGCACAATGGCCTTGAGCTATTCGAGAGTTGGTGCAGAGTGAGTGGATGAAGTCATTTGGGCTGAAAGTCTGGAGCCTTATGGGCCAAGGTTGAGGCCTACTGAAGAAGAGGTCTCAGAGAAGCCTGGTTTGGCCAGAGAGAGAAGGCAAGGTCATGGAAACGTGAAGTTGTCTTTAAGGTGAATGGGAGAACCCAGAAGAAAAAAGAGTAAACCAGAAATTGAGGTTGGGATGAGAAGCACAAGTGACCAGATACCCAGAGAAACACCATGAGGCACAGAATGGCCCCACAGAGGCAAAGCCCCTCCCGGGGGTCAGCAGATGCCCAGCATATTTGAGGCTTTTTAGGCCACATATTGCCCCTGTCATATGCTTTTCTCCTTTTCTCAACCCCTTATAAGTGTGAAAGTTAACTTGTGGGCCATAGGAAAGCACACCACAGCCTGGGTTTAATATCCACCAATCCCTGCTCTAATTGATTTGGTCCTGTGCACATGTGGGGCTCACTGTTTTCACCCCTCAGTTTGCATGGAACACTGATATTCCACTTGCCTAGGAGGATTTTGCAGAATATTCACCCACAAAAGTTCACCCCCTCCTCCCAGCTAAGAAAAAGAAATTACACCCTCATCTACTAAATGCAGAACTAATTTGTTGCTTGGCATCCCCCCAAATCCACAGGCCCAATTCATTCTGTCAAGCTGTGTGCCAGCAGCCTCATTCAGAGCCAGGTGATGTTGCTTCCCCAGAGACGCCACTTTTTTGCCCACTGCTTAAGCTTAATTGGGAGCAACTTCCTGCATGACAACGCTCACATTAAAAATATCTTAGGATGGCACCTAAGGTCTGCCCATTTAGTCCGTGCCAAGAAATTCCTGACTTGCTTCCAAAGAGAAACCACAAGTAGTCAGTTCCAGGCCCCCTCAGACTGCAGTTCCATACACGATGTAATTAACAGGTTTCTTAGTCAGTTGCATTTTCTAAGAGCAGAAGCGGGAAAGCAGACGTGACATCTGTCCACGGGGTCAAGCTGGTTTTTCTGCTCTGTATCATTGGCAGAACCTTCAAGGCCTGACCAGGGAAATTTGCTCCTTTCAGATGATGGTAATGTCTGAAATTTTGGCTTGTTTGTTTTAAATACACAAAGGAGTTTCCAGGGCCAGAGGGTTCAGGTTGCGCTGCCCTAACTAAGGGACTTCTGGCATCTAGTACCCTCTGAAGTGTGTCTCAGAGAAAAGCAGTCTGTCATCTGAGGTCTGTTCCAGTTTGGGAGTCACATTCAGATTTGCATCCCAGAGCCATACTGGTGTGACCTTGGGCAAATTAGCTAACTTCTCATCTATAAGATGAGGAGAATTGTACCTACTTTGCAAGATATCATAAAGATTAGATGTGCTATTCGTGACCTTCCAAATGAAGCATCTGGCATCCAGAAAGCACTCAGAAAATGGTGGTAATAATGCTATTTCGTAAGGTCATAGATTCTCACATCCAAAAATACAGAGAAATGAGGTGTCATAAATTAAGTCCTCTGGATATTCAGCTACCTGGAAATAGAAGGGCTGGACGTTGTGAATCTTTTCCACGGTCTCTTTCCATCCTAATCCTGTAAGCTCTACACTCTTCATCATGGACGCCCTTGCCCACCAGCATTTTCTTAGTATGGGTTATACATACACCAGTGGACAAGGTAAGCCTGCCTTCTCGCATGCACGGGCACCTGTGTGCACCCTTCCACATTCATCCTCTTACTCCAAGGACAAATTGTTCACTTCTACCTCTGAGCATTCACACCAGACACAGTCTCTATATCAAGAGCTTCGTGTGGTTCCTTCTGTGCCTGTTTCTTCTCTTCCTCCTTCAGCTGGTTGGAGAAGACCACCCCATGTGTCACAGCCCTTGCTCCGCTCATTCTGTCTGTCCACACTCACCTACAGGGCTGTGCAGCTGGCCTTGGCAGAGCGCAGTTCCTGTGTTTCCTCTTGTTATTTCCCCACTTAGGTATCTTCCATTTTTTTCACTCCATGTGTTTGTTCTGTCTCTTCAGTTCCCTGTCCCAGGGTTCTACCTATCATTTCCTGGGACTTTCCACTCGGTGTCTAGCTGGTATTCTGTGAACGCTTGGGCTGATGATTAAAAGTGGAGAAAGGTGGTTGCATTCACAGATATCTGGGTCTGCACCATGAACAGGTCAGCTGACTCTATTCCAGGAATGACTTGGTCATCCCAAAAGCAAATAGATACTTTGGCAGGAAATAGCATTTAGTATGCATGTTGGAGAGATAGGCCCTTAAGGGCAAAACTGGGAATCCCTAAAGGATCGCAGACTGAAGAAAGTATCAAATTGTTCTTATTATAAAACATTACTCCCCTGAAGACTAAGGTTAAAAATGCACGTGTCTTATGTTGAATTGTTTGTAGCAGGAAATTTTGTTGCAAGAAATTAGGAAAATGTGGATAGTGATGGTACTTACAGAATACATTGTCAGAGTGCAGCTTCTCCTGCAGTGGGATTTTAACCTCTCATGTATTATCTTTCTCCTCCCTCTTCTTATCTTGCTTTGAATGAGTTCCAGAGACACTCAACCATTCACTGTTAGTTTCCTTGGTTACCAATGACTTTCAGTTTTTCATTTGTAGGTTTCTGGTGTTAAACAAAATCTCTCTCTGCTTTTGTGTTGCATTGATAAAGGTTAGAACAAGCGATTGTGCTTTTGTCTCCAGAAAAGCATTGCATTTTATTTTTCAATAAAATTACTACAACAACAAAAGAATAGAAAAAGACTCATAAGGGTTTTCCTTACTGGAAAGCTTTTTATTTCCTCTGTCACAGATTTCAGAATTTTGGCATTTGATTTAAAGTTCTATATAATCAACCTCCATCTAAACAAAACAAACAAGATTACTGCTGCTAATTTTTTGTATTTGATTTCATCCAACATCCCTGAGTGGACTAAATATTCTCTATATGATTCTGGGGAAAGTAGGTAGATGGGAATGAGGGAGAGCGAGTGAAAAGCCTGTACTATAGAGGCATTTGTTTTTGCTTGATTACTAGCAACCATGCAACCGTGAGTTGCAGTGAGCTTGACACGAGTGAATCCGTTAGCCTGGTGAGGCCTGGAGTGGGCTGGAGAGGAGGAAAACAGGAACTGGAATGGCTCTTACTGAGAAATAAACGTCTTTGGGGTTGAGGGTGGAGTGTGTACTGTGCTTTCAAGCAGATGACACTGCTGACTTACTGCCTGCAGCCCCTGCTTTGTGGTTCCCCTCACACTGCCTGAGACCTGCTCACCAGCTATCCCAGCAGAGGATGATATATGATCGTGAGGGAATGGAGATAAAGTGACACCCATGGGCATCCTTCCCCTTCTTGCTTCCTGGTGACCTTTTGGGCATTGATCAGCCTAGACAGGGCCTGCCCCCAGGGAATCCTCAGCTGTGCCCGTGAGATTACTTTGTTCACCCTCCTTCTAGCATTCACCTCTCTCCTCCTCAGGCTTCTCCAGGGCTCCATGCCCTGAAGGGCCATGGACCTGTCTGGCTGAATATCTCCTGATTATAAGACCATTTGCAATCAAGTTTAATTTTCCTTTTAAGAAGCCATGCAGTTAGAATGGCTATTATTGAAAAAATTGCTGGTGAGGATGTGGAGAAAAAGGAACTCTTACACACTGTTGGTGGGAATGTAAATTAGTATAGCCACTGTGAAAAACAACGTGGAGATTCCTCAAAAAAACTAAAAGTAGAACTGCCATATGATTCCTCTATTCAACTCCTCTATGGAAATGAAGGAAACGGAGTTGAATGCGTTAAGAGATACCTGCGTATCAGTGTGTATTGTGGCATTATTCACAATAGCTAAGATATGGAATCAGCATAAGTGGCTGTCAACAGGTCAATCGACAAAGAAAATATGGTAGGAGAAAATATGGTAACACAATGGAATATTATTCAGCCATAAAAGAAGAATGAAATCTTGTCATTTGCTGCAAAATGAATGGAACTGGATGACAGCTTAAGTGAAATATGAAGTAAGCCAGACGCAGAAAGACAAGAATCATATGTTCCTGCTCCAAAAAAAAAAAAAAAAAAATGGCCTGAAGGTAGAGGGATTACTAGGAATTGAATGGGTGCTGAGTTGGAGGGGTGAGAGGAAGTGAGGACAGGGAATGAACGGAAATGATCAAAACTTGATGTATCTGCATGTAAAGAAGCATCACAGTGACTCCCCTTGATCTGTGCAATTAACGTGTGTTAATGAAAAAGACAGCAAACAGACATTCTCACTCCCCACGGGAGCATCTTCACATCCCACTGCTGTTGTAAAGAAGGGCTTATGGTGTCTCCCATGGTGTCCTTTTGAAGCCCAAGTTACTTACCTTTTCTGAATTTTTGGTTATCCACAAGTCAACCCCTTGGGAAAAAAATCTATATATAAATAAAGTCCTGACCTTCCATTTACCTTTGGTCGGGGGGGGGTACTGGAAATTGAGCCCAGGACCTTGCAGTGCTAGGCAAATGCTCTAATACTGAGCCATATTCCCAGCCCATTTTAATTTTTTTGTTTTAAGACAGGGTCTCAGTAAGTTACACAGACTTGCCTTGAACTTCGGGCCCTCCTGCCTCAGCCTCCCTTGTAGCTGCAATTACAGGCATAGCCCACCACACCTGGCTCTTGTTTACCTTTTTAAGGGAGTATCAGTAGGAGCCTGGCTGCTTTTGATGACTCAGGTTCCCCACATGTATTTTTTATTTATTTGCAGTCACTAATGATCTAACAACATGCTATAATACATGCTAAGCAATCCTATGTGGATACTAATGATATTACAAACTTCTCCAAGTTGTTCTTAAGCATCAAAATATTCCTTCATGAAGATGTTTCCCAATTCTGTATACTTTAAAACCAGTAACAGTTTGGACCTGTCTTTAAAGAATTGAGAATGAACAAAACGGTGGCTAAGGAGCCCTGCCTCCGAAGGCTTGCTCTGGTAACCCTGCCTGTCAGCACGATCGATTGTGCTAAGGCAGATGTAGCCCACGGCCTGGAAAGGCCAAGTTCAAGCTTGATTCTTCAGGCAACAAGTCACTGCTTGAAATTTATTCTGAAAATTAAAAATAAAAATTTTTACATCTGTATCCTCTCGGATATACAGAGCATAGTTTTGTTTTGTTTTGCTTTGCTTTTTCTCCGTCAAGTTTATTGGTACATTTTAGGTATGCAGTACAGTTACATTCATCATTGGGATCTTGTGCCTTTACATGTTGTATCTTGGTTCTTATTTTTCCCCATCCTCCTGCCCTCCCTTTACCCCCTCCACCCCTCCCGAGTTACAAAGATTTTGTTTACATTTTTTCCTTTTCTCATGTTTTTTCCTTTCCCTTCTTTCCTTTCCCCTACCCCTCCTACTTCCCCTATTCCTTTAGACCTTCTCTTCCCATTTCACATTATAAATTGTGCATTTTGATCCTTACAAACACTTTTAGTTTTTCACACCAGAGTAACTATTTGGTATTTACACTTGTGTCCTATTTATTTCACTTAAGAGTATGGCCTCAATGTGCATCCATTTAGTTATAAATGCCTCTAGCTTCTCGCTCTTTATGTGTTTTTGTATAAAATGGAGTGCTATTCGGAGCATAGTTTTAATAGCTACCATTTCCTTCACATTTAACATGTCCACACGCTCTACAGACGGAATCCTCACAGCCACCGTGAGAGGTGGACGGAATCCCCATTTCACTGAAGGAAGGGAGGCTGAGGAGTTAATGTCCTTGCCAAATATATGAAGCTGCCCGGGTGCGAAGGCTGGTCTGATCCAAATCCCGCAGCCTTTGCAGTGCAGCTGGCTTGCTCTCTGCCCCTTCCTCTCTCTCTCCTTCTCACTCTGCCTTTGTCCTGCCACCTTCTTGCTCCAGCCTACTACTAATCCCTCTTTCCCCAACTCGGAGGTCACAGCTTTAAACTCTCTCTCCCCGCTGTATTGAAAACTTCCACAGTCAACATGCAACCCAAACTATTCTAAGGACGGTAAATTCTCAGCTTTGACAACTGAATAACATCTCGTTTTATTTGGCTACTAACTTGCCAGTAGCAAGCAATTATGGTGATGTGTAGTCCCGCTTAATCAAGTATTTTTCCAGAGATGCTCTACTAGTACAATTATTTTCCATGCTGAGACTTTAGCAGGAAAAAAATGAGGCCATAATATTAAATCATAAAGTGCTCATTGGAAGAAAATAATACATGGTTTCAAGTAAAGTTATGGAGAGCTTTCAAATTTCTTGCTGCCTTGCAGTTAGAATTGCTTTGCCTTTAATGCTGACTTGGTCAAATAATATTCATGTAACACTTTATGCATCGTTAAATATATATTCTTGCAAGTTGTCACTTTTGACTTATTTTAAATATAAAATGCAGTTTTAGATAGATCGAAAAGAAAGACTCAGGGGAAATACCTTTTCCTAGTATTGTACACATACATCATTCTGTGTTTTTTTCTTTTTACTCAAGTCCAACATTGAAAACATGCTGACCTAGGCCTTTAGCTATGTAGGGAGTCCATGCAGTCAGTTTAGCTCATCTCTGAGTTGCTCAAAATCCCCACAGACAACCCTTCTGCGCTCCTAGATTCAAATTCAAATGGGTTGAGCCACAGGAGCCTGGATTTTTGACAGGTGCCCCAGATAATTCTGACACAGGTAACCCCCGGACCCTACTATCAAAAAAGGTAGAAGATATGAAAAGGCAGGTACAAAAAGCATTACTTGATTGGATCCTCAAGACAGGAAAATGAGATAGAAATATACTGAAGTTCAGTGAGGAGCCTCTTCCTGTGCTGTCAGGATTCCTGAGCACACCATGCATGTAAGTCCTGTGCCTTTGCATATAACCTTTCAGTGTCTGGAACCCTTATCCTCCTCTTTGCCTGATGAAACCCCACACATCCTTCAGAGCCAATTTGAGGTAGGCAGAGCACACCAACCTCTCTTTGCTCAAAGAACCTATGGCTTGTTCTAATGTTCAGCATGTACCACATTGAAGATTGCTGGATCTACACCTATCTGTACCCCCGCCAAACCGGGGCTTCTCCCTGGCAGGCTTCATCTGATAGCCCATGTCTCCTCTAGACTCGAAGGTGTGCCTTCTAAATATGGCACCCAGGTTAGAGCTAGGATCTGGTCCACTGCCACCTTTCAGCCATTCCGTGCTCTTCTCTCACACCAGAAAATCCCAGGCTACCCCAGTGGGAATGAACTTTACAGATGCCTTGCAAAAGTATCCCTAACACACACTACACCACCTGACTGCATAACAGTAGGGAATTAAGAGAATGACTTGATGCCCCAAAACACACTCCAGAGACTACTTTCCAACACAAGGATTAAAACCGTTAACCTAGGTACCCTAATATAATGCTCTAAATAAGCAGCTGAACTGAGGGTTAGAAGACCTTCACATTTGCTTCACATTTTCAAAATATCAGACAGTGAAATTGGGAGAAAGCTGAGCTGCTACCATGGAAAGCAATCTTGTTTTGGTCTTGCATAGCCACAGACCCTATTTCTGAGCCAATTAGCACAACCTCAGAGGGACAGCTCTAGAAGCAGTCCCCCAGCCAGGCTGCCCCTAGAGAAGGGCCGCATTGTCACTTTCTTCCTGGTCAGTATGAGACGTTTCAAACTGATTCTTTCTAGCTCTCCAGTTTCCCACCCTTTTTGTTTAGTTGAAACTGGTATACAGCAAGTGATCAGTTCACCATCTGCTTTGTCAGCACAGCCTTCATAGTTTTGCCCACATCCAATTCCAGGCTGAGGTCTCTTCCCAGTCAATCTTGGCTTAGACGATTAATGGATTTTTTTTTTTTTCCCTCTGTCAGTATTGGGACAGAATATTAGTCATGCTGAGCTGCTATGCTTGTACTATGCCAAGTTGTCTATTTCTATCAACTGGATGCAAATTTAGCAGAAGGTACATGATTTGCGTGTCAGAGTGTGTTACAAAGTTGCTATATAAACAACCCAGTGTGAACTTCCTAGTCACCTAGTTTTGTTGTATGTGAAGGCGTAAGGAAATAGGTTACTCTCTGGTCAATGTCAATTAGATCATCCCGGAAGCTTTCATCTTTGCCTTGATGGTTATATTTATAGCCACATTTGCATAGTTTCTTACAAAACTTCCACATTTGGCCTCACAACATATCCATCTAGAGACCTCCTGTATTTATCTCATGTCACATGATGCACAGAAAGCAATTGATTTTCCCAAGGTCACATACTCCATCGTGCACCCTTTTTGTGGTGTACTTTTCATTACAATAGACAACCTTCCCTAAAAGTGAGTGCCACACATTTTTCCAGTATACATAAGAATGTAAGCTCCGTGACTTAAACCTTAAAACCGGTGTTGCTGCTTGCTGGCAATTCAAACACGGATGTATCATATTTCTATTAGTAGCACTGCTAACTTTCTTAACAACGTAGATGTCTCCATATCAAGATTGTGTGAGCGCTGGTATCGGGAAGTCTTGGTGATACATTGTAGGGATAGCTGTGAGATTTCTAGATTCGTGACACAGTGAACATTAAGATGATGTTACAGGAAGCTCAAGTTTTTGGGAGGGGATAATGGTAGCTGGAGATATGGATGCAAACTACACAAAGAAACCTTGCTGGTCTCCAGTAATGTCACCCCATGGCTGAGGAGTGGGACGGTGTCTGCCCTACCCATTCCACTCAGGTGCCCTCTTTCTTGGAGTCATTTTCCACACAGTTACAATGTCTGTTGAAATACTGCCAGCAAGCTCATGCTACTCACCTTGTACACCTGTTTGAGAAATTTCTGAACCATCCTCATGAGGGCTTCTGAACTAAATCACAGACAACTAAATCCAGAAGTCGTACTGCCTAGGCCCTGACTTTTTAAATCCTGGTTTCCTTTGTTGAGAGGGTAGGAAAAGACATTTCTGTGTTATTCTGTGATGAGGACAAAGAAAAGTATAGTGGACCCTCAAGTTGCCACTGGCCTGACAGACAACTTGGGTTATGACCAGAATTTTAGTTTTAATTTACGACCAAAATCTTGAGTTACAACCAGATGCCAGCCATTTGTGCTTCCAGGTGGTCTCAGATACAGATTTAACCCTTAAAGTATTCTGAAAGGAACATGACAACATCCTTTCCCATGTGAGGTTAATTGTGAAATCCTGGGCCAGTGTCTCTCTAAGGACACTAAGATCTGCCTCAAAGAAAGCATGGCCTAAAATTGTACAAGAAAGAGACATTGAAGGCAACTGACCAACTTGAGTTGCAACTAGCCCTTGGGAATGAACTGAATTCATAAATCAAGGGTCTACTACAATTGGTAAATCCATATATGTTTTCTTCATAACATAAAGACACATAACCCTGAGAGCAGAACGCACCTTGTGGTTATATTTTACTGTTCAATTCTGGTGACTGGTTCTAACTGAATCATCCTACGCATAACAATTACAGCAGAAATATATTGGCAATCCTGGTATGCCATCACTGTTCCAAGCTGTCTTCAAAGATTATCTCATTTAATCTTCCTGCAGACCCAAAGACATAGTTACCGTCACTGATTTCCATTGTTCAGGTGAAGATGTTGAGCCCAATGACACTTGGTAACTTTCTGAAGGTAATACAGCTAATCAGCAGAGGTGCCTAGAGTCAAATTTGGATAGTTTGGCCTCAGAGCCAACTCTATAACTATGTGCTTCATGAGGCAGTGGGCAATGCTCATGTCTCAGAGCAAAGTCCAGGCTTTGCAAGCACTTGACGAAATCTTGTTGTTTGGAAGATATGAAAAAACAAACAAACAAATGAACATCCAACCAACTGCAGAGAAGAATGAGTGTTTTGGCAACTACTGACGTGGACCTCTGTACTCATGAAGGTCTTTGGATGCACACTGGCTGATTTGAAGATAGGATCTTCCAAAATGGAGGCTCCAAACAATAAAGGCAAAAATCTCTGTAGAGTTACTGTTAGATCACTAATTTTTAAAGTTTTTAATTAAACCTTAACATTTTCCAGAAAACTCCAGACATTTGAAGTTGACATACTCGCAGTTTTCTCAAATGTCATAACCATCTGTGTTTAAAAAGACTCTCCTCTTTACCATGGTTGACTCAAGACCCAATTCCTCATTCAGCCTCTCCTCAAAGTTAACTATTTAACTAAAATAAATTTAACTAAAGTGACATTTATTTGAATGTTTTATTCTGCCAATGTTAACTTCAGTACATGACATAAAATAGTAACCTTGACTATAAACTCAAAGCTTGAATGTTTTCTAATTCATCCTCTTGAGTTTCTAAAACTTGCTCAGAGTGCATATGAATTGGAATCTGAAGCCCTTTACAGATTTTTTTAAAAGCAATCATTTTAATCCCATGGTGTATGTAAGACCCACTCATATGCTGGGAAAGAAAACACAGACACCAGAAATTATATAACCAACACATTCAAGAAGATTGGTATAGATTTCTGCTTTGTCCTCAACATCTTTGGGCAGACAGTGTTAGCAATGCAACCCAGGAAGAACTGAGATTTCATGCGGAGGGATTCAGCTGAAGAAAACCAGGCCCATTTCTGGCTGGAAGCCCTAGATTTAGAGAAGCCATGGAACGCTCACCCCTCAGTGAGCATCGACACAGGCTGTTGGTGACAAATGAAACATGGCCGTGCCGTCTGACTGAAGGCTTCGTATACAACATGCAGAGTTTTAAAGTCGTGTGCCCTGCTAGCAGCTCCACTGTCATTGCTAAGCCAAAGAATTAGAACGCAAGACAAAATTTTCCATCTGGAAGAACAAATCTGGGGAACTACATATCATGTGTGTGTGTTTATTTAATTAAATTTATTTTAGCTAGTACATAAAACATAAAAATCGTACATCTTCATGGAGCGCCACGTGATGTACCACGTACATACACTGTGTGATGCTTAAATCAGGTTAAACATAGCTGTCGCCTCAGGCTATTATTTGTTTCTGATGAAAATATTCAAAATCTTTTCTTCTATTTACATCTCTTATGCAGAAAGAGAACAATCTGAAAACTTGAAGATTTGAGATTTGGCAATATAAAGACAGATTCACTCTTTCAGAATCCCGTGTTTTAGGGTGGGGGCCTTGTAAATGAGAAGTCTTTGGAGTCAGACGCTCAATATTCAGTCACACTGTTTTCATTCACCTTAGCCCTAAAACCATCACAACTTTGACTTAGACAAAAAATTTCAGTGCATGTGTTTTCAGTGTTCCGTGACATGCTTGCTGGCAGAGCTTCCTGGGAATCATCTGATTCTCTAGGGTGTGTTCCTTCGTTCGTCCTGCTATGTTGATTAGCAGATAGATAATGGCATCTTAGGAAACTGATGTCAATAAAAATGATTCTTGTCTGAGAGCTCTGCAGTGATTATTATCCAGCAGAGGTAGAAATAACTTATGTCCCATAGTCTGTCCCTTAAAATAGATAACCCAAAGGTCACATTTTCATCGTTCTGGTCCATTAGCCAACTGTGTACCAGTAGTATAATTTTATTCAAACATTCTTTCAGCCCCGTAAGATCTTTCACCCTCCAATTCTCTTTGAACACGTGCTAAAACAATGTACTTTTTAATAAAAGTAGTTTAAGATGCCTCAAAAACAATAAGAGTTTTACTCTTAACCTTTCAGATACAAAATGTATGTTCCTGACCTGCCAACTTTCCTCTGCATGAGGATTCAAGGACCCAGAAGCCTATTGTCTCCTCTACAGTATTCCTTATGCACGGGGTGGCAAACTTTTTTAAAATGTCCACATAGTAAATAGTTTAGGTTCTACTGACCATACGGCCCCTTAAAAATCATCCATATGCAATGACTGAGCAAGCTGTGTTCTAATAAGATTTTATTTCCAAAAACAAGTACCTGGCAAAATTTGACTGACAGGCTATAGTTTGCTAATCCCTACCCTTGGGTCTCTGAATCTTTCGACATGAGAAGAGAAGGTGTAGAACACACATTTCAAGTCTATTGGAGAGCCTCAGCCTCATGATTTCCCCTAGATGCACTGGTGCCTGGAAATGTAGTATCTGGCTGAAAAGCCACCTCCCAGCAACAGCTCTGCAGTTATGCCTGCAATTTAGATTAGTTGCTCCAGCAAAGAAACACAAGTCCTTGATAGACATTTAGCCACCTCAGCCATTGGCATATCATACCTCTAGCCCCAATCCTGCTGGTCCTATAAAAGGAATACACACTGAATTTCAGAGTTTTTAATAGCAGCACTATAATCATGGGGACATATTTTATCACTTAATCACAGTTTGCTGGTCATGAATTTCTTGGCTGAGATGTATAGGGCTGCTCTTGTAAAACTCATTTGCAAAAGAGTCAGTTCAGTCCATATTGGAAATAATATGTCATTTTTTAATTGAAACACTGTTGTTATCTAAAACTGTAGCATCTGCTGGAAAGTGGTGGTTTTTGTATATATAATTACTTGTTGGATTTTCTGTATAGTTTTCACCAGAACCCTTAGCAGGTGGGTCCATCCATGAAGACTGTACATTAATTGATTCCTGTGATTGGCAAAAGAGGGGAAAAATGTGGTTTACAGATTTAAAGTCCATATTCTAATAGCAGCAGTCCATTTAATTTTAAAATGCAATTATATTGTTTTTAATTGCAAAAATATTTCAGGAATCCATAAACTGTTGTTTTACAATAACTTTTACTCTGCTCTGAGCATAAATCCTGCTTTGTGTGGCCACAAATCATTTGCATCAAGTCAGGAAGTGTGTCCAAGGCAGCAAGAGCTGTGAGTATAAACAGCCTAATTTACACATATCCTTTGTTCATAACTTGTCTGGAAAAAATGTGATCTTTCAATGAAGATTTATGTGTATGTTATCTCTATATAAAGGTGAATTATTTCAGATGCATTAAAAAAAAGAATGACCTAGCTCTAACAGACTTGTGGATGAGGAAAAATTGATCTGCTGTGTTCCTGACTTTTCCCAGTGCCTAGCTTGACAGGTGTCTTTGTGATCTCCTAGCTGGCAGAGAAGACTGTGTGACTCAGACAGTGCCAGGTGGTGATTTCTCCTGTTGCTCATCCCTCATCTCCAGCTCTGAGTTTTCCCACAGGGAAAATAACCACAAACTCCAAACTCATTGCAGATATACATTGCTTCACCTTTACAAATCTTACTTAGAACCTTCAAGTCATTTTTGATAAAACCATTTTAAAGGTGCAAATTCCCAATCACGAACCCCTCCTCTACTTACCCCTTTTCATGGGGAACAATCCTTAATTGGCTTGCATGGCACCTGTTACATATGAGTGCATAAAGGTGTTTTATGGTGGCTATGCCCACATCTTGTCATTGCAAATCACTTTCACGCTCCCTGCCTGTATTAAACATCACATGCTATGGGCCATTGCTGTCACTTTATAGATTTGACTTTTCAAGGCTCACATCCCAGCGGCTGCTTCTATCCTCTCAGGTGTTTATGCCTGCAATTTAGATTAGTTGCTCCAGCACGATCAATGTGGACTGGGTGATGAACTCGTGGCCAGATTAGCCAGTCTTCCTATAAAGCCTCCATAATTAGACCAACCATTGGCATAACTAATATTTGTTACCCATTTAGTGCACAACATTGAACTTCTCAAAACAGCCAATGATAATATGCCATTGTATTTGCAGTTTACATCTTAAGAAGAGTACTTAAAGAAACACAAGGAAAGATACTGGACCTTTCCACTATCTGGTCAAATAGTGATACAGAGATCTGGCTCCAGCAACTGATTGTGCAAACAAGAACAAATTACTTAACCTCTGTCAGTCTCAGTTTTATAATCTGAAAAAGAAAGAAATTAACAATCACTATTTGTTCAGGAACTTCTAGGAAGTAAGCACTGAAGTAGCTGCTCTCTTTTGAATAGTTATTTCTAACAACCCAGAAAGATATTATACTTATTATATAATTTAGTTGGAAAATTGGTGTTAGGATTTCTTTTTCCTCTGTTAATCTCAATGTCCTATTGCATTTGAAAGAATTATTCTTTCCTTCCATTGCTTTTATTGTTATGATGGGACTGCTAAAGAGCTGTTAGTGCAAAGAAGTGGGAGAATGTTTGTCTTTCCATACATCTTTTATTTTTCCCCATGCTTTCATTGGGGGAATGCAAGAGCAGTTTATGCTAATTTCTCCCATGTAGTAGGATGTACACAGGACTGACATTCAGCAAGGCAGCAGACACAGGAAGGGCCAAACTAGAGGGCAAATGGTTTGGTTTTTTTACAGCTGCATTCCCTTTGACTCACCAGAACCATAATGACTGAGATGTCAGGCATTTTTAATGTCACCCCAGGATGAATGACAAATGATCTTGGCTCTAACAGCTCCTCTCTCGTACCTATGCTAACCACCTCATTTTACAGTCTATCTGCTAGACAGTCTGTAGACAGATAGGGGAGTTCTTGGGGCCAGAGTTCATACCCTAGCTCACATTTGTCTCAGTCCTGAACTCTTACTTTCTAACCATGGCTTAATCTAGCCTTTGCATTAGTAGACACCTCACAATTCATTCTGAACCTTCATGGAGTTCCTACAGTTTTCCTTTACTTGCATCTTTCATTCTCCTCCTTCATAATTTTGTTGACCCCAAGAAAGACTTCTCATTGCTGCCCTGCTCTTGACAGCAACTAAGCATTCATGATTTCTGCACCTTGTTCTCTCCCCAATGAGTTCTGGGGAAAAAAATGGTCATTTCTCAGCATGACTCTCCCAAGACTGTCCTTTTTCCTAATCTGAATGTAACAATGCCCCTCTTTTACTTACCTTTGATGTTTATCCTTTGCAGCTACGGCTCACTTATTAATTTACATTTATGTATAAATTCTATTATGACATCCTGGAGACCCCTTCACAGCTGCCCCCCACATAGCCCTTGTATTTAAAAATATAAATGGCTTGGAATTTCTTAAAATCCAAAGCAAATCAGAACTTAATTTTTAAAAGCACTTGAGAAAAATATGAAAAGCGTTTACACACAGGTCCAGGTGACTTAGCCACACAGAATCTAAAGTTCTTGGGAAGCATTAAATCAGTACCATTTTGTTGGCTGACCTAAGTTCCAATAATAGAATATTAAATATAAAATAATTTGCTTTTATCTATGCTATGTGTTCTCACCTAACACTTTTTGAAAGATTGCTGATTTTATGTAATCTTATCATGAAAATGTCTGGTGCATAATCAGAGATCTTTGTAATCAAAGGCAACATACAGGGCAGCTTCTGGCTGGTAGTTACTACCATCTTTGCAGCTTTGCCACAGGCACTGCATGAGATCTGAGCTCAAATAGAGTCAGATGTGATGTTCTCTGATGTTTTCCAAAACCAGTGTGCATTAGTTTGGGGCAGGGTGGGAGAGTGGCTCTTATTTTTCTTTAGGGAAATGGGCATACACATGGTCCCAGAAAAGATTTTTTCCACTTTCCTGCCGTGGGCTGTGAGTGCTTCATGAGTCCTGAAGACATTGCCCATAAACAGCTGTGGGTAGTATGAGCTAAAGCCAGAGCCTTCTCAATTGGTGGCAAGAGCTCAGAACTGAATGAGAACAAAAAAAGACAAATTTTTTGTTGGAAGTTAGAGCTTCAGTTGTGCCTGGGAGTGGAAATGAAAGCATAGCACTTTGAGCCACTCTATGTTGAAATCATATCTTTGTGATTCTTGTTGCTTATCTGTGTAGTTCACCAAACAACGTTGCTTGATATATTTAAGAAGGGAAGAAACTGCGTTGCTAAAGATGACTTCTGCAGGGCTTTCTGCAGTCTTCAGTAGGGCCTTCTTGGCCTCCCTGAGGCTTTTCCAGGGTCCACTTAGAGGCAGCAGAGCCCCTGCAGCAGAGACAAGGGTATCTATTACCTTGTGCACAAATGAAGACAGCTCAGAACACACACTTTTTGTGATTTCAGAACCAGTCAAGTGCTCTAGAAACTGACTTCTCCATTCTGCTCTGGTCCTTTCTCACTGCCTACTGCCAGTCACACTATACACCAAAAGAGATCCCAAATGGATCAGAAAGCTTAAATTTTTAAAGGCACTCCTCAAGAAAATATATATGATTATTTGATTACATTCGAAATGGGAGGACTTTGTAAGGCAGAGAAGTCATAGGATGAACTATGGAGAAAAAAGATGGACCCCCCCACTTGATGATGTGAAATTTTCCTATTTCCATACTTCAGAGAACATACAAATCAAAATCAGGAGAACATGTTTCTGTGCTAATCAACTTAATAACTTCTGTCACTATAACAAATACCTGAGTTAATCAACTTCCAAGGAGAAAAGGTTGTTTTGGAGATTCTGGTCCCTGACCCATTGGCCACATTACTTTGGGCTGTGGTGAGACAGAACGTCATGGCAGGAGTGCATGGCAAAGCGACCCTGCTTCCATCATGAGCCAGAGAGCAAAAAGAGAGAGAGCAGGAAGAGGTGAGGGATCCAAGTCCCCTCGAGCATGCCACTGGTGATTTAAGGGCCTCCTAGAAGGCCTCACCTCTCAAGTTCTGCCTCCCCCTGATAGCACTGCCCTGGGGATTATACCTTTGACTTATGGGTTTTGGATAAACACTTATGATCCAAACTCTAGTGGTTTCCAATAAAGACTTAACATATTTGAACTTTCAGTCATTCATAAATTATAAAAAGGTGGAAGATCTGAGCCACTCACAGAAGAAAGCATACAAAAGTATTCTTTGGGCACACAACAACTGTGCTGTAGGGGACTGCTCTGGGTCATGAAATATTATAGAAAAAAGAAGGCTGAGTCCTTGGCTTCTTGGGAAAAATATTTTGATGTGAAAAGATAGGAAATAAATAAATTTTGAAAGTAAATAAATATATAAAGTGTCAGATAGTGATAAACAGTCCAGAGAAAAATATAGGAGGAAAGCCAGGGGTGGAACACTGCATACCTCTCTAAGAAAGTGATAATTGAGCAGAGGGAAGAGAGGGTATCTGAGAGGTAGATATCGAAAAAAGAGCTTTCTAGAAGAAGGGACAATGGGTACCAATGCCCTGAGGCCACCTGTACTTAGTTTCTTTAAAATAGGAGCCAGCAAGAGCTGGAGCAGAGTAGGCAGAGGGGAGAATAGTGGGCAAAGGAGGTCAGAAAGGTATCAGGCAGGAGAAGATCATGTGGGGCCATCCTTGCCGCTGTAAGGAGTTCAACCCTAGTTCTGAGAAAGAGGAAAAAGGTCCTAGAATTTTTTAGTAGAAGAGTGACATCACGTGCCATAAAGTTTCTGGTTGCTATGTGGCAAAAGGATGAAGGGAACAAAGGCCAAAGCACAGAATGCTATTAG
Organism: Fukomys damarensis; assembly: GCF_012274545.1. NCBI lineage: Eukaryota > Metazoa > Chordata > Mammalia > Rodentia > Bathyergidae > Fukomys > Fukomys damarensis. The sequence continues at coordinate 9,299,741 of NW_022900916.1, forward strand.
GAGGCATTTGCAACAATCCACATGTAGGAAATTGTAGCAACTTGGACCAGGGTGATAACATAGGAAGCGGAGAGAAATAATCAAATTTTGGTAATATTTTTTAGGCAGATTAAACAGGTACTGCTGAAGGATCAAGGGTGGAGTGGGAGAGCATGGTGTCCCAAATGGTGCCTGAGTTTTTTCACCTGACCAGCTTGAAGGACGGGTCGCTTCTTTAGGGGACAGCTAACTGGTTTGAGAGGTGAAGCAGAAGCTCACTTGTGGACATGTTACACTTGAGATGTCCCTGCAGAGCTACTGAACATACGAGTCTGGAGATAAAGGCAAAGGGCAGACTAGAAATAGACATCAGAAGGCCTTGGCATATGGATGCATTTAAAGCTCGGGTCCCGATAAGATGACCTTTAGCTCAAAGCTGGGTAGATGGCCCTTGGCTTTGTTGAAAGCCAATGGATGAGGAGGAGCCAGCAAAGAAAACGGAGAAGCATTTTATGTAGTCAAATATGGCAAATGTTTTTATTTTTGCTTCGTGACTTGCTCCACTGCTTTTATGCTTACCTGCTAATTTATGCTTCTGAGAGCATTGCATATTAAATCTGAAGACAAAAACCAAGATCAGGAGGAAATTTCTGAACAGAGTTAATATCCCTGCTATATAAAGTACTCAAAAATCCCAAGAACAACACTAGCACTTGAGTAGGACATACACATATGAGCAAGCATGCCATTAGGCAATCTGAGCTTTGTATTTATTATATTTTAACTTTTCTAAAACATTTACCTTGGCCTCCAAGGATGTAAAACCCACAATTTTTAAAGTATTCTATCAGATGTTTGAAAAGCAAAGATATAATGAAAAGCTTTACCACTAAAATGATTTTTTTGTGATGCACATATTTTTTTTTTAGGAACCAACATTCTATCAAGCATTTCTAGTCTTTTTCTAAATCATCTGACAGCTATATTAGATGAAGCAAGACATCTTAGAAATACCACTGTTGAAGACTTGAAAATATTTAGCTTCATTAATAAGGAATTGAGTATCAAAATGGCAAGGAATGAAAAAAATAGAAAAAAAAATTCCAGAGCTGGCTAGATGTAGAAATGGTCTTTCTGAAACAACACTGGGGATTTTTTAAATGTGTGAATTTGTATCAAAAGCCTGAAAATTGGCATGGTTTTTGACTCAACAGTCAAATTCCAATTTGATTAGATATTCCAATTTTAGTAGCATAGCCAAAGGAAACACTCACAGATGAGGGCAATGATTTCCCTAGAAGGAAATTAAAATATCCATGTTGGAGGAGGTGAGAAGTTTAGAATAACATTAACAGTGCAGAATTGGCTACATAACTGTAGCATTCTGATATAATAGAATAATATTCTGCAATTAAAAGCATAGAAGTAAAGACATAGGAAAGTATTTCCAATGCAGTGAAACTCTATGAACTATTTGTTACAAATGCCTGGACTGCTGACTGGAATCCATCAAAATGTTATGCTCATCTCTAGGTCATAGCAGACAAATGATTTTAATTTTATTAGAATTACATATTCCAGATTTTCTACCATATATTCACTAATTACATTGGCACAATTTTAGAGAGGCTAGGAATTTTTCATAAAGACAAGCTGGAAGCACTGTTCTACCATAGCGCTGCCCATCAGAACTTTCTACAATGATAGAAACATTCCCTATCTGTGCTGTTCATTACCACAGCCAGGACTCACACATGGCTCTGAGCCCTTGCAGTGTAGGTGATTCAACTGAGAAACCATTTTTTGTGGGGGTTTTTTTTTTGTTTTTTTTTAATAAGCAAGCACAAAACTCTATTTATTTTTGGAGATTAATATGGATTCACATACCGGTTACATAAAAGAAAGTTAATGAACACTGTTCTTGCTTTATGGAGAAATTGATTTTTAATTTTCATGAGTTAAATTTATAGATGCATATGTATTAGACATCACCATTCTGGTAGAATAGCCAGGAACATAAAAGAAAGAACCATCAGGTCTCATTCAGTGCTACAGTGCTGGGTTAGAGAAAATCTGAGATCATCAGCCCCACTGGATTCAGAATTCTCATCAATTTCCTAGGAGAAACCAGACATGTATTTGTAAACACTAATGTGTTTATAGAATTCATAGATGCATGTTGCTTAGGTGTAGTAGATTAATTAACAATTAGATAAAGCATATAAAGTTCTGTTCTATAGCAGGATTTTTTTAATGAACAGATTTGGTTGTTGACATAAAATTTATAATTAAAGAACTCTTCCAAGTCCTGGTGAGGAAAGAAGTCTGTACAGAGTGAATACCACCTAGATATATTAGGCATAATACACACCTGAGCTGCCAAGTAGCCAACCAGCACCCTTGTCAAATGTTGCTTTATAAATAGGCTCATTCCTGTCTGCATGTGTGGAGCACTGGAGTTATATAAAGAAATACCCTGTAGTGACCACTTACAAGGATGAGAGAAAACCCTGCTCTTTACTGGTACCTTGTTTTGTGGCTGATGCTTTAAGAGCTATTTCCTCCAGGTCAAATTTAACATAAGCTTTGAAAAGAACCTACTGTCTTTTCTTCACTAGTAGAAAAAAGCACAGTTCTTAATTCTTCTTAACCAGGATTATTAAATTTTATGGCACTTAAGGTAATGTAACTATTATACTCTAATGGGAGAATAATGTTTTTAAAATAATGAAATTATGGCAGAAGCATTTAGATATAATTATATAGCCATAATAAAATTTTCAGTTAGGCTTTCATTACATTGCAATTAACTCTGCATTTGAACACTAATACTAGTGTGGCCATAGGTTTTACTTGTTTCTTGATTTGTAAAGGTAACATTTTAAAAAATTTTTTTGTTCATATTAATCTAAGAAAGCTGGAAAATTAAAATATCAATGTTTTTGAAACACATGAGCAAAATGTAAAATGTATCTATACTTTAAATTAGTATAACTCTTACTCATGCAGTGTATTAGTTATCTATTGCTGTGTTACATATTAACCTAAAATCTCATTGCTTAAAACACTTCTTAGTCACACAGATGTGAAGGTGAAGACTCCTAGAATAGCTTTGGTGGGTGGTTCTGGGTCAGGATTGCTCATGAAATCTGTCAGGCTGTCTGCCAGGGCCACAGCCACCCAAAAGCTAACCATGATCCTCTACATGGAGGATCCTCTTCCTGTATGGCTGTTGGGAAGAAGACTCCGTTCTTTACAGGCTGTCAACACGAATAGAGATGTCAGTGAGTGGACCTGACCACGGGGCTGCTGGCTCTCTGCGTGGCAGCTGGCTTCCCCCAGTGTTTCTAATCCAAACTAGAGAATCTGAAGCCTCAGTGCTTTCTACAACCTAATCTTTTTCTAAAACCCTCATTCTGCCTTGTTCTGTTATTACAGGGTATCACTGGTCCAGCCCATCTTGTAGAGGGAAAGAATTAGACTCCACATATTTAGGGCTGTGTCAGGGAATGTATGTACATACTTTAAGTCAAAACATACATGAAATGCTTTAGACAGTTAACTAGCTCCATGGCTCAATGTTTATTTTATTATTCCATAGTCAAATAGACAAGGGCAAAGCCAGGCTTAGAACCTGACATAGAACTTACATTCTGTGATTCAGAGCCAAATATCAGGTTTAAGATACATTTTTCCACCTTTCTTGGAGTTCTGTTAGACCACAATTGTAATTGGTTTTTAACTTTTTTCCATTAAAAAATATAGCTTTATGAGATCAACGTCAAAAATATATACTATCTTCTGTATTCTCAGATTTCTACATGGAGCACCTCCTTGCTCCTTGCCTTTCTCTGTGTACAGTCTTCTGCTGAGTGATCTCACGGAGTTCAGCAAAGTTCAGATTTTTATCTGTAGCCCAGGGCTCTCCTTGATCTCCAGATTTGTCCACTAGGATGATTAATTTGCTTTTCAAACCTAACATATCCAAAGCAGAATATTGCCGTCAGTCATGGCGAAAGAAAAAAGCAAAGAGAGCACAAAGAACATGATACCAAAAGCAATACAAAGGAAAGAACACACCGTTTTAAGGAAGGAGGGGGAAGGGGAACAGGGAAGGGAAAGGAAAGGAAGAGAAGGGAAGAATGAGGGAGAAAAGAAGGATATATTATCAACTTTAATCCCCACAAGACCTTGTTAGCCTTATTGTAAAAATATATTGAAACTTAGAGAGGTTAGGTAACTTGCCTAAATCGCATTGCTATCAAAGGTCTTTGGCTCCCAAATATTCCACAGACATCATTCTTCTAACCTTAAGAGACAGCCCTGTGTGTCCCTCTGTGTGGGGGATCTAAAGCATCCCCCAAAAGGCTCATATGTTCAAAAGTGGGGCTTTAAAATGGTGATTGCATCATGAGGGCTCCAACTTCATCAATGACATAATACATTTATAGATTTAAAATTTGATAGCAGTATTAAGAAGTAATGGAGACTTAGGAGGTGGGGCCTAACCGAAAAGCATGCAGTCTCACCTTGGGAACAATATCTTACCCCTGGCCCCTTCTTCTCTGGCTCTCTTGCTCTCTGCTTCCTGGCTGGCATAAGGTGGATGGCTTTCCTCCACCACACCCGTCCACCATGGTGTTTCTGCCTCACTACAGGCCTAAAAGCAATAGAACCAGCTGAACGTGGACCAAAACCTCTAAAACCATGAGCCAAAGTAAAACTTCCCTCCTTAAAGCTGTATTCTCAGACATTTTGTCCCTACGAAAAGCTAGCTAAACCACTGGGGCACACATAGGCCAGAACCTAGACACAAGGTCCCGGTTTAAATTGCCTTACATGGCTCTGTGACTCATGCATAGTATTTAAATACCTTGACTCAAATCCAGATTCTACCATCAGGGTATTGTAAAAGAGACACTGTATACAATTAACAACCATAATGCACAGATAATGACAGCTACCTCTCTTAAAGAGAAATTGTGAGTTAGCAAGTTAATAGTTACCAAAAAAGCCTTGAAAATATAATGAACTACATCATTGCCAAGAATTGTTATTAGCAGCCTAGTTAGTTAACTAGTTGTGGAAAATACCTCATGTAAGCATCCTGCAAGAATGAATGTGTTACATTTCCCTCTTTGAAACTCCATTTTCTTCATTTAACAATAGTTTAAAAAAAAAGTACAAAGCAACTCCCACACCCGTTTTTTACACCCTTTCTATAAGCGTGACCCTCAGTGTCTTCTCTGAACCTGCAGCACGTTTGCCTGAGAGTGTGAGAATTGCAGGGGCGCAGCGCCCATTCCGTCACTGACTCAGAGCCTACTTTTGAAGGTCTCCACTGACTCACATACACGTTATATTTGGAGAATCACAGCTCTAAACCCAGTCATCTCATCTGGTAAAACATCAGGATGAAAGTGCCCAACAGAGCACCTGGCAGTGCTCAATAAAATGCTGCCCTTCCACCTTCCCCCACCCCTATAACAACAGTAACTTCAAAGCCTCCGGAAGACCAAAGTATTCCGGTGCTCCAAGGCAAAGGTGAGACCCCGGAAGGCCTGGAATGGGACTTTTCTAAATGGGAAAACAACTGTAGGTTGGGTGCATACCGTTCTCTTGCTTTGCTGTGTCTTTGCAAGTTTATTTTTATCCTCTCCACTGCTGAGTCATTGTTGGAATTCAATTGTGCCATGTGTTTTAACACTAATTTTAATATGCAAAAGCTTGAATTCAACTGAACAGTTTGGGTATGATGGAATTATTTTCTTTTATGGTGCTTATTTATATCTCACAATAAAAGCAATACATGCTATTATAGACAAGTAGGAAAATACAAACCACTAATGCTAACATTGATATATTTTGTACTAGTCTTATTTCAAGCAAAAGTGAAATTATAATGGTGAATATTGTAACCTGACGTTTTTACTTATCTGAACACTTTCCCATGTTATATAATTGCAAGATAATTACATTATTCTATTATTCTGCTCTGTGATTCTAGCAAAATTTAACCACCCCTAACTGAAAGAATATATAGTTTCTAATTTTATTTGTGATTTAAATTAGGTTGTGATGAGCATTCTTCTTTATAAGTTTTTATTCATGGTTGATGATTTCTCAGTATAACTTTCCCAAAACAGGAATTCCTAAGCCAAAGGGTATTTGATACAATTTCTGTCATACATAATGTATGCCAGTGTCCAAAGGACTTACATTTATTTGGATCGGGATACATTTATTTGTATCACAAAGAGTACAAATGACCAGACAGACAGAAGAGATGCCTAGGGCAAGGTATGGGGTATGGGTGTGATAGTTTATGCTCTCTTCTGAACCCTGACATTTTGTGTTTTTATGGAGACTTTCTCACATAGGCATGATTGAGTAAATCATTGGCAATTGATGGTCAGCTTAATCTTCATCCCATTCCTGTACTGGAGACTGGGAAGTGGGTTGGAAGTCCCAATCCTCTACAGACTGGGAAGTGTGGTTGCCTTAAGTCTTTCCGGTGGTCATCGCCAGAAAAGGGCCTCCAGCCTCCACTAGATGCTCTTATCACTTGGGAGATCCCCAAGGTTCTAGAACTTTTGAGCCAGGAAACTCCCAAAGACCAAATATAAATTTCACCATCTCATGCGTTGGATACAAGGTGGTTATCACCGTGCCCCATTTGGACTAGTAGCTATAAGTCAGGGCCTCTCAACAAGACACCAACATTGATAGGAAACTCAGAGGACCAGAAGTTCTAGAAACCTACAGAGCATTTAAACAAAACCCTGGAGCAAAGGGAAATGGAACCTTTAATTGCCTGATTTTAATTTCAACCGTTCAGCAGAACAAGAGATAGAAATAGTCCATTATAAAATAATGCAGAAAATTGGGTCTCTTTCACACCTGAATTAGGATCTTTGATCCCTGATAACCACATATGTAATCAGGAATTAGTTCATGTTCTGTGTAAACCAAGATGTACCTAGGTCTGCTGATAGGATCTTGAAATGCAAGGATAAATGAGGATTTGCCTCTCCTTTCCTATTCAGAAAGCACAAGGACCAGAAAAAGTGCTGTAGTGTTTTTCAACTTCTAACCAAAGCATCAAAGAATTCGCTTTGGTGGTCTATGCATGTATTCTTAAAATTCTTCAGTGCATGTATTCTTCAATTTGCAGTTCCCGTTACCAAAGAGCTACAGTTCATACACAGCGTATTTTAACATTTTTACAGTATATCAACATTTCCTGGAGAGAGCAACCAAGGAAAATGCTCTTAGAGAAGGATAATGGGGAAAAAATTGAGAAACACTATTTAGTGTAATAAGGAAGCCATAGGAACCAGGTTTAATAGTCTTAACCTGAATATTCCCTAAAAGAGACCAGTTATTAAAGACGCAGTATCAACCACATTGAATTAACATAGATAATTTACTTAAAACCTGAAAAGCCCTTCATTTTCTTTTTCTGGAAGTAGAGAGAATGGAGATGAAAATCTATACAAAAGGTTGTGAACATGATGTCCAAACAAAATGAAAAATTCAGAGTAGTATGATAGCTATTATGACTACCCCACCCCCAAAAGAAAAAGACAACAGTTTGGGAGTTTTTAATCAAATAAGTAAATGAATTGACAATGTTGTTTCAATACATTGCTACAGGTGACCCATCCTTCTTTAACCAGAACTAAGAGTGATACAATAAAGAGATGGGAAAGAGAAAGGAAATAGATGAGACCCTTATCAAGAAGGTATAAACTGCTAGGTTTTTTTATCTTCAATATTCTGGTAAGAACAGTTTGGTAGTGAGAAATGCTGCTGAAGAGCAACAGACATCCTACTTTGTAAACAAGGCAATGAAGTTGCTGAGCCTAAGAAAATCAAGGGCTCTTCTTGCTTCTGACTGTTTCAGACCTGGGAGATTTATACATTGTTTCTGCTAGGTGAGGTCCGTGCAGATGAAGTAAGGCGACAGAAGGAATGGGAAGTGTCCAGAGAAAATTACCAGCTACCCAAGGGACCTACAAGCAATAGTAATAAATTTACTAACCATAGCATATATCTAGCTTGGATAAACAAGCAGAAGGTCTAAAAGCTGGACCAAACACCAGGTGCAAAAGAAATAAGCTGTAGTAGAAAGAGAAAGCAGACTTGGGCTCACATCCTTGCTCCTCCAGTTTCTAAATGCGCATGCCCTTTGCCAGATGATTTGAATTCTGAGCTTCAGATCTCTCTCTTGTAAACCAGGATTGGTTGCCATTTGCAAGATTGTTTTAAAGCTTTAATAACAACCATGAACGGCAAAGAACCACTGTCTAGTATGTGTGCTTGACAAATGTAAGTTTAACAAACAGATGGGTGAAAGTTCAAAAGGATGAAACAAAAAAATAAAATGTGAGTAGGTGTGTGTGTCTGTGTCTGCATGTATGTGTGTGTTTGTCACAGTTGACCTTACAAAGGTTGCTGCGAATATGAGTGAACATATAGCTAAGGGGATAGAGAGAGAGAGATAATGTTAGATGTTAAGGATCTTAAAGTCCCTGCCTGGCCGTCACTAAAGACGAGAACCAATCCCAGAATTAACAAAGAATTCAAGGTCATGCCAGAAAAGACAAAAAGAACTGATAGCACTGAGGATATTTTTAGCACCTGGTAAAATAGATATCTCTACATAGTTCTAAACGAGGAATTTGTTTCAGTAGTTGATGTTTATGCTGCATTGTAAAAATAAACAAATACGAAAAATAGAGATATGTCTCAGTCCATTTGGGCTAAAAAAGAAGCATAGATTGAGTGGTTGATAAACAACAGTAACTTACTTCTCACAGTTCTAGAGTCTGAAAAAGTCCAAGAATAAGGCACCAGCAGATTTAGTGTGTGGGGAGGGCCAGCTTTTTGGTTCACAGATGGCTGCTGTCTTCTTTATTTTTTGTTTCTCTTCTCATTGAGCTTATTGGTACATTGTAGGTGTACAGTACAGTTACATGTATCATTCGGATCTTGTACCTTTGCGTGACAGGTCTTGGTTCTCATGGCTGCTGTCTTCTTATGGTGACCTTCCACGGTGGGAGGGGCAAGGGAGTTCTTTGGAGTCTCTTTTGTAAGGGCTTAATTTCAGTCGTTAAGGACTCTGCCTCCTGACCTGATCACCTACCAAATCCCACCTCCTGATGCCACACATTGGAGGTTAGGACTTCAATGTATACAGGTATTGGTGGGGGCATCCAGCAAATAGCCCGTGTCCAAAAAATAAAAACAAGCCTTAGTGATTCATACGACATAACTTCGGAACAAAGATTTCTTAAACAATTCTTTTAAGAATCTGTGTGACTCTACAACCTATTTTCATTGGCAGATGTACAAAGAACATCACATAATTTACATGTCACAAGCATCCATAAACAAGGATTGAGCCATATGCTGCCTAATGTATTAATAGGGCAAGACTTAAAAATAAATAAAATGTACAGTGATGTTTTCTGTCCAAAAGAAACTTTATAGCCTTCCTAGCAGCACCAATAGAACTGAAATCAGATTTGCTATATATTAGGTCAAAGGATGTAAGTACAGTATAATAATTCATCTGACATTTCAAAACTATAAAGTACTGTGCTTCGGAGACTGGAATAGCTGCTCCATATTTGATTTCAGAAGTATAGCACAACCATAGAGCAAAGTTTTTATTCTGAGCTTTTCATCTAACTTATCTTTATAGTTGAGTTTTACGCTAGTGCTGATGTAATATTTATGATCTTAAATATAAGGGGAGAAAGCCAGTTTGTCAGTGCTTTAACCTGCTCTCCCGCAACATCAGCTACAGTGAGAAACCCCAGTTGATGAATCGGCATCCCTGGGGTCTGGTGGAAAGGCAACTGAGGTGACAGCACATCAATTCCCTCTGAAGCCCTGTTTTGCCTTTTATGACTTTCAATTTAAATCCCCATCTTTTGTCATGATTGCATTACGGGTTTCTTATTCCCAGTTTTGTGCTCTTCAGAAGGAAAACAAACTTAACATAAATAAGTCCCAAATCCTCATCCAATATCAATATCAAAGGGCCTTTGTAAACCACACACACACACACACACACACACACACACTTCTTACTTTTCTCTTTCTCATGTCCAGGCACATGCTCATTGATCCAGCCTCGGCCAGGAAGGTTCTCCTGGAGTTTATAACATTTTGCTTTTGAATCTTTCACCATCCTTTTGAATAAGGGCCTAAATGTACATGATAAAAATCAGATGTGAAGAACAACAAAGTGATCGTTTTTATTTTCTGTAACTAATCTTATCTTGCATTAGACCTCCCGTTGTCACTTCACAAAAACAAAACAAGTTGTGACCCTCTCAGTTAAAGCTCAGCACATCTCATTCTGTTTACTAAGCTTTGGAGAAGTTGCCTTGGACACTTTTGTGTCTCAATGAGTTCAAAGTTTAGAACCTATAAAGATAAACGCACAGGGAATAAAAACAAAATAGATAAGTCAGACTTCATCAAAGTTAACTTCCGTACATTAAAGGATGCTATCAGCAGACTGAAAAGGCAACCTATGGAACAGTAGAAAACACTTGTAAGTCATGTACTATATCTGAAAATACATCTACATAAAAACCTGTATGGGAATGTTTACCTGGATAGCAAGTTTTATTCAAAATTGCCAAAATTTGGAAGCAAAAAAAAATGTCCTTTCGTAGATGAATAGATAGATATGCCGTGCCATTTAGACCACAGTGTTACGTTCTTTATCACTAAAAAGAAATAAGCTATGAAGCCATGAAAAGACATGGAGGAAACATAGACTCTTATTACCATGTCTGATAAGAAATTTCTATCCAGAATGTATAATGACTCCTATAATTCAACAACAACATAAAATCTCTGATTCTTACAATGGGAGAAAGACTTAAATAGATATTTCTTCAAAGTTATACAATTGGCAATAAGTACATGAAAAGATGCTCGATATCACTAGTCATTAGGGAAATGAAAATCAAAACTATAGTAAGATACCACTTCAAACTCAGTTGGATGGCTATTATAAAAAATATAGAAAAATAACAAGAGCTGCCAAGTATATGTAGAAAGTAGAATTTCTATGCACTGCTGGTGGAATCGTAAAATGGTGAAGGCACTGTGGAAAATGGTATGAAGATTTCTCAAGAAATTCACCACAGAACTACTGTATAATCCAGCAATCTCATTTCTGGGTATATAAAGTAGCTGAAGAAGTAAAAACAGGAACTTGAACACCCATGTTTTCAGCTGCATTATCCAGATAGCCAAAAGGTGGAAACAATTCATGTGTCCATTAACAGATGAATACACAAGCAAAATGTTATATATACATACACGATGGAGTATTATTTAGCCTCAAGAAGGAAGAAAACTTTGATACATGCTAAAACATGGATGAACCATAGCCTTGAAGGTTTTATACCAAGTGAAAAAAACCCAGTCACAAAAGGACAAATACTATATATATTTCCTATTATATGAAGTTCATAGAGCAGTCAGATTTATGAGAAAGAAAGTAAAATGGTGGCTGCCCAGGGCTGAGGAGAAAGGTAAATAGAATTTAGTATTTAATGATAAAGAGTTTCATTTGGGAAAGATGAAAAAGCTCTGGAAGTGGATGGTAATGATGGCTACTTAGTGAATGTACTTAATCCAACAGCTTAAAATGGCTTAAAAGGTTAATTTTATGAGCATTTTACCATAGAAACAACCCTATTAGAGCATTTAGCCCTGATTTCCAGGCTTTTCCTACTTTCCTTCTTCCTAGAATCCCCTGGTAGGACAGCGCATAGACATCCTCACAGCACTGGTGCCAGGTCCTTGCTTTACGTGTTCACATCAGGTGAACACGTCCTGACCTCAGGAAGCCAAGTTCCCACAGCCTACAGCATTGTAATATCTACAATATCTTCTCTTGGGGATTGCTTCCAAGAGCTTGCCATCTTCCTCTGCTGAGTAGACCCCCTGTTCCACATCAGGATTTACAGATTCCCTGAGGGCTGCTGTGTCCTCTCTTCATTCACCAGTACAGGACTCTAGCCTTCAGTCCTCCTGCAATTACTGCTCTGGGAAGATCACCAATCAGCTTCATTGGGCAACTTCCACACCCTTCACGTGTGAGAACCATGCAGGATATATAATATACAAAATACAGGGAAACAGTAAGAGCTACCTTGAGCCCTGTCTTGAATCCACATGCCACACCACCATTTCATTTTCTCCTGTCCCTTCCCCAGTATTGTTGAAGATGACCAGCAAGAAGAGCACTGGTCTCCTCTATTCTTGGCTTCCCTGTTAACCTACTATGTCCCTTTTCATAATCTCTGCTCATCCAACCACCGAGAGCAAGAGCACGAGCAAGAGGTCTCACAAGGGACCAGGTAAAGGTCTTTTTCTTCATTCTCTGCCCTCTCCTGACTCCAAGCACATGGAAGCCTCTCTATGCCTTCTCCAGAAGGAAAGAGTAGGTAACTCCCTGTGATGTGCCCTGCGAGCACCACTGAGTGTCATCTCTACTTTATGTATTGGCTGAGTCTAAAGGATGAACGTGTTTGAACTGCCATTATTTTAAAATGACTAGCAAATGTCATTTTGTGTTGGGCTATGTGATGTATTTGATTATATTTCCTTCTGTATAGGTGACTCAGAGAAGAGTAATTTTTAGCATGGAGGTTAATGGATTCACTTTTCTCATGTACCATTACTTGTTTAAATTCATGCCATAGTTTAATTTGCAATTTTGATTTTTCTAGTTTTAGTTGCCTTCTTGTCTTCTATTATTTGATGTCATTCTTTCATTTTTCTCCCAGACAGACATACAATATCTGTTCTGTCCAATTCCTCTCTTTCTTGAGCCCTTCATCCTCCTATCCAGCCTGTGCCTGTTTGTCTCCTGGACTGCTGCACATTCAATAACCAGGAACTTCTCTTTACAGCCTAGAACCTAGTTTCACAGTCTCCTCTCTTTCTCTCCTTTCTTTTCAGCCTGTTGCTGGAGTATGTCTAAGAAAAGATATGTGGATTTGTAAAGTATTTTTTATTAGAGCATATTGCCAGTACATACTATTCACATTCATCTTAAGGGGTAGGTACATGTATTTAATGTATCTTAATTGTTTTTATTCCCCTTTTCCTCCCCCCCCTCCCCTCACTCCATCCTTATTCTGCTTTCTCACTTGATAATTTGTCAAATATAAAATTCTGGTAAAAAAATTTTATCTTTATAATTATGAAGGAATCGCTGCATTGTTTTCAAGCATCCAGGGGAGCTGATAAGCCTCATGTCAACCTAGTGACAACCTATTACCTTCTTACCTTTCCAACTCTACAGTTTTACATTGATACATGTTAAATGTTGTCTGTTCACTCATCTATTTTGGCATGTAGTGAGTTTTTTCACTGCAAAATTTCACATTGTTCAGCTTCAGGGAATTCTATCATATCTGGGAACTGTCTTTTGTTTTGATTCCTTTTATGGCATCTTTGGCTCTTTGGAAAGTATTAACTAGAAATTTCTCTGTCAGAGAGGAAAGTCAAGATTGTATTTCATTTTCTGAGACTTTTCTTTTAATTTCTGATTTTTTAGTATCATTCTGCTTTTTTGTTGTTCTCGCTCATGTCACACGCTTTCTTCAAATATCTGCTAATCCTTAATTTTCCTTTCACCATTCAGAATGAGGAAAAGCTAATTTCCTGGGGAACCCTGCTGTCTAAAGAGGGCTATGAATGCGGGCTTCACTGTAGGATGGGTATGCTGACTTCAGGCTAAGAAACAGAAACACCAAAACAAGAAGACCTTTTCTCTTCAAGGCCAGTGCCCTTACTTAGTGGTCTTCAAACAATGTGTTCAATTTCCTAAGAGGAAACCAATTATTTTGCCTGGGACATCAATTCCCAACCAACTGGAATCATGTACCTAGACAGGCAAGGAGGCCAACTCCTCCATTTAGATGCCTTCTATTAAGCCCCGCTATTGGCTTCACAACTCGTCCTCAATTCCACCTGGCTTCTCTGGTGCCCTGATAAAAAGTCCTGTCCTTATCCTTCCACATTGTTTCATCATTCGTCAATGTTCTTTCTGTTTCCATGCTTCAAGAAAACTCTGAAAGGTCTCTGCTGCCAGTAATAACCCTCCCTTTCCGTGTACTGTCTTCTTTGTTGGGAGAGTATCTTTTTCCCTGGTATTACCGATTTAATTAGAGTCTCGGGAGAACAATGAAATAAACATTTCCATCTCTTCTGACTCATTTTAACTTCAAGTATCTATTTAATTTCTTAGTAGTTTTTGGTCATCTTTGTATTGCTGGTCTTTTCAAATCAAGGTTTAGCTTTTTAAAATTAGAACTGGGATGAATTTTTTTTAGATTCTTTGTCACCGAATTGGTGTTTGTAATGTTCTGTGGGCTCAGATCATCTATGCTGTTTGCAGAATACCAATTCTATAAATGTCAATTAACTTGACCTTGTTGATTATGTTATTCAAATTCTTTAGCATGTCTATATTTAGACTATTTATCTGACAACTCTTGGTTTATTAAAATTTTCGACTGTGATGTCTAGTTTCTCCTCTAATTTTCTAGCAATTTTTTCCTATGTGTCTGCTGTGTGTAACATGATGCTTCAAAGTTTGTCTTGTTTTGTTTTGTTTTTCTCATGGATATTGTCATTTATCAGTACCTTGACTGCTTTATCCCCCTACTGCTTATCACTGAAATCTGCCACTCTCACTGTCTTTGTTTGCAATACCCAGGTTTATCTTTGTACCTTTATTTTCAGTCTTATTTTGTCACTGTATTTTAACTGTGATTCTCATGTAACATGGGTAGATTTTGTTTAACTGAATGTGACTAAGTTATGTGATGGGGACATTCAGACTTTTCACATTTATTATGATAACTTGTGATTGTGTGTGTGTGTGTTATTTCTTCCACTTATTTTAGGATTACTATTCGACACATTTTATTTTTCTTTTTTACTCTCTTTATTGCATTTTGCCCTATTAATTCAGAAGTTTTAATGAATTGTTTTCACATTTTTCAGTGCTTACCTTCTCATCCCATGGTTATAATTACACCTGTTTCCCTATTAGTATATAAAAATTAACAGCTTCCTCTCACAAAGATGTATATATTTTTATCTACTCACCTACTCACTTCCATGAATTTTTTAGAGTGCCACAATGTCTGTCTACTTTATCCTCTCTCCATAGTGGTTTGTCTCAACTATGTTCAATGCTGTTGCCTTGATAGCTGCAACTTGACCATGGTGGGAGTATTTCCACCATGGAAATCTGCAAACACTGAAAAGTAGAGCTTTAAAAATTGTTTTTCCATAGTACCAGTTGTTGATAACTTACCATCACATTACTGGCTTTCTCCTTCCATTAAAATCTGTGGGTCTTCCTATACTGCTTAAAATTTTTACTTGAGAGATATTCTATTCACTTTTAGCATGTGTTTTGTTTCAAATTTCCATAACACATATTAACTATTTCTAGTCATGAGAATCTATTAAGTGTGAACCATAAATTTTTAAAGATTTATTATTCAGAGATAATTAACTTTTGGTCTTCTATATTTGAAAATCTCTTCTTATTTCATATTTATCAGAACAGATAGTTTTAGGAAGAATAATATTTGCATATCCAAAAGTATCTTCCTTGTCCCAGCGTGTGGGTGATATCCTAGCCAGGACATTTTAAATCTTCCTTTCAAGAGTCTACATGGACAATATTCTGTTTCTTCTCCTTTCCAGTATCACAAATAAATGGACTGTTGTTGATCACATATCTTCTCTTTTAACTAAATTGCTTGGTTGTTTTTATCATTGTTTTCTATGTGAAAACTTATAAGACTTTTTTCTTGTATCCAAGGAATTTCTAAATTTCACCAAAATATAGCTAGGTATGTGATTTTTTTTTTTTTAACTGGGGATCAAACTCAGGACCTTACACTTGCGAGGCAGGTACAGTGCCACTGAGCTAAATCCCCAGGCCCAGTGTGCTTATTTTTTGGTTTTTTGTTTGTTTGTTTTTTGGTACCACCTGGATCTCTGTAACTAGTATCAATATAAAAACCAGTCTGAGAAATTTCCTTATAAAAAATTATTTCTCTATACATTCCTTTCCTTACCCTGAGCTCTTAATATTTGTATTTTTAGTCTCTAACCCCCAAATTTCTTATCTTCATATGCCTCATATCCTCAGGGTTTTATTTTAACCAGGTCTTTTAAACCACTGTTTTACTTCTCGTCAACAGCTATCTTCTTCAGTCTGGGGAGGTTTTGTTTTTTGGGTTTTTTTAAATTTATACCCTGAGGTTTCACTCAGGGCCTCACAAGCACTCTGCCACTCAGCTTCCTCCCAGCCCTTTCGCACTTTTTATTTCAAGATGGGGTCTCACTAGACTGGCCTCGAATTTAGGTCCTCCCATTCAGCCTCCCAAGCAGTTAGGATTGCAGGCATGTACAACCATACCAGACTGGGTTGTGTTGTTTTGTTTTTTAAGTTTGTTTTGTTTTAACTGATCATCACGCATAGCCATAGAAGTCTTGTGCGTGCCAACTCCGCCTCCTAACTGACCTTACAGGCTTCATTGAAGTTCTGTATCCCCTCTTTCCTCAGCTCTTTCGCACCAGGGGCCTGCAGGTCCAGTATAGCTTTGGCTTCTCCTTTGGGTCCTATTCCTACAGTTCTCTGAAGGAACTGTAATTTCTTTGCCTCCTCCTGGTTTAGGCACCGTGAGCACCCAGTCAGTCAGGACTCTGCTCCCACAGTGCCAGAGTGTTGAGCGTGAACATTTCTGCTTATGTCAGTTTATAAACAGCAGAGCTGGCAGTCCCTACACAGAGCAGAAAAGGGCATCACTGGAAACACACACGGTCTTCTCCCACCCCAGGAACTAGAAGCAGCTTGGCCTAGTGCAGTTTCTCTCCTCCCACTGGAAGGCGAACCAAGTAAGGAAATCACACTCCAGTGTCTGGACCTGGCCAGTGGGTCAGCATCTCAAGAGAGCACAGGGAAGAGAATCACCAGCACCTTCATGTATTGTCACAGCTGGACGAGCCTGACCGAGTCTCCCTCAATCTCTTGGCTGTCAAGGGCTCGCATGTAAGACAGTTATCGTCCATGATGTATATTTTAGCCCACGTTGATGCAGAGCCAGAATTCAAGTTCAGTAAAGATTGTATCCCTGAATCATGTTTTTAGAGATTATGCCCAGCTCCCCTCCCCTCAAGTTTCAGAACTTCCTCTATGGGGTTGGTAGAATTTGCAGATATGTACTGTTTACTGGAAGTCAGTTTCAGGTGTAGGGGGCATATTTTACAAAATAGTGATGATGGCCTCCCTTTTCTTAGGCTTCAGATGTGGAAAGATCTTCACTGATCAGTTGTATGAAGGCTACTTGTCTGTGATTGCACTTTACCTGTCAGTGCTGCTGTTATTATCATCCCAGGTTAGGTAACCCAGCCACAGTTCTCATTCTTGGCAACAGCTCTAGTTGTAAACATGAATAGCTGCAATTGTGACACTACAGGAAAGAAAACTGAGGTGATGGGGACAAGACCCAATGCCTATCTAGACCAGCATGTGGCCGATATTCAGAGGCACGGTTAAATCATCACTCAACCACATCCAAAGCACCACGCGAAGTCAGACCCAATATATGAATGTGCCTGGCAGTAGATAAATGGAGACCTAGGCTCACGCTCCATTAAGCTTAATTCACTCCATGGCTCACCATTTCCCAGGGTGTCCTATGTAGTGTTCACTGGGGTAAGAGCCAAAAGCTCAAGTCACAGCCAGTTCGCTGAAAATCATTTTGTCAAATTTAGGGCTGTCAACCAAAGCTGAAAATAATGAACACGCCCATCCTCAACCAGGTTTGGGAACTTCCTGGGCAGGTTTGACCTGAAAAACCTGGAACTTCTAGGAACCACAAGGATACAGATGTGGATAATCTGTAATATGGAAGCAATTTATATCTTGAAAGGCCAGTCTACAATATTTCAAGTGGAAACTTGAGGGGCCTCAGTTATCTCAAGGAGTTCAGTCATCCCTAATAGATTAGGCTCCCAAGGACAATGTTCCTCCTCTACCTGTGGCACATAAGAATCTTCAAGGAGAGCTCTGCTTTTTCCATTTTCCCTAGTACTTCTTCATATTTTTCTATATATTAGTTCTATTCTGGGTTTTAAAGGCCACTGATTGTATCTGCAGGACTGAAAGCACTGTCTGAAGGACAGGAGAACCCAATACGATTCCCTACCCAATGCAGTAAGGGAGATGCAGAAGAGAGGGAGAGGTAGGGTTTGGGAACTGGAGTACACATTCGGCCATGATACTACAAGCCAAGCAGAGGCAAGGCTGAGAAGTAAGAGTACTTTGAAACCCTCAAAATGGTACTGCATTCCAGAAACACACAAGTAAAGAGGTGTGGCAGAAAGCAAAAAACTTAGAATACGTCAGAAATAGTGATGAGAGAGCAGAAGTCAGAGTGCCTAGAAGTCTTTCCCCCATGCTTTCCAGTGCCACACGGAAAGGCTTAAGAGCAAGGTCCTATCAGCTTTCGCAATCCACAGATCACCTCAGTTTTTGAGGCAGTGTTCTAGGATCTGGCACTGAAAAAAATATATGAAATGCCCTCATCCAAAATATGAGAGTGGTAAATCATTGTTCCTGATATGTGGAGGATGATATATAAAGGAAACTTATCTTGTACTCCACCTAAAAATATGCAATCCTGATACTTATTATACCAGTAGAAGAGATTAATTAAACACTATTGATGACATAAGCAGCTTCAGTTTGAATTTTATTGCAATATGAGAAGCATCCCCAGACCACCTCAACTTGAGACTTTAAGTTCTCATTTCTTTAGCCAGAATTATTAATGTCTTTAAAGTCTCTTTTATTCTCTCCTGGATAATTTCATGTTGATAGAGGTGGCCTTCTTATTCTCAAGAGTTATATTCACCCCTATATTTAATATTTATGTGCTGTAATTAAGTGACTGTGCTCCCCCAAACACCCATATGTACCATTCTATTTCCCTTCTCCACCTGTCAGCCAGTGTGCCCCAGTCCTCGTCTAACTCTTGGATCTCCTAGAAAAAGTAGTGATTGGAGACTAAGAAAGGTTGCATTTCCCCTTGAAGTAAATCTTGGGATCAGCATAGGTTGGAGGTTTGAGATATATTTTTAGTTACGGTCAATTGAGTTTTCTCCCCTTCTTACCCATTCCAGAAATTAAACCAGATACCTTTTTAGACTACAAGCCCCTTGAGAGAATTAGATTGATCTTAAGCATCACTATCCCCAGACTTGGCACATAATTAACAGTTGCCTGACTAAAAAATCTATTTGCCAAAGATATGTAAAATGACTGTCTGGCCATTCAAAAAATGGCACCTCTTAAGATTTATCAGCTGCTGACAAGAACTCCCTTAAATGAGAATATATCACTCTAAAGTTCAACCACAACAATAAAAATCAATGAGCTTCTTCATTTTAGCTGACTGGGATTTAGCTGCCAGTTATTTGTGCAGATGTCATGTTGACAACTCAGAATGCCAATAGTTTGAAATAAGTTGGCCCATTGTTAAGGTTCATGGAGATTCTAGCATTGTTCCCAAAGACCATTTCTCAGGAATGGACTCCTAGCCATGTACTACAATACACTTATGTGCTGCAGAGTCCAATTTGTGCATTTTTTTCAACCTGCCTTGATTGTAATTATTAACTAGAATTAATGAAGTCACAGACCACTCTTTTGTCTCAGAACACCTACCTATGTCAGCTTCACTGGTTCTTAAATGAGTCCACTCTTTGCTTGGTACTTTAATTTTACCATCAGAAGAAAGCCCTGTATTTTCCTAAAACAGTAGAAATCAAACTCTCTAATTACATATTGGTTAAGAAATGGAATAGCAGCAAGACAACCCATGATATCAATCCTGGCACCTCACCTACTGCGACATTTTTCAAATTATGCAAGCTCTCCCTTATTTCATCTTCTATAAAATGAAAGTAATAACAGTACGCACTTGATAGGGTTATAATGAATTTTAAATGAGTTCATTAATAAATAAGACACTTAAAAGAGTAGTTGGTACATAGTAAATTCTCAATAAATATTGCTTTTGCCATGTCAAAATATTTTAAGAAAACTAAAGCACTACTAGTTTTACAAATTTCCATGACAATGTTTTATATTTTCTTCAACATTTGTTCAAACTGCTAATCTCACTGGGCATTATTGGCTGTAAAATACCTAAATGATAACTCTAACTGCATGTAAAAGTGATAATGTCATTAGTGTACATAATAGAATAATTGGTAAGAATTGAGATACTGAGCTCATTCCACATACTAGACCCATAACTTATTCAAGTTGTCTACATCTGGACCTTTTAATATGTTACTTATCTTCATCACATTTAAAAGTTTAAGCTTAAAGGTGCAAAGGTGGAGAGAATGGGTTGGATAAATTGGAGCCTAGAAATAAGGTGACAGGACCCATACACATTGTTTTTCAAACCTCAAGTGTATTAGCTGGCAAAAGTTTCGGGAAACTTTCATTTAACACTCACTCTGCAGACATTAGAACTATTCATGTTGATCACCTTTTTCAAGAGAGACTGGAGACAGTCTTTGATGACAGGTCCCATAGGACCAGAGCCATCAGGATGGCCTCACTTGCTGAAAGGGACAAAGCTGAGACTGACAGTACTGGGCTTACATAAAGTCACTAATAGGAGTACCTAGTAGCCCAAATAATTCCAGAGGTAAGCTTTGTTAAGCTTGGTTGGTAGTATCAACTCAGACTGGTGACCAAGCCATGGATCAGGTCCTGCAGCAACAAGATCTTAAGTTGTGGCCTTTCTGAACATCACTTGCTTTGGAAGTGACCTATCTTCCTAGAATTTGGCTCACTCTTGCTGTTAAGAGTTTAGCAAATTATTTACACAACCAGAACCACGGACAAGTAGGCTCAAAGTAAGACCAAGTGTTGGTCCCAGCAGTGAGCTACCCAGCTGATCAAGAACCCCCAGGACAGCTGCCACAAGCTGCAGAAACTCAGCAGAGCTACCTGGAAGGCACAAGTGCTCAGGATTTATTCCATACAACATCTACAATTGATCTCTTGCCTTTAGTTTGGGTCATAGCAACTAGAAATTAGAAGTCAGGAACATACATATCAAAATCCTAACACCCTACTAAGTGTAACATCGTGTAATAGGCAAAATAATCCCTGTGCTCCAGAAGTCACACCCTAATCACTGGAACCTACATGTTAGGTTGTTATTGTGCTCACCTAGGCAGCATGTATAGTAAAACTGGAAGATTGCTGCTACCTTGAGGGTGCCAATCAGTTAGCTAACCTTATAATGATGAGATTATTTTGGATTATCTGCAATCAATCCAGTCTATTTACATAAATCCTCAGAAGTGGGGGAAAAGGCAGAAGAAAAAAATGAGAGAAATAATACATGAAAAGGACGCACTCCACTGTCTTGGTTCATTGGAGTTGCTATAACAAAGTACCTTAGACTGGGTTGCTTGAACCACAGAAATTTATTTCTTATCATTTTGGAGCCAGGAAGCCCAATATCAAGGTGTCAGTAGATTCAGTGTCTGATGAAGGTCTACTTCACGGTTTGAAAATAGCTTATCTTCTCACTGTTTTCTCAGATAGCAGAGAACAGATACTAACTCTCTGGCTCCTTCTTAGAAGGGCACTAATCCCACGCATAAGGGCCCTACCCTCATAACTAATCACTCCCAGAGGCTCCACCTCCAATACCATCATGTTAGGGATTCGATTTCAGTGTCTGGATTTGGGGGGAGATATATACATTCAGTCCAGGATGTCCACCGTTGCTGACTTTCAAGATGGAAAGAGGCCGTGAGCTAAGGGGTGCAACCAGCATGTAGAAGCTGGAAAAGGAAAGGAAATGGATTGTCCCCTAAGCCTCCAGAAAGGACTCTAGTCTTACCAACACCCTTACCTAACACCCATGTGGGCATTCTCATCTAGAGAGCAATAATATAATAAATATGTGCTGTTTTAAGCCACCAAGTTTGTTGTGTTTTGCTACAGCACCAATAGAAAATGAACACACATTACAAGTGAGAAAATGTTTACTCTAGATTGTGCTTGATACTTTAAAATCAACAAACCCACAGTTTGTCCCAAATATTTCTTTTGTATATGAAAATCAACTTCTCTTTGAAGAATATAAAGAGTACATCAGAGAAGGGAGTGGGGCGTGTGGGAAGATGGAACATGTATATTCATCATCTTTTTATTCCCTAGAACTGTGGCTAACTAAAGTTGTGGATCCATAGCCAAGATTGTGGCTACAATAGATGCTCTGGATTTTCATCAGAAACTCTAAACTGTGCTCATTCTCATGTGTTGATCTCCAACAAGAATAAATACCCCTATCTCTGTAAGTAACCCACATGAGTACCATCCCACAATTTAAAATGCTTTATAGATCATCATAGTCTGTGTAGTTCAACCAGTGAACCCCAAATAAATCACAATAAATCTTTAAATACCAAGAAAGGAACTGCAGCCCATGGTTAAAGGATGAAAACACAAAGCCCCAA
This sequence comes from Fukomys damarensis, assembly GCF_012274545.1. NCBI lineage: Eukaryota > Metazoa > Chordata > Mammalia > Rodentia > Bathyergidae > Fukomys > Fukomys damarensis. The sequence goes on from NW_022900916.1 coordinate 9,322,349, forward strand.
AGGCAGAAAGCAAATCTCAAACAAGCACCTTGCTCAGTTTCTAAAACCTTCCGTCAGCCCTGTCTGGGCCACACTGGGACCAATGGTGCAAAGCAAAATCACTTTCTGGACATTTCCCTGGAAGATTAAGACTAGATTAAATTCCACTTTAGTCAAAGGAAGGCATTGTTGTGATTTCAGCATTGTTCTTCAAATGTCATACTGGTCAAGGTTTTATCTATAAAATTTTGGCTACTGCTGTTAGAATGTGAAGTGGAAAGATGTATGAAAATCTTTTGACAGCATATTTAACACACTGACTTCTTTAACTGTCTCTTGCTGTGATTTTAGTTCTACCCTTTTTAAATAGATATTTACCTATTAATTTTTCCAATTTGGTGTCTCTGGAGACAGCTTCTTGTTCTAAAGTACTAGCATTCAAAATAAATATTCAAGTCACTGTAAAATCTTATCATAGATTGGTCATAGCTTACCCAATCGATGTATTTATTTTAACGTTTGGCTAAATTGTTTCAAAGGATCACTAAAATGGTGAAAGTTGAAAACAATTTTTAAAAGTCAATTTTGTTGAGAAAAAGAAGCAATAAAATATTTTAAAACGAAGAAAACTCAAACAATTTGCCACAATTGTCTTTTTCCTTCACAGTTTTCTCATTTAAGTGTCATAAATCAGCCTCTCAGATTCCCTTTGATCTTAAACCTCTAAGAGGTAAGAGGATGGAAAGACAAATTTACACTAAAGTAGCTAACAATAGGTATAAGGAACAGTCAGCTTCAAGATCTTGTTACCCAGAATCCATGGTGCCATGCAGCCATTTCAAAGTGGTAAAAAAGTTAATTTGTTGTTTAGGCTGGATAGTGGCTGTGCTAAGTGATATCACAAGGCCACTCTGTAAAGAGATTGCCACCTGCTCCACTGTTTATACATCTGTTCTTAAACTGTATAAGGACCAGGACTGCAAGGAGAAAGGTGTGTGTGTGTGTGTGTGAATATATGCACATATATGGACAGAGAAATCAGTTGTGTGGAAAAAAGTATAATGTGAGTGCCTGTTAAAATTATGGATCTGTAAGTCTGTGTCCCCTTGAATAAGATTTTTCCTTAGGAATAAGGCAGAAAAGCATTTTTCTTTCTCTTGCTTAGTTACATGTCCAATGTCTTCAGTGTGAAATATTTATTTTCTTTAAACAATTTCTGACCTTTGAAATTTTGAAAGCATTTAAATGTTACTAACAAGTACTGTGCTGGATCAAAATAGAAAGAATAAGCACCTTGCCTTGCTCCTAACTTGGAAGAAATCCTGTCAGCTTTTCAGCATTGAATATAATGATAGCTGTAGGCTCTTAGTATGTAACTTTTATTATGTGGAGGTAATCTCCTTCTATTCCTAATTTGTGAGTGTTGAAGTCAAATGCATTTCCTACATATATTGAGATGATCGTGTTATTTTATCTTTTGTTCTACTGTTGTAATATATCACATTAATTGATTTTTATAAAATGAATCACTTCTTTATGCCAGGGATAAATCCCATGTGGTATGATCCTAATATTCTCTTGAATTGTTTGCCAGTATTTTGTTGAGAATTTTTACATCTATATTAATTAGGAATATTGGCCTCTAGTTTCATTTCTTGTGGTGCCTTTGTCTGGCTTAGTAACAGAGTAATGCTGACCTTTAAAAATGAGCTTGGAAAAATTCTCCCTTCTTTGATTTTTTTTTCAGATTAGTTTTAGAAGGACTGGCATTAATTCTCGTTTAAAGTTATGGTAGAATTCACCAGTGTATTGGAAGTCCTAACCAGAGAAATTAGGCAAGAAGAAAAAATTAAAAGGTACCCAAATCAGAAAGGAAGAAGTACAATTGTCCCTTTTTTTTAGATGACATGATCTTACATAAAGAAAACCCTAAAAAGTCACTAGGAAAACTGTTAGAACTAGTAAAAACAATTCAAAAAAGCCATAGGATACAAAATCAACAAACAAAAATCAGTTGTTTTTCTACACACTAGCAATACATTGGAAAGAAAATTAGGGAAACAACCCTATTTATAATAGCACCCAAAAGATTGTTCCTATGGATAAACTTAACCAAGGAGATAAAAGATTTGTACACTGAGCGCCAGAGACATTGATGAAAGAAATTAAGGAAGACAAAAATAAATGGAAAGACATCCTGCATTCATGAATTGGGAGACTTAAAATTGTAAAAACATCCACACTGCTCAAAATCTACAGATTCAGTGTACTTCCTATCAAAATCCCAATGGACTTTTTTTTTTTTACAGATATAAGGTCACTTACACAAAGACCAGCTCTAAAATTTATATAGAACCACAAAGGACCGTAAGTAACCAAATCAATCTCAAGAAAGAACAAATTTGGATGCATCATTCTGCCATGCTTCAAAAATATATTACAGAGCTACAATAATTAAACCAAGAAAAAGAAGCAATAAATTTTTTAAAAGGAAGAAAACTCAAACAATTTGCCACAATTGTCTTTTTCCTTCACAGTTTTCTCATTTAAGTGTCATAAATCAGCCCCTCAGATTCCCTTTGATCTTAAACCTCTAAGAGGTAAGAGGATGGAAAGACAAATTTACACTAAAGTAGCTAACAATAGGTATAAGGAACAGTCAGCTTCAAGATCTTGTTATCCAGAATCCATGGTGCTATGCAGCCATTTCAAAGTGGTAAAAAGTTAATTTGTTGTTTAGGCTGGATCGTGGCTGTGCTAAGTGATATCACAAGGCTGCTCTGTAAAGAGATTGCCAACTACTCCACTGTTTATATATCTGTTCTTAAACTGTATAAGGACCAGGACTGCAAGGAGAAAGGTGTGTGTGTGTGTGTGTGTGTGTGTGTGTGTGTGTGTGTGTGTGTGTGTGTGAATATATGCACATGTATGGACAGAGAAATCAGTTAAGTTGGGTCATGGTGGAACTCTTGCCTAGCATGTGTAATAAGGTCCTGGGTTTAATCCCTAGCGCTCAAAATAAAACGCAAGAGACAGCAAGTGTTGTCGAGAGTGTGGAGGAAAAGGAATCCTTATCTACTATTCCAGGGATGTGGATTGCCACAGCCATTATGGAAAACAGGTTGGAAATAAATTAAATATGGGAGATTAAATCACCACCCTGTAAAGACAGCTGCAGTCCCGTGTTCGTTGCAGCACTACTAAAAGTAGTCAAGATATAGAAACAACCTATGCCGCCATCCATGGGTGAAAAAATAAAGAAACTGTGTATACTGTACAATGGAATATTACTTAGCCTAAAAAAGAGAGGACTAACTGGCCATTTACCACAGCATAGATGGACCTGGAGAATATTGTGCTAAGGAATAATCCAGACACAGAAACAAAACTGTAGCATGATCTCACTTTTTTTTCTTTAAAAATAAACATATAAAGACAAAAAGTAAAACAGTAATAACCTGGTGGAGTAGGGGGATGAGATAAAGTAGGTTAAAGGGAATGAAATAACAAATGTGTAGTCTGAATAAGTCAAAAATCTAAAGTATACCATGAATACTATAGTTAATAATAGTGCATTCAGAATTTTTGCTAAATGATTATGTCTGCTTTTGTCCCAAAAATGAGTAACTTCATTTGTAACATGGTGAAAGATTTTTTTCCACTCTAGTACCATTTTATTATACACATGTATCTTATAACATCATAATTTTTACCTTAAATATACATAATTTTTAAAATATGTAATGCAATGTAGATTTTAGCGTATGAAAATGCTATCAAAATGAAGCCCTCTCCTATAAATGTTAGACATGTTTGTGATCTTCTGGTATGTTGTTTTATGTTTACTAAAATTTTTATTTAAATCCAAAGACATTATTTAAAAGAGTCTGTAAAAACTTAACTAGAACTAATTAATTCATGTACTTGTTTTTATCCAAAGGAGAAATTATTCTACATACAAGTAGCTATGCATGTATAAATCAATGTTATACACACATGATCTTAAAAGGAATATAAACCTCTAAAGAATCTACAAAAATATGTTTGACTAATGCATAGACAACTTAAAATATCAAGCCAAAAAAGATGAGTTTGCCTGTGAAATATGTATAAAATTAATATACATACGTTCAGACATGTATTTATATAATAAAACCTCTTTAATTCTCAGGCTGCACATGTAGTTAAATTAATATAATGTTCTTGGCAATATATAGATATAAGATGAAATTCTAATGAGTTGAGATACTATTGTAAAAAAGAAATATTTATACATTAAAATTAGCAGCTTTTAAGTATCACTTGAGTAGTTATTGTGCTCAAAGAATGTCTAATTATAAATAGCATGCTAAGCACTGCCAACATTCTCTATGTTCTTAGTACTGAAATCAACATTCTAAAGTGACTTTGCATGCATTGCTATTGCCCATTTGTAGAGGATTATAGCAGAGGTGATATTGAAAGCATACATCCCTAAGACAGACACCTGTGTTCAAATCCTGAGTCTAATTTGACTTTGAGCAAGCTATTTGAAATTTCTGTCTCAATTTATTCATATGTAAAAATAATGATAATGTCAAGGTTGGCAGAGACACAATGAATGCCGACCTTTCTTCCTTAGAGATAGTGAACGGCTGGCAGATAGAGACCTGAATGGCCCCTGTATCACCAGAGTGCAAGTTGCATCTGCACTCCCATCATTAGGCACACTTACCTTTCTAGGTGTGGGCAGTGCAGTGGCTTAGACATGTTTGGCCCCTATAGGCTCACGTGTTGGAGGTAGGGTCAAGGAGATGGTGAGGCCTTACAGAGGTGGGATGAATGGCGGGTCCTTAGGGTATTGGGGTGCACCCTCAGCAGGGGATGCTGGTCTCCTGGAATGAGTTCTCCCAGAAACAAACTGTTAAAAAGGCTGGAGCCTGGCCCTTGAGTCCCTCCCTGGCTTCCTATCTGGCCTGTGCCCTCTCACTCCTATTTGTGCTGCTATCATGATATCATTCACTATTAGCCTCTCACCAGAGGCTGATCTGATCTTTGGATCTGATCTTTTGGAGGCTCTCAGCCTCCAAATCTGTGAATTAAATAAACCTCTCTTCTTCAGAATTAATTGCCTCAAGTGTTTCCTTATAGTAGCATGAAACTTACTAGTGCAGGAAGCATTATGAAACAGGCCTGCCCTGTGTAAAACTCACACATGCCTGCTGTGGGCAACCAGTTCCCAAGGAAAGGAGGAAGGAAGGGCTGGGCAGCTATGCCCAGTTCCAGTTCGCCACCCCAGATATTTACCAGGTGACTCACTGCACCCCCATGGAGAGGGACAGGATTTGATGTGAGGCCCAAAGTAACCTTTTTCTTTTTATTGAGTTTATTGGTACTTTCTAGGTATACAGTACAGTTACATTCATTACTGGGATCTTGTACCTTTACATGACAGGTCTTGGTTCTCGTTTTTTCCCCTTGTCCCTGCCCTCCCTTCACCCCCTTAGGCTCAAAGTATTTATGGAAAAATCTCCTTGTGGTAACTGAGTGAGGAAGAAATATTCTCATGTTTCTCTTAGCTGTATTTGAGAGGAAAATGAGGAGATAAATATAAAGTGTGCCCTACACATGGGAAGAATTCGATAGCTATCTCTATTTTAATGCTGTGTGCTATTGTTAACTATACCACTACCAGGACTGCAAGGAATTTGGATCTATGATATCAAAAGTCATCAGCAATGCAGATGTGAACAGCATTTAGTTTTTAAAATTTTTAATTCTGAATTTTATTTTATTAACTCTCACAATTTGGCCAAATTAGCAACTGATATTATACAATTAAGAATTTTCCCTCTTGTTTAGTATCATATCTATAAAAAAATCCTCCACTAACTATACAAGGGATGATCAAAATAATGGGAATGTTTTGATTTTTTTTTAATTTACCTAAATAAAAGATACATTGCCATTAATCATGCTGAGAATACTCCATCTCCCTTCAAACACACCTCTCTCATCACTCTTGCCACTGAATGAAACAGTTCTGGAAGTCCTCTTTCCTGTCTTTAGGAGGTAAAATTAAAACTATGGTGAAAGCTGCTGCCAGGTGCCATCCAACAGTAAAACGGGCTCATAAAAACATTACACAAAAGGAAAAATGGAAACAAAGTCTTTGTAAATAGGGAAGGGTGAAGGGGGTGAAGGGAGGGCAGGGGTGTGGGGGAACAATAAGAACCAAGACACATCATGTAAAGGTACAAGATCCCATTGATAAATGTAATTGTATTGTTTGCTTTAAATATACCAATAAACTTAATGGGGGAAAAAACATTACACACAGCTAATTCAGTGCAATGTACAAATGTTTGTAGGTACCCTGTATTCAGGCACATGAGGGCTGGGTAGCTTGGCGGGTACAGAGGCTTTTCCTATCATCAGATACAAACTTCTAACTCTTCTCCTTGGACAGTGCAGTGTTTATTTATATGTTCTCTCAACCCCCACTATTCTAAGGGATGTTATTTTTTGTGTGTGTTATGACCCCAAGTTGAATACCCACAAAATTATATTGTGTTTAAACCCAAAATTTTCTAGAGCACACTATTGTCTTCACCACACTCTTAAAACCCAGTATTTGAGGTCCTGAGTTATGTAGTGACTCTGCTTCCCAAGAGTTAACTGAGGTGTAAATAGTATACCTTTTCCAGAGGCATAAATGCTATAGCAAAAGTTAGTCATCCATGAGTTGATGAGGGAGCTCTAGCAATAAGGCAGCTATCTCTTTTAACAGGCGTTTATAGTGACAGTCCTCATGTGAAAGTTCCCCCTCCATAGCTTGGCAGCCTCTGCTGGCATCAATTTCTTCGACTACTGTATGTCTGAATAATTGATGGAGTTAAGTGAATGCAGGTTCCTTCTTTTTACCAAGTTCCCCTTGAGTGCTTCTTCAACATGAGGCAGTTTATCATGCTTTTTGTGCAACCGTGCATAGGCTTTTTAAAGAATGAATTTAAACTTTCTCTTCCTGGTCACAGAATAAGTTCTCAGGTTCAAAACTTTAAAAGCCCTGATTGGGATAGTTGGACCAGCAATACTGGCAGGCCCGAGTAACTCAAGTCAAAGACCCCCTATTGCTCTTTTCATCTTGCTTCATTTTCCCTGAGAGAAAGACCTAATTACAAAGGTTTGTAGAATTTTCCACAGAGATTACATTCGGATCTTTAGCAAGAAAAATGCTGGTGCAATTAGTGGGCCTGGGGAACCGTTAGCCATTTGTGTACAATTTCAGAAGAACCCATTGTGGGATCCACAGGCACTGCACAGGGCTTCCTTTTTAAGTGGGAACACTTCTTAACCACTTGGAACACTCTTACAGTGGCAATCAACAGTGACACCTTCATAAGGACGCCTTTGTTACATATTCTAGCTTAGAAGGTGTCATAGCATCATGGTGGCATCCAATAGGCCCTGGGTTTCTTTTCACCATTCACCTCCCTGTTATGAGCTCCCATTTCTCCTTAGCATTGAAGAGTGTCCTCTAATACACTTCCAGAAAACCTACTGCCAAAATGAAGGAATACGTAGCTTCAAGGAAGTTAGTCATTTCCTAGCTGACATTCTAATTAGGAACCCACTTTTGGGTAATAGCCCAATTGAAACTAATTCTCCCCTCTCTCTTGTGGTCAGGAAATAGCATGTGTGAATAAATCAAATGTTCTGGTGCCTTGTGTACTCTAAAGTTTACTGTGTTGATGTAGATGTAAGATGTAGTGCCACGTCTTAGGGTTGATCGATTTGGAAAGAATTAGCTATAACTATAAAGCCAGAGAGGGCTATTATTTAATCTTTCATTGTCTGAGTCTGAGACTTTCAGGTACTTCTTAGGATTGGAAACAGCTGTTAGTTTTCAGCGGCTGTATAAACCATGCAGGTGGAGAAGGATCTGGTTTGTAGAATGGCAGAAAACAGAATTTATTATAGCAATCAAGCATTAGTGCAGAACATAATAGTCATGCCATCCCTCAGAAACCAACATTGCCTAAACTATCTAAATAGCTTAAAGTAAACATACTAAAGTCTGGGGGACTTTACTTTGCCAAAATAAAACAGTCAAGTAGAAGGAATTTATATAGGGGAGGGGGGAATATATGTTTTGATAATACACTGTTAAAATATTTTTAATTTCCTGTTATGTAACAGCTATCTAAAGTTTTTAAACCTTTAAAATTAGGGGGGTGTTCCTCCAACTATATATCATTTAGATTGTCCAAACAGATAATTACAAAAAGGATCAGCTCCTTCGCATTAAGGAACATTGATAAAAAAACAGGTGGCAAACCTAAACATCAAACAGTGTCCTATCACTCAGAGACCTGGGATACTCTTGCTAGGTGTGCCTTGCATTTTTTCTCCAGAAGCCCAAATGTTAATTGGGTTTTCTCTAAATAAGCTGGGTATGGCGGTGCACCCCTGCAATCTCAGCTACTGAACAGGAGGATCACAAGTCCAAGGCCATCCTGGGCAGTTTAGCCAGAACCTGTCTCAAAATTAAAAATTAAAAGGGAGCAAGGGGGCTGAGGATGTAGTTCAGAGCTCCCTGAGTTGTGTCCTTAGTGCTGAAAGAGAAAATTTTGTCCTCTAAATAGCCAGCTCCCTTGGATTGCTGAAAATAAACATTGTGTTTCAAAAACTTTGTTTTCATAGCTTTCAGCAAAATATTAATTGTATAAAGTACAGTTGTATATTACTTCCTCCATCTCCTCATATTGTTCACTTATAATTCCATTTAGGAAGTCATTTATGGTACTTTGAGAGTGGAGAACAATCGTTTGCCATTCCTATTCTCCTGTGCATTTAGTTTCAGAGTATTAATTCTAACTCTGCTACTTTCATTCCAGTTTACGGCTCACAGTTTCCCCAAATGGAAACTTTAAAAGAAATCAGTGCACACTCAAGACAGAAAGACCGTGAGAAATATGTCTTTATTGCTGTCCGCATTCCACAAGCACCCTGTCCCAGTGAGGTTGTCACATAAGCCCAGTAACCTGCCTGAATTTGTGTCACTTGGTGATTTCTATGAAGTTTAACTAAGCTGTAATATGTACTTCAAGTGATTACCATTCATAAAATAAAAGATTTCCTTTTGATTCTTTATAATAAAGTATCTTTCTTGCTGATAAAAGATATTTAATTTTTAAAGAAGTATTTAGAATTTATTTTTTTCTCAGTACTGGGGATTGAACTCAAGGCTTTCATTATAACCTCAGCCTTGTTTTGGTTGCTTATTTTGTTGTTTTGTTTTGCTTTAGGTTTTTTGTTTTTTTGTTGTTGCTTTTCGTTTTTGTAGGGGTTTTTGACAGTGTCTTCCTGAGTCACTAGTTATTTAGACTGGGCTCAAACGTGTGAATCTCCTGCCTTAGTCTTTCAGAGTGCTAGGATTGTGGGTGTGCACGACCATGCCCAGCATAGAATATTTTTTAATCTCCCAAATAATTTAGAAGCATTTGTCCAAAGTATAATTTTGATTCAAAGGTATTCTCTACTATCCCAAATAAAATGAATTTTGCTCATCGAAACCACATTTTTAAAATACGTAGATCAGGACAGAAGATTTAGCTCAGTGGTTCCACTGCCTGCCTTGCAATCACAAGGACCTGAGTTCGATTCCCAGTACCAAAACAATAAAATAAAATACATGGAGCATTTTAATCAGATAATGCTTTATAGTATGTTGGGTACTGAGTTCTGAGAAGTACAGAGGGAATAAGGCCCTGAAAATATTTCCAAATCACCAAATTCACTTATTTAAATTATGCTCTCAAGTTTTTATAATCAGTTGTCTCCATTAAATATCACCTATGCATGAATCCATCTTTAACCAGATTTGCGATATTGGGTAATTGTGGTGTTGATGTCTATAAAGTGTATTTTAATATATCTCTAGGTGTTACTGTTTATTTATCCATTCACTCACCTCCCCATTTAAATGTATTTTAGTGTCTACTTAGTGCAAGGCACTGTTTTAGGTGCTTGATGACTCTTTCCTCAGAAAGCTTGCAATCTGTTCATTGAGATGACATGGTGGATAAATAGCTATAATGACATAAAAACAGCAAAGACCCTAAGCTAGGGATTGCCAACAGCTGTGAGAGTTCAGGGACATGCAATATTGTAGGTCAAAAAGAATTTGAGAAGTTTTGCTTTGTGGAGGATGTTGCATTTGGCTTGGGTGTCAAAGGATATGTAAGAGTAGAGCTTTTAGGGACAACCATGGCAAATACTCCAGCAGAAGAGCAAAACAGAGACATGGAAAAACTTGGAGTCGTGTGCAGTTCAACCCAGTGGAGTGGAGAATATAAAGAGGAGAGGGCTGGATGATGGAGCTTCTGAATGCCTGAGAGCCCTGGCTATTCTTCAGCACCCAATGGGTGGCCAACAAAAAGTTTTGAGCAAGAAGGTCTCATCAGTCATGTGTAATCTGAACTAAAGAGGGGTGTGGAGAGGAAGAGAAGTTAGGACTCACTTTGACAGACACTGGAGACTTCAAGTAGAGAAGTAACGAGGAGACCTGTCCAGGCAGAGATGCTGCCCAGGCAGGTGAGAAGAGCATGCAACATTTGAGAAAGGAAAATGGGACAGAGGAAAGAGGCATCACGTGGGACCCAGAGTTTTAGATCGTTCTCCTGGAAGACGGTGTGGGACACCAAAGCAGGGTTCTTCTGGGCCGTCTTTCTGCCTGCCAGCCCTCTTGGTCCAGGTCTCCTTCAAAGCTGTCCTGTTGATCCATGTGCCTGTTTTGAAAAAGGAAAGAAAGTATCCATTTCCATCTTTAGTAAGTTGCAGTGAAGCAACCATCCTAGGGTTACCCCTCTTTCCAGCTTCAGGAACTAGCTGGCCCTAGTTGTCACAGAACTCTTAACTTGCTCGTGGCATCATAGTCTTCCTAAGCTACACAACCTGGAAATAACACCCAGCCATGCTCCATCATTTTACTTGCCTCTCATCATAAATGTAATCTCTTCCTCCAACCCAGCAACCAATCTCCATACAGCTCCTCATATATGGCAAGACTTTTCGCAACCTCAGGACCTTTGCCCTTGCTGCTCCATGTAATAGCTTTCCCTCCCGTTTCATACATCTGAGTCTTTGCCTGTTTTGGGCCTCAGCTTAAATGATATCCCCTCCAGATCCCTTCCCTGACAACCTTTTCTAAAGAAGGCCTCAACTCTTATTTCCAATTGAGCCCCTAGATGCTCCTGCTTAGCATTCATTACAACTTACAACCACTTCATTTGCATGCTTTTTTTTTTTGCTTCTTTTCCTGATGAAACATAAGCTTTATGATGACATAAACCATGTCTCTTCTCATGATCACTGTATCTTTAGACCAAGAACAGCTGCTGGCATGCCATAGGAGAGGCTCAAGAAATCGTTTTTAGATGAATGAGAGAATGGATGAAGGAGTCCACCTATCCAGAAATCTCTACTTAACTTTAAAAGACGATTAAAACTTACAACCTTCATTTGCATGCTTTTTTTTTTTGCTTCTTTTCCTGATGAAACATAAGCTTTATGATGACATAAACCATGTCTCTTCTCATGATCACTGTATCTTTAGACCAAGAACAGCTGCTGGCATGCCATAGGAGAGGCTCAAGAAATCGTTTTTAGATGAATGAGAGAATGGATGAAGGAGTCCACCTATCCAGAAATCTCTACTTAACTTTAAAAGACGATTATATACCACTACATAATTCGATTAGATATCTAAAAAGTGACAACAGTAGCCACTTTGCCAAAGTACCACATTCCCATTCAAAGCACCCATATGACTCCACAGTGATATTTGGGAAATAGAATGTAAGTATTCTTCTGAATTTCTTAATTTCTATAAAAGCCTTGCGAGGCTGCTCTGTGTTGCAGTGTTTTTCAGCCTTTTACAAAATGAAACAGAATGGTGAGTAGAGTAGAAAATAATCAGCATGCGTTGCTCAGGGCAAAGATGGCTTCAAAAAACTTTTCTGCGTGTCAGGGGCAGGGGTGATCACAATGTAAAATTCAGTGATTCAAAGTCAGTATACACCCTGGTTTTTTCCTTGTTATCCTAGTGCCTTATCTGGCTGCTGTCACAGCTCTTCAAAGCCAGCCTGGAATTGTCGTTCTGCAGTGTTATGATTCCTTATGGCCCCATTTGCAATGGAAGACTTCCCACAAATGCACACAAAAATTCAATTTCTCAATATTTTCTCCTAGGGCTGGGGATATAGCTCAGTGGTTCCGTTGCCTGCCTGGCAAGCACAAGATCCTGAGTTCAATCCCTGGTACCAAATACATCTTCAAAGCCAGCCTGGAATTGTCGTTCTGCAGTGTTATGATTCCTTATGGCCCCATTTGCAATGGAAGACTTCCCACAAATGCACACAAAAATTCAATTTCTCAATATTTTCTCCTAGGGCTGGGGATATAGCTCAGTGGTTCCGTTGCCTGCCTGGCAAGCACAAGATCCTGAGTTCAATCCCTGGTACCAAATACATATACCTCAGGATGGGTGTTTACTCTAAAGTGCATTCCCAGGATCTTTTTAGTATGAGTGCTGGGCTGCTTTGAAGTTAACCAGGAAAACACTCACATTCACACACACTGGGAGTAAAACAGTGGTGAGATCTACCGCACTCTAAATCGAGGAAAAAAAAATTGAAACAATGATTGACAAACAATAGAAATACTTGCTAAAATAAAATCTCTTAACTTCATTTTTTCTTTCTTTTTTCCTCTCTCCCCAAGCTGCCTGCCTTGTGCTTGGTTGCATGATTTTCCCCGATGGCTGGGATTCAGATGAAGTAAAACGGATGTGCGGAGAAAAGACAGACAAGTACACTCTCGGGGCATGTTCAGTGCGCTGGGCCTACATCCTGGCTATTATTGGAATTTTGGATGCCCTGATCCTGTCGTTTCTAGCGTTCGTGCTTGGTAACCGACAAGACAGCTTGATGGCAGAGGAACTGAAGGCAGAAAACAAAGGTAAGATTGCTTTGGGGAACTCTGGGTAGATGCCCGGAGCGTGGAAGTGGCGCTGCTCTCCTTCTTCCTCATCAAGTGCTAATGCCTTGCTGTGGTTCCATTTTATGTGTCTTGGAATACTGTCTCTTAATCCCCAGACCCTCCCCCAGACTCAACTCAAGAGGTATGTACGGTTGAAGTGTTGTGTGGTGCCTGTTTATCGCTCGGTGGCGCGTACCTTTCTGTGGCTCCTTAAGTCCATTATTGTTATTTGAAATGCACTTTGTTCTAGTTTCTTCTTCCCTCTTTTTCTGATTTCACGGTTGTCATGGGCAGTTAAAGGCTGTGATGCAACATTTTAGGGAGGTCTGTTTCTTAGAATGGAAAATGTTTTCCTTCCATGTATTCAGCTATTTTCTAGGATGAAAAAAAAAATGCCTGGGAAATCTCTAAAATCGTCACAATCACTTTATTTAAATTCAAACTCTCCTCAGCAAGAGGCAGTGATCCTGGCCACAGATAGTTAAGAGTCTGCAGTGGTTGTCTAATTAGTTGAATTTTAAATGCATTACCGGGGTAATCAGAAGTCCCCAGATTTTTTTTTTTCATTTCGTTTATTGGTACTTTTTAGGTATGTGATACAGTTACATTCTTTGGGATCTCATGCCTTTATGTGACAGATCTTGGTTCCCCAGATACCTTTTCAGTACTGCCTACTGAAACACAACAAAAGTAGGAGAGAAGACAAGGACATTGAATGACACATAAATATAATGGGCATATAAGAAGTACGGAGTCATTATTCAAGTGACATCTTTTAGTTTCCTTTCCCGATTTCATTTCTTAGGGTAGAATTTTAATGTCAAGACTGTGTTACAGACATCAATTTTTAGAACTGCTTCATCTTTGTGTTATCTTTAACTTTAATACTTTGGAATTTTCAGGAGGCTGAGACAGAAAGATAGCAAATTCAAGGTCAACCTAAGCAACTTAGTGAACCCAGTCTCAAAATAAAATACACAAAAGGACTGGGGATGTAGCCCAGTGGCAAAGTTCACGTGTGAGGCCCTATGCTCAGTTGCTGGTGCTGGGGGGACACTTTAGACTTACACTAATACCCTCATTGAGTGGCTCTTTCTTCTAAATTGTATTCTAATTGGAACTAAACTCATTCTTGAATTGTGAAATTTCTTTTGGTTTTTTGTTTGTTTGTTTGTTTGTTTTGTTTTTCAAGAAATTGCTCATTTTGGGCTGGGTATTTAGCTGAGTGGTGCTACCTGCCTTGCAAGCGCAAGGTCCCAAGTTCGATCCCCAGTAACAGGAAAAAAGAAAAAAAGAAAAAGAAATTGCAAATTTCAAAACCATTTCACTGTTGTAACAGGCCTCCAGTAGAAGCCTGAATGTCACATGTAATAATGACATAGCGAGCTTCACATATGGACCATCACTCTAAACTCTGAACTCTAAATAAATAAAATGGAGCAGCCTACAAAAGCACTCACCCAAAACTCCTTAGCTCCCTGACTTATAAGAGAGAACACGTGTTACCTAGTCCTATCAAAACTATTCTAAACACAAAAATAACTCACTTGGAATGGTGCTTTAACTTTCTAAAAACAAAACTACCCCCCTCCCAGAGTTTCTAGGATAAAAAGATAATATAAAAACAATTACACTTTTACTTATGTTGCAGATTCAGTCCTTTGACTTGTGTGACTCCTTAATCTGATGCTCTTCCCTGTTCTCTTTGGGGCTTGTTGAGTGTACACCATCCTCTTTCTGGTTTGCTTTAAGTTTAAAGGTAAAGATAGATCAAAATTAGAACGAGCTACCTTTCCTGAAAGAATAAACAAAAGGCCACTTTGTTCTGCACTTGCTTGACTCCCACCACGACCTCATAGTAGACCAGAATGCTATCCGTGCCCTGTAAAGTTCAAAGTTATTTTAAGAACCCTTAACTTCCCAACCACCATTTGATCACAAATAGAAAAAAAAAGAATTCAGAAAAAAAGAAGACAAAAACAAAACCAGGAAATTTTTTACTGAGGGTTATAAATGCCAATTCTCTCATGCTTTGGGAAGGTCTGGCCAGCATCACAGAATAATATTCAACAGTTTTCAAAACGGCCTTTTTTCTCCTGGATGATTCTGTTGAATGTTGATGTCTGATCCTTTCCATCTAGGATGACTTTCATTAAACATCTTGATAGAAGTTTTTATGGGAAAGTTAAGATGCTAACATAATGGTTAGGGATTATGTGTATGGTTTTTCTGTGCTCATCATCTTCTTGCATGTGTCACTGTTGTTTCTGGACTAAAGCCAGTATTATTTCATCTGTATCCAATCAGGTAGACCCAACAAAGTGGCAGAGAGCATGAGGCTACTCTGGTGAAACCTGTCAATCACACAGCAGTTTTATTTCTCAATTCAAAGACTTTAATGTGAGACTCTAAAAAGATGTGAACAGCTCTGCTCTGCAGAGCTCTGTATAAAATCAGACTAGGAGTTTTAAACCTTGTAGAAAGCTGGGGGTTTTTTTCCCCTCATTGAGTTTATTGGTACTTTTTAAGTATACAGAACAGTTACATTCATCATTGGGATCTTGTACCTTTACATGACAGGTCTTGGTTCTCATTTTTCCCCATTCCCCTGCCCTCCCTTCACCCCCTCCACCCTTCCCTATTTACAAAGACTTTATTTCCATTTTTTTCCTTTGCTCATATTTTTTTCTTTTCCCTCATTTCCTTTCCCCTGCCCTTCCCACTTCCCCTACACTGTTAGCCCTTTTCTTCCTATTTCACATTATCAGTTTAAGCCTTGTAGAAAGTTTAATCGAACCTGCATGGCTTTTAAGAAATGATAAAGGGTTTTCTGTTGTTGTACAAATTAGCCTCCATTGTTTGGTATTATTTTTTTGTTCACTGATTACTACAAATGTTTCAAAATTTGTTCAGTGTCAAAACTTCTGAAGTCAGATTACTTGAAAAAAGACCATCACTGATTTTGTTTCTTTTTTTTTAACTGAGTTTATTGGCACATTTTAGGTATGCAATACAGTTACATTCATCATTGGATTGGTGATTTTGCATGGTGTATGTGTGAACAAAATTTTACTAAATATTCTTTTAATGGCTTTAAAGTATTTCCAATAACAAAAACTAAGTCTTACCAGTATCCTAAGAAAAGAGAGATTGGGTTTAACTAAAAGATTAGAATAATTTGTAATTATGAAATTGATTATATAAAAGTGGAAACTTTTATGGTTTTAATTAATTTAATTAATATAGCTTTTCACTTATTAAGATATTCTTTTCTCTATGGATATTTTTCTGATAAAACTACCAAGATGTTCCTTGGTAGTCAGGACCTCATTTGGGTTTCTGAGCAATACAAAGAAGTAGACAAATCTGGTTCTAGCTCAAAATGTCAGACAAATCACCATTACATTAATTCCGGAAGATATCAAGGAGGGAAGAGCACTCAGTTCCAAGTGTTAAACTATGCTCCACTCACAGCCTTAAGATGAAAGAGAATATAAGATTCCATTAAGCCATAAATTAATCATCACAAAGGTGCTTTTCAAAGAGAAAACAAGGAGGAAGTACTCAAGTAAAAATCTCCACTTCTTCAGACATTTCAGTGGACTCACCTCCGTTCCATGTCTGTGACACCCCTTTGATGTTTCCCCCAGTGTTTTGTGACCATCTCCATGTCCAAAAGTGCAAAGATCATTTGAAAGAAGTCTCAGCTGAAATTTATCATAAATTGTAAAATGGAAAAAAATTAAAATAAAGAAACTTTAGCATCATTTCAAATAGAAAGTAACAAGGTTGAAGATGCAAGTGTTATTTAGAAAGGAAACCTCTATAAAAGTTTGAGTTAGTCATCTGTGGCATGCCATCAAAGTACTAAATTATTTTTGCTCCCCCCGCCAAAAAAGCCCCACTTAAAAACAAAGCAAAGTGAAAACTGTTTAAATCCAGTTCATTTCATACAGGAGTCAGCACATGCAAAAAAAAAAAAAAAAAAAAAAAAAAAAAAAAAAAAAAAAAAAACACTCAGCTGCTTGTTCTGAATTGGAAGGACCAGCCCTGCAGGTTGTGTGCTCCCCTGGTTATGGGAACAACAGCGGACAGGCAGATGCTCCTTCTCATGTAGGAGCTGGGCAGCATGATTTCTAAATGAACCAACAACAGTAGGCACCGGACCTTGATATGCCGATTAATTGCATATTTTAACACACTGAACTGTGAAGTCAATTTAATTATGTAAAACTAAATTTTCATCCAGATAAAAAGAGTTTGAAGTGAAAGCTTCAATTTCAATTTCTTTCGTTAATTATGAAAGGATGAATAATTACATTTTCCAGAGCTCCTATGCCGCAGCTATCCTTTTCCTTGTCAGACATCATTTATAAAGAGGTCTGTTTCTACATTTGCATGTGTGGTCTTTGCTTATCAGATACTTCAGCCCTCTGATGAGCAGTTTTAAAGTCACTTTTGTCTGTTAGCACTTACACTGCAAGAGAAAAAAACATGATGACCTATCAAGAGGTGACTCGAGCTACTGTTTCTTTATTAAGTGGTTTAAGCACTTTCTAATTCTGTAATAAGGGGAGTTAGGATAAATCCCTTCACTTGATTAGGAAATCCTTCAGAACTGTGATTTTAGGTATCACACTGTGCCCAGCCACGAGGTGAGTAGCAGTGTGATAAATGAGAGGGAGCCATCCGGGCTCAAGCTACCCTGTGCTAGCGCTGTCCTGGACACCAGTGGAGACCGACTTCTTTATGGTCCCGGAATGAAGATTCCTGGTCTGTAAACTGTAAGTCCCGGGCAAATGGCATCTATGGTTCCTTCCGGCTCCACGACAGTACAATTCTGGGACACCCTCACAGGTGTCCTTCAACACGTTTGCAATGGGGCCAGGCCAGTGGTTCAAGCCAGCGAGAATGTGTTAAAGAGTATCAGAGGGCAGAAACGTTCCTGACCTCAGAGCAGTAAACGCGTTACTCTTTTCGGTGTGTGTTTGCATGCAAGGGTGGAGACGAGAAAATCAGCAGTCAAGGGGAAGAGGCTCTGGGAGACTTTAGGGGAAATTTCTGCTTCACGTGTATCTGTGACCCACACTGTCACGGGCCCATTCGCTCATGCTGTCAAGAGTAGAATGAGTTAGATTAGAAACTAAGGCTCCCAGCAGAGGAGCCTCTGCGCCTAACAATGCTCTAACACCACGTGGTGCCCAGGGGACAACATGAGAGTGGACAGAGGCCAGATCAGAGACCCAATGCTTGTTGCAGTCTCAGCTCCAGCAGGCATTGGCCCTGACTGTGGAGCAGGCCCTTAATATCCCGAGCCTCCGCTTCCCATTTTCAGTGTGGCGACAGCCACGCCCAGCCCTGCCTCCTCTGGGGTCTAAGGGAAGTCCAAAAGAAGCATGTGGGTGGAAGTATTTTATAATCGGTAGTATCCTCATAGACTTTATTATTAGGCATTGTTCCAGGTGAAGTTGTATCTGATCTTTGCAATAACACTCTGAAATGTTTGCCATCAGACATCTTCACATCAGAAACTAAGGTACAGAAAAGTTAACTATTTTCTAATGAATTATTAAAAAGTTAAAATTGTCTAAATTTTCATTGCTGGCAAGGAATAGGTTTGGATTCAAACACAAATCATTTTTCTTAAAATTTCAAGTTCTTTCTTTTATAAAACCACATATAATTAGTTCTTCTCTTTTTCCAGTACAGTGTACTAAACCCAGGGCCTTCACACTGAGATGTAGCCCCAGCCCTTTTAAAATTTTTTAAATTTGGGGATAGGATTTCACTAAGACACTGAGTGACTAAGTCACTAAGCTGGGCTCAAACTTGCGATCCTCCTGCCTCAGCCTACCAGAACCTTGGGATTACAGGCATGCACCACCACACCATGTAATGAGTTCTTAAGAGATGCTGATTCTGTTGTTTTCAACCTGACCAGTCATCCCTGAACCAGTAGAGTTTAGTCTCATTTTTACTTACTTTAGCTTTTATACAGTGCTATTTAATCAAAAGTTTAATATATTTTGTAATAGCCTTTAAGCCTCATGATCTTAGTTAACTATGAAATTTTATAAAAATTCAGTGAAGATCTGGAAGCCCAGGGGGAAAAAAATCTTCAAGTGCTTTGAATTAAAACTTTAATAAAACCATAGGGAATTATCTATTTCCCAGTAGGATTTGTGTTGAACAAAGTCTTCAAAGCCTCGTCTCAAAATGGGCATGCAAAAAAGAACCGGCTTATATCCTAGCTCCTTCTCAGAAGGGCTCAAGTTACTCTGAGAATCGGAGCAAACCTTAGAGGCCTTCACAGAGTTGTGTTATATCCTTGCTGCTTGTAATTCCTCTCCCCATCTCGTCTGTGAGCACACTGCATTCAGGTTTACACAGTTAGCATGTCACAGGCCCTGCCCTATCAAGCTCACCCCAGTCCCCCAAATTCACGGTCAATTTTCAATGGCAAGTTTTCACAGTGGACTCCTGGCCCCTCTGAAAACTCCTTCTCCTGTTGGCTTCCCCTAGCTGACCTTACATGATTCTCCTTCGCCCCTCTGGGGCTCTTCGTGCTCAGCCTCCTTTAATAATTTTTCCCCGTCTCTCTCATCTTTAACTGGAGGATTAGTCTATCTACACTCACTCCTGGTTGACTCATTCAGTGCCAGGATTTTACCCTGCACCCTGATTACTCGCAGGTTTAACTCCCTCCTACCTCTCCAGGGAGGTCTGATCTCATATACCCAGCTGCATAGTGGAGCATGTGATTAGAGTCTCAAACTTACCACTTCCAAATCTGAGCTCCTGATATTTCCCACAAACCCCCTTCCACAGTCTCCCTCATCTCATAATGTGGATGGACTTTGCTCCTCCAACTGCCCAGACAAAGCTCGAATCATCCAGGTCTCTCCTCCTTATGCATCTTCCATCTAACTACCAAAACAAATAAAATCATCATCATCATCATCATCATCATCATCATCATCATCATCATCATCATCATCTTGTCAGCTCTACTTTCAAAATACATCAGAATCTTCCCACTCTCATTACCATGACTGTGGCCATCGTGGGTCAAGCCATCGTCCTTTCCCTAGCCTTATTTTAAGAGACTCCTGCATAGTTTTACTGGTTCCAACCTTAGACCCTATCAATCATTTCTCATTAGAAGAGCCAGTGTGATCATATTCCTCAAGATTCCCCAACAGGGCCGAGGATTTAACGCAGTGGTTCTGCCTCCTGCCCCACAAGCACAAGGACCTGAGTTCGATCCCCGGTACCAAACAAACAAACAAACAAACAAAGCTTCCCCAGCTCTGGGTGATGAGATCAAAGTCACTCAGTCTATGAGGCCACCCAAGTCTGCTTCAATCTTTGCCACTGGGACCCTCTCTGTTTTTTGCTCCCTCGTTCTCTCTGCCCCAGATGCCCAGACTACCTCATTCTCAGTCACACGAGGAACAGTCCTATAGCAAGGCCTTTCTTTGCATGTGTTGTTCCCCGTGCCTGAAATTGTCTTCCTGAAATCACAAGGCTCCCTCCACCCCTCCCTTAGGTTTCACACAAACGCCACCTTCTCTGTAAGGAACACACTGTACATTTTATCTCTTTTTCTTATGAGTTCTCCAGCATTCCTAGGAGGACAAGGGCAGAGATCTTTATGGGTTTTGTTATTGCTATTCACCACTGTACCCCCAGTACTTCAATGATGTCTGTCATATGTGGGTACTCAATAATTGTTGAATGAGAGAATATTTGCATAAATGAATGAATCCTTTTAATTCTATCTCATAAAAAAGGTTATTTTGTGGCTTAAGCTTAGAATGCATTTATTTTGGTTAACTTTTTTTTTTTTTTTATTGAGTTTATTGGTACATTTAGGGATACAGTACAGTTACATTCATTGTTGGGATCATGTACCTTTACATGGCAAGTCTTGATTCTCATTTTTTTCCCCTTACCTCTGCCCTCCCTTCACCCCCTCCTCCCCTCCCCATCTACAAACACTTTATTTTCATCTTTTCATTCTCTCACATTTTTTTCTTTTCCCTTTTTGTTCTTCCCCTACGTATCACACCTTCCCTACACCTTTAGCTCCTTTCCTCCCATTTCTAAATGTCAGTAATCTTATTAGAATCTTATGCATTTATTTTGGTTAACTTTTAATGTGCCTTCTTGTAACATCCATCCATTGCTATTCTCCCTTCCACTGTAAGTTACTGACTTACCTAGAAACAGTTATTGTGTTAATGATGATTGCCGTTACACATTTAACAACTGGCATGGTTGTCGTGCTTTTTGAGCATGGAATCATCAGTACTGCCCACTAATCACACAAGGAACCAGGGAAGGGTGCTACCGTTGGTGAGGAAGAGGGCAGTGGAGAGAGAGGACATGGAGGGAGAGAACTTTTCAGGAGCCACAGATCAATGTGTTACAGGAAGTCGTCTCCTCCACTTTACCTACTACTCCATAGAAAACTTGGAAAACATCTAAGTTTGGGAGGTTTACTGAAATCCATTACAAAAAAATCCATCTTTGGATCATTAATGTACCATGGTTTGCTTAAAAGAGGAAGCTCTGTCTTTGACCAGTATCCAGTCTCCAGCTGTACCCTAGAGATTTTTGTTCTCAGTCTTTCCCAATTAATTGACTTCCATTCAGTAGGTTAGGAATCCGAAGACGAAATCAAAACTGACTTTGAATGGCTGTTGTGTGCACCATCTACTTCTATAATTTTTGACATTTCAATGATCTTTTTAGTTCCTGGGATAGAGGCTGCCAGAGTCAAAGATCTCTAGATAAATATCAAGCCAACTAGAAGAAAGGAAGGAAGAGGAAATTTTTTAAAGAGAGAAACGAAACTTTATACAACCGAATCATATACGAGATTGGGCCCTATCAGTACATGTCCAATCAACTTTCCAGAATACCTTTAAATGAAACCTTTCAATTAGATTAAAAATCAGCAGTTTCACCCTCCACCCTTTCCCTTCTCCCTTTAGCAGAATGATCATGTGAGCTGAACCTGTAACTATCACTGATCTTTGTAAGATATAACTGAGGTTCATGAATTATATTTCTTATTTCTAAGTTACTGATGTGAAATTTTTTTTCTTTTATAAGACAGCTCTGCATAGCTTTGGTAGGTACCTTCATGTGTGAAGTTAGTTATCAATTTTTTATGACTTTTTTATTTTAATGTGTAATACAAACTAATTCATTAAACTTTTATTTTAGGAGGAATCTGTTTCTGGTCATTCCATATACAAAATTATTTAAAGTTCTAGATCACAAATATACCTCTTAAGGTTTTGACTCTTCTGTACAAGTTGGTTTTGCTGCTTTGTTGTTCTATTCTGTTCTGCTTTGCTTTGCTTTGCTTCACAGTACTGAGGATAAAACTTTGCATTGTGCTGTATCTCCAACTCCCTCTCCTTTTTTAAGACAGGGACTAAATTGCTAAGTAGCCCAGGCTGGGCTCAAATTTGCAGCCCTCCGCACTCAGCCTCCTTGAGTGCTGGGATTACAGGTGTACACCACCATGCCTGGCTTTGAAGTGTATTTCTTTACTGTTTGATCAAGTCTGTCCTCCCTGCAAGCTTCTCTCAAACATCCTGGAACCTCTAGTTCTTTCTATCTGCCCTGGAAGGGAAGGAAAAGTATGGAGTGAACCATTAATCTTCTTGGGTTTAATTCTAGTCAGATTGCCTAGAGCCATAAATTCTCGACTCAAATTTGTTTTTTTAATATAAACGTTTTTGGTAGAACAGGTATTTATACTCTTGCTACTTGCTTACACTCTTAATTCCATTTGAGATCGAGGAGCACAATGGAAATAGAGACTGTCACTTCAGTTACTCCTGCAGGGGGAAACCTTGCTCATCTCAGGTGCAGAATGTCTAAGAACAGAGCATTAAGGACAATAGTGCTGATACAAATAAATATTGAGGCTCTTTGCAGAAATGTGTTATCTTTAGTAATGCTTCACAAAACATGGCTCCCCGCAACACACACCAAAAAAAAAAGAACTTGCAGATTTCCCATTTTACTCTTAGGGTTCTTCAGAGCCAGGATGATGTCTTATTTATGTGTGGTTTCATATATATAGTAAGTGCTCGATAAATTCTAGCTCCTATTGTTAATGTTTTTCTTGAATCAATGTAATGAAAACATTGTATCAGTAGTTCCTTTATACCGTTTAACATATCCTCTGTACAAGAAGCGTTTTGTTCCTTATTTCATTAATTGCAAAGGAAATAAATGTGCATGTTACCTATCATAGATGCATATGTTAAAAGAATCTGGGAATGGAATATTAGAACAACACACAGCCACTCTGCCTCCTTAAGGTAGTTGCCTCAACTCTGAGTGCCTTATTTTGACAGCCACATTTATTGTGGGCCAGGGAACAGGCCAAACTATGCTATTCGACTGAACTCGCCTAACATGTCTGATGTATGCCCTGTCCTGTAATAGACAGTGAGTGTTCAAAAATGAACAGGGCAGGGTTTGTCCTGAGTGTCTGTGAGGAGGACATGTAGTGTTCAGGTACTGAGTTACACTGCTGATGGCCGATCCTTCTCTGACACCCACAGCTCTGTGAGGGCACCTTGCTGGTGCTGTCTCTGTGCTAAATGAGTGAACGCCTGTCCCTGACGGCTGATTTACTCTTGCACTGGCAAAGAATGCTGGTATGATAGGCTGAGACTGCTGCCCAAGGACAATTGGACATAGAAGCTTTCCACTGTCAGGAGGCTTTAGAAAAATCAGCTTGCAGAAAAAGCAGCAGTGATCATATAAGTATGAAACAAAACAGAGGAGACTATGAATAAATGAAAAATAAGAACAAGTATGAGAGAGTTGTCTTGTTTAGAGCATTCATTTCAGAGCAGCCTACTTAAAACTGAAACTAGAAACCGCTGAGAAAATCACTTGTAACTGCCAGTGTGACCACTTCTGAGCATGCCCTTATGGACAGTAGGCAGCTGATTCCTGCCAGATGCTATATTTTTGCATTGTACTGAATTTCTCTTCCTGATCTACTGCATATGTGAAAAGGGGCTTCCTTATATTTGAGGGGGAGAAAAATCAGTTTGGCCTAAGTCCTCTCCCCAGCTTAATGTGACCATGTCACCTTTGGTGATGTGCCCGGAATAATCAGGAGGCAAAGGGAGTATTCCAGCAGCTGCCATGTAATGTGTCTGCAAGCTGATGTGCTGTCAAAGCCCACAAAAACGAGAGTGATGGCATTGTCAAGAGATCTGGAAGGCAGAATCCAGCCAGGAGCCAGGGAGAAAAGCAGCTGCGTTGTGTCAGTTACCCCAGCATATGGTCCAACAGAGCCACTGGACGGTGGGCCACTGCAGAGACGCCAGTGGTGAGGCCATGGCACTTGCTGAAAGGAGGACCTGTCCAGAGCCCTTAGCAGAGGGACATGTCTCCAAAGAAATCCTTTGCCCCAGGGAAGATGACAAACAGAGGTTACTCCACATGCTGGCCTGGTCGTTCCTCATCAGAAGCTGGCCTTTTGGTGCCAGCAAAACAAACCAGACATTCCGACTGTCCAGAAAGAGATGCAGTTGATAATCTTCCCTGAACTTAATTAGCAGGACCCAGAGGTACTAGGTAGATCGGAACATGGTAGCAGATGAAGCTATTGTTTCCCTTTTTCAGGAAAATCTTCTCAGAGCATGAAGAGCTGTACTTTATTTATTTATTTATTTATTATTTATTTGGTCAATCTGAGAGGAAATCTCTACAATGGGCTTAATAGCCCTTCAGATGGAAGATGGGAAACAAACCAAGCCTCTTCTCTCACCTCTGCTGGGCATCAGGTGAAAGGAGGGTTGAAATCTGATGGTAAAGTCAGGACATTTGGGGCAGAAAGATTGTGACTCATCCTAATTACCTGAAGAGCTCTCAAAATTATTCCAGTGCTACCCTCCCTGTCCCCAGATTCTAATTCATTCGGCATAAAGTGGGTGGAGGTAGAAAAACTCCCAGGAGAGGCTTATGTGTAGCCATGGTTGAGGGCCAGCAGAGACACCCAACCATCTCCCTGTATAGATGAAGAAATACAGAACACT
Source organism: Fukomys damarensis (assembly GCF_012274545.1). Classification (NCBI taxonomy): domain Eukaryota; kingdom Metazoa; phylum Chordata; class Mammalia; order Rodentia; family Bathyergidae; genus Fukomys; species Fukomys damarensis. The sequence continues at coordinate 9,347,431 of NW_022900916.1, forward strand.
CATCAGTACTAATTATTATAATTAGTAATTAGAGACCAATAGGTGGCTCATGACAGATAGTCAAATTTTGTTTAATAACAGGCTACCTGTTCACCTCTCTGATACCATTCCATTGTGGCTTTTTTGGGGAAACAGAGGTCTCTGCCAGTCTTCAGAAGCTGATCTTTGCCACCCGCTAGCTCTGTGAACTTGGACAGACCTAACTGTCCTCATCTCTAAGAACATTTTAAAAACCTGCCTCCTAGAGATATTGTGGAAGTAAAAAGAGATAGTCATGTAAACTGTCATAAAGCCTAACACACATTAACTTGTTATTTTTAGTGCTTTGATTATATTTGGCAAACATTTATTTATACAGTGCTGAATTCATGGGTTGCAGAGCCCGTGTCCCCAAGTGCCTCTGCCTTGCTGTTTCTCTTTGTGCCCAGCGACACACGGTCTTAGTGGAGGACTCTAGTCTTAGTGGGATCTGGGCACTGCTTTCTCCACATGCTTTGATATGCCTTTTTCATTTGGTAGTTTTGTGAATATTTTTAAATTAAGACTGATGAGAATGAGTTTGGTGTTTGGTTGGAGGTTTTGTCTTATAATCTTCTCATACATATGCCTATCTTGCAGGAGGAGGGCTGAAAAGGTTAATCCTTTATAACATGCATTCCTCTGTAGCTTTTGATATCCACAGAGCTGAACCATAGGGCTGAAGTCCAACTTCATGGGGAGTGTGTGTTCCCCTGGTGGAGATGTGATCCCTTTCTGCACTGCCCTTTCTAAACCAGGCCGAGAATCCCTTCACTATATTGTTAGACAGATAAAGAAAAAATACAATCCTTGAAAATGTCATGAGAGGTGTCCTAGAGCAGAGATTCTAGAAACAGTAAAGACATAAATCCCCCGAATGTAGGAGAATATGATCACAGTACTTCACCCACAAGGTGATAAAAATTTAGCATCTACTGGGCTAGTCTCTGTGCTTTTGGTCGGAACACATCTTTATTTTCTTCACTATAAACAAAGCAAATAAAAGGCCCATAAAACAAACATAAGTAATAAAATTTTTATTAGAAGTGAAAATAAATTGTGGGGGACTCTTGCACATTCAAAAACTTGATTCTGTCTGGCTGTCTCTGAGGATACACTCGAAGTGATTCCTTCCCTCACCAGTTCACTCACACCCATTGGGTATAATTCTACAGCAAGCCTTCTCATTATTGCTATGCAAATAATAATTTTTAAGTAGTAGCTATCAAAGTTCTAAAAGCGTAATGTTTGCCTAGGATATTTACTTTAAAATGCAAAGTCTGGCTTTAGCACACTTAAGGAGCAGCTCTAGAATCTTTTTTTTTTTTAATTAACAAACTATTTTAGAGTAGTTTTAGGTTTAGGGCAAAACTGAGAAGAAAGTACGGAGCATTCCTGTTGCACAGCCTTCTACCACGCACAGCTGACATCAGTGTGGTCCATTTGTTGGAATTCAAGAGACAGCCTTCACACACCCTCATCAACCAAAGCCCATAGTGTGCATCGGGGTTCAGGCTTAGTATTGTACCTTATATGGGTTTCAACAAATGAATTCCTTACTTTTAACAAGCACATTCAAGCAAGCATAGTGCCTTGGATTTGAGGCCCACCCTAGAAGCAATGCTGCCCCACGTCATTTACAATCGGATCAACACCATGATTACATAGAAATGACACTCAGGCCATGGCCATTGCCAGCCCAGTATTATTGCATCAGTGTTTTCTTTTGTTTTTGTTTTTTGTTTTTTTTATATATACAGGAAACCTTCAGTGCTTAAACAGGCTTTATTCCAAATTTCACTTCTCAATTGATGTGTTGGACCCTTATCACATGTTTTCTTAAAACTAGTGATATATACAATGATGAAGTTCTTGAACCTGCCCTTGCAAGCTTATTTCACTCACATTACAGAAATAAGGTTATTTTAGCAATCACATTCAAAGGGGAAGCAATAGAAACCCAGAAAAGTTGTGGACAAAAATGTAAAACAAAATATTTGACAGCTGGGGAGAAGAGAGGGCATTTAGACAAAACTCCAAAAGTAAAAATCTTAAGATCAAAAATATATGAACTGAATTATGGCAAAACAGAACTTCTGCTAATGAAATACAACAAAGTCCTGATAATAGATTCGAAGAAATTATTCAGAAAGTTTCAAGCCAGCAACCACCTAGAATAAGCACAGGATTTCATCAAATCAATAAGAAAAAGGAAAGGAAACTCAAACATAAATTATAAAATAAGCAGATTATGAAGGGGTGAGTTGTACAAGAGGAAACTTAAAAACAGAACTGGCAAGTGAAGAAATGTCACAAATCCAATCATTCATAATTAGAAAAATGCAAATTATAACAAGTTTTCAATTAACACACGTTAGGATGGCAGAATTCAGAGAGGATCGTAGGTACGAATGTGCCTTCATGTACTGCTAGTGGAGAGCAATTTTTTATTGTTTGTTGGTACAATGTAGATATACATAGTGATCCTGCTCATCATAGGGAATTTGTACTGTACGTGTTGTATCTCGATTCCTCTTTTTTTCCCATCCCCCTCCCCTTCCTCCAACCTCTCTTCCCCTCCTTATTTGCAAGGCTTTGTTTCCACTTTAGCCTTATTCTCTCATTTCTTTCTTTTCCCCACCTTCCTTTTCTCCTCCTCCCTCCCTAGTTCCCATCTCATTTGGAATAATTTCTTCCTGTTTCACAATATTACACATTTGGGTCCTTATTTATACTTTCAGTTTCTCACACCAGAGATAATACAATATTCACACGTGTCAAATTTATTGCTCTTAAGAGTATGGTCTCGAGGTGCATTCGTTTACCCAGAATTGTCTAAAGTTTATCCTTCTTTATGACTGCGTAGTACTCCACTGTATAAAAAAAGACTTTTATCCACTCATCAATTGATGCACATTTGGGTTGTTTCCAAGATTTAGCTATTACAAACTGTGCTGCTATACACATGGGTGCACATGTGTTGCTGTGGTACAATGCTTTTAATTATTTTGGGGAGATGCTCAGAAGGGGAATAGCTGAATCAAATAGGACCTCTAATCCTAGGTTTTTGAGGAACCTACACAGAGCAATTTACTCCAACCAATAATATGTTCCCTGTTGCCTACCAGTTCTGCTCCTGGATTTATATCCAGTCATTTCTCATTAGGTCTAGAAGGGCTGTGTAGGAGGATAAAAGAGGATGGTTTCCCCATCGTGTGAGGAATTCATTATTCATCACAGGAAGCTGGAAGAACTCTCGTTGCTTACTACAAAACAGGGTATAGGAAATTGGGATAAGCAGAACCCATGGCGTATTATGCAAAGTTAAGAGGCAACAAATTAAATGAAGACATAGCAACATGGAATAATCTTAAAATCTTAGTGGTTGAAAAAAAGAAACAGTAAGATAAGAAACAAAATATTATTTAGGGCCGGGCATGGTGGCGTACGCCTGTAATCCCAGCACTCGGGAGGCTGAGGCAGGAGGATCCCTGTGAGTTCGAGACCAGACTGGGCTACATAGTGAGTTCCAGGTCAGTCTCAACTACACAGTGAGACCCTGTCTCAAAAAACCAACAAAACAAAACAAAACAAAATATTATTTAGGTAATTTTAAACTAATGTACACCAAACTATCCATGCTGTGCAAAAATATATTCACCAATGGATGCCCAGGTGGTGGGGAAGGAACAACAGGGAGAAAGAATGATGGTGGAAAGTAGGTTGAAGAAGATTCAAGAAGGGACCTTGTGGCACAAGCCGTGGCAGCACAGTCCTGGATTAGAGCCCTGGCTTTACCGCTTCCCAGCTGTGGATCCCAGGCCGGACTTTTGACATCTCCTGAGCTTCTTCCTATTCGAAATGTAGATCATGTGACCCATCTCACAGCCTATAAAGGGGCCTAGCGACATAACCCAAGTAAAGCACTCGGCTCAGTGCTTAATATAAGATTAGCATTCAACAGATGTCAGGAATGATTAGAATAGACCCCCCCCCAGCCTCATTGTGCAGGGTGCTAATGAGAATCTGGGAATTCAAGGAGGACAGTAAGGGGCAGAAGAGAGGCAGGATATGGGAGGACAGTTTTGGGAGCAGGATGGTGACAAGTGAATTGCTGTCTTTCCCTTAGGAAACTCACAGTTTTTTCTGTTTGACCCTTATTTTTCCTTCCATCTTGCCAGGACCATAGTATGTCTCACTTTCTGTCCCCAGTTGTTAGGGCAGAGTGAGGCTGGGTGTAAAAGAAAAATACAGAGCAGACGAGGGGAGAATCTGGAGTCTGTGGTAATGAGTAGGAAGTGGGTCGGTCAGCTGGTTGTTGCTGTGCGAAACCATCCCATCGCACAGTGGCTTGCAGCAACAGTCATCGCTTGCTCCTCCCAAGCCTGTGCCTGGGCACGGGAGCCTCTTGGCTAGAGTCTCCTAGAAGTGGCTCCGCGTGTGTCTCAGCCTCTTCCTGGAACTGCCAGCCTAGGCCGCTCTTCTCCTAGCGATGACAGGGCAGTCGCGTGACCATGTACCCCGCCCACAGCAGTGAGACATCACAAAATGACACCGCAGAGGACCTGGGCTCAGGAAAGGGAGAGGAGGTGGGGCATTCGTGCAGTCAACACAGGGAGCCACGTGCTTCTTAGGGGTGGCAGAAGAAAGGGGACACAGCACATCTGGGAGGTGGGAGACCTGTTTGAAAGCCAAACAATACAAAACGAGGGCTCAAGCAAGTCTCTCTCTCATCGAGAGAAATACAGGATGACAACAGCTTCAGTGACCCGTGTAGCAGCAGCCTCAATAGTAAATGTTTCACTAACGATAAAGATTCCTGTGGGACCAAATGTTGGTGGGTAGAAATCTCTCCACTAGGAAGTAGACAACTGGATAAATATTGCTATTTGGGAAGAGAGAAAAAAATAAGCAAAAAACTTATTTTGGAATCCAGAGCTAATGTAGAGAAATTAATTAAGGACTAAGATGAGATTGCAAGTATTCATAAAGTCTCTTTGTAACCTTTAACCGTATCTTGCCCTGAACCACTGGTAACCTTGTCATTCTATCCTGTTGTTAATGTTCACACCGATATCAACAGCTGCAGTCGGCCGTGTACAAAATACGCAGCAAAACGGCTCATGTGATGAATGAGTGTCCACAGATCTCTTTTCAGAAAAAGGAAAAGTGTAAATAGTCTGAAGTGCTTCCAGATTGCATCGTAAACACCACAATTTTACCTTTCGAAGAAGCCGTCATTCATTCAAAAAAAGCATTCTTGATTTTAATGCCAAGTCCAGATTCTAATAACGTTTTTCTCTACTGTGTGCAAAATATCTCTCTTTCTGCTGCTAAAATTTAAACATCTTTTATACTTTTAAAATGTAACATTGTTGTTCCAAGGACCTGATACCAACAATGATGCCCAGCAAGTGAGAAAAAGGAAAGCAATGAGCCCTGTACATGAAAATCAATACAGTCATCCTCGTGGCTGTGTGGCACGGATTAACATTTATTTCTACTTTAGTCCGAGCTGGAACGGGGCTTTGTCTCCTTCAGTTCTGCACCCACTGTGCTTGGCCTAGTGCCCAGCATTGAGCAGGTGCCCCGTATTTACTTGCCCTTAACTGGGAACTTTCTGCATCCCCCCACAAAACAAAAAAAAACTGAAATGCAAGAGTCCTGAGATATTTCTTGCAGCCTTTTCCTGACATGCAGTCGTCTGCCCCTACCATCTGCCCACTGCTCATGTCGCTGGTTGCTTTTTTACCAGGCAGCATCACCCAACCACGCTAAGAGACAGATGTGTGGATGAGTCCTGTGTCCTTACACGGCCAGCTTCTTTCTGTTATTGGAATGCATTTTCTGTAAGCGTTGGGTTCTTAAAATGAGTAAATATTTAAAACACAGAGTGTAAGTCCCCATAATCCTAAAATCTCTCAAGGATCAGAGCAGGTTTGTGCTGTCTTGAATCATTTAAGAAGTGCAAATAAGAAATTGTCATTTGAAACATCTCAACTCAGGTAATTCCGTAAATGTTTCTCTCTGTAATATACTTGATTGACAGATGATTTCCATAGCAGATGTTTAAGTCGTGTTGAGGACAAACAGGCATCTGAAGGAAGTGCCTTTCAGTTGTCTTTTGTGAAGCAAGAGAAGCAGAGTGAGCAGAAGCTTAAAGAACTCTCATTTCCTGGAAACTGACTTTTCTAAGTGTCTGAGTAGCTAACCGAGTCTCTAGATTCTGCCTTTAAGAAAACAAGAGGGGAAAATGAGCTGGAATGGAGGTTTTCACTCAGTGAACTTTATTTAGGAGTGAACATTATTAACAATCCCGTTACTCGGGACTAACATCCTGTTTGCATCTGCCTCTGGTTGGTAGTTCTTTCTGAAGATATTTTCATGCCTTTGTGATCTAACGTCACCACGTGTGTTAGGGGTGTGTAGAGGCATCCACTGGCTTCTGAATGGTGAAGTCCCTTTCACAAGCCTCCTAATTTAGCAGGGACCTGCCTCGCAGGCTGTGTTGTGAAGAATAACTGATGAAAGATCGTGGAATCCTCTGCAGCTGCAAAATGCTGCAAAGATAATAATGAGGAACAATGCCACAGAGACCGCAGTCTGTAGCCAGGAAGCCAACAGTTTTTATCAGCAGTCGCTTCCCTTGTCCCTGAGACCTGACATTAAGACAGTGCAGGGAGCCAGGGGTGCCTGGACCAGTGCTGTCCAACAGGAAGTCCGTGTGCGCCTCTTACACAGCACTTTTATATTTCCTTTTTGCCCCATTGTTATAAGTTACAAGAAGGTGAGATATATTTAACCCACTGTTTTCCAAAACTTCATTTCAACAAATGATCAATATAAAAAAATGACAAATCAAACTTTTTCATGTTATCTTAAAAATCTTATGTGTATTGTATATTCGTGTTCATGTCACTGGAGATGTGGCCAGAGTCCCCTGTGTGGGACAGCGCAGGCACGAGCTGCAGATAGCTGACTTAGTATGAGACGTCTCTTTCCTTGAGTGTGTGAAAGTGCTGTTATTTTTCCAGCAATATTGATGACTCTTTCATCCTAGATCTTCTAGCAGGAAGTCAGGTCCAGGGAAGGAAAAAGGAAAAGCATTAAGTGTGTGCGCAACACAGATTCACATCAGCTCACTTGCTCCACAACAGATCTGTGAAGGGAGGAGATGATCCTCATTTTGAAGGGGAGAAAGTTAAGGTCCAGGGAGACTTGCCAAAGCCATGCAGCAAATGATGGCAAAGCTGCAAGGAACTCAGGCCTGGTTGCAGATGCCTGGGGCTATGCCCTGTGTCATCAACCTGGCAGCCACTGGAATTGCCAGGAGATCTCATTATTAGTGCACTGCTCACTGGGCCCCCACAGCCCGAATTTGTGATGCAGAAAATCAGGGTGAGGCCTGAGAATGTGCATTTATAACAAGTTTCTAGGAGCAGGACCTGGGGGCACATGCCTATAATCCCAACACTCTGGGAGGCTGAGGCAGGAGGATGGAAAGTTCAAACCCAGGCTGGGAAAATTATCAAAATAAAAAAGGAAGAAAACAGGGCCAGGGATTCAGCTCATTGGTTCTGCACCTGCCTCGCAAATGCAAGGTCCTGAGTTCGATCCCTGATACCAAAAAGAAAAAAAATAAAGGATGAATAAAAAGAAACAAGAAGGTAGATCTCTTGCAAATGGGAATGAGTCTGGGAGACCAAGAGGGAGGGGAGAGAGGGAGGGGAAGTAAGAAGAATTAAGATGCGCCACATACAGGACTCTAATAACCTCAATGAATGTAAAATTATATGACAAACACGAGCTTAGAATAATAACAAGAGTGAAAACAGGAAAAGGAGATTTGGAGGCAGAGGGAAAGAGGTGGGTGAGAAGGGCAAGGCAGCTGAAAAAGGAAAACAATCTATATTATGTACATGTACCTGCTCCCAAGATCAGTATAAACATGATGTGCTGCAAACACATACAGTACTAATAAAAGGGCTGGGCTGGGGGTGTAGCTCAGTGCAAAGACCTCAGGTTCAATCCCCAATACAGAAGAAGTTCCCGGGAGCTGCAATACTCATAGCCTAAGGGCCACATTTCAGAAGGAGTCCGTATATCTTAAGCTGACACTCACAGTTACTTGTGCTGCCATCAGCCAAACTTTGATTTATAAATTTTTCCCTTCTTATTCCCTTATTCAGCTAAAACTGGCTGCTATATAGTCACTGAAGATAAGTATTTTATTGTGATAGCGAAGAATTCACCTCTTCCCCCATTTCCTGTGGGGAATAAGTGATACCTGTGCGTGTCTGGTATTCTGTCAACGTCGGAAAGTCTTTCCCAGAGTGCACACACTTCTGAGTGATCGCTATATGCTTTCGGAAACTTCGTAGTAGCATCCTTCAAGGTTATGGCCACATCACAAACATTTTCTTAAAGATAAAGCTATATGCAAGGACCCAAGGGTGATCCCCGGTACCAAATAAAATAAAGACAAGTGATCGTCATTGTGCATTTGCCACAGTTTAGGAAAAAATCCTGCCTGAAATTTAGCTTACTGTGTTTTAACCACTACTGCTATGCTCAAGAAGAAAGGAAAATGTTTGCCTTTCTACTGACTGCCGGTTCCACCACTTCCTGATTTATCACGCAGCATGGGGGCACTTTCAGCCTCCCTATTTCCGTTCTTCTTATCTTTAACTATGCCTTCAAGCCTTCTCTTCTTTCCCATCTCCAGAACCTTGTCGCACGTGAAGGAAAATAACAGCTTACCTTGTGCAGATCATGGAGCTCATCACAGTCCTGAAATGCAGAGGACCCGGGTGCTGCTGGGACAGGCTCAGGTCAGACTGATACCAGTGCGAAGAATGGCAGAGTTGTCTTCCTTAGACGCTCTGTCAGAAACATAGGGCGATTTGGGTTTAAAACCACATAGAAGCGAGCTGTCATCCAGCGACAATATAAACGGAAGTGAAACCCAATATAAGTGAAAGCGAAGCCATGTGGGAGGTGAGCGTGCAGAGACCACCTAGGACCAGGTTTGAGTGTATTTAATAGATGAAACAAAATAGAAATAGGTTCTGAATAAAAACATTAGGAGGAGAGACCATCAGTTCAGTCGTGTCACCCAAGATACTACCAGCTTCTCAGAGCTTCCCCTCGCTTCCCCCATGACCAGCATGCTCTGATCTGCACTCAGCTGCTGCCTCCAGGAGAACTTTGGGAAGGCTGGGGCAGGGAAAGGGAAACACCACAGATTACAAAATGGACGTCAGGACTTCTTCCTCTTTACAGTTCATAAATGCAGAATCCTTTCTTTCATTGTAATTCAAAAGTAGGAAGGACAGTCTCAGGGTGAATTTCTTCACATACATAACCTTCCAAATTTTTTAGTTAATTTCATCATGACACAAGCCTGGACATTGAATAAAAAGCCCATGAATACCTCATTGCAGCCCTTTTGATAGGAGTACCAGCCAGGCATAGCAGAAAATAGGCATTTATTTCAAGAATATCACAAGAGACAGGTTAATAAATTTTTCCAGACAACCACCAAAGTATTTTCTAACTTAGCCACATTTCCCCGCTTACATCGTGGTGTTTCTCAAGTGTTCCTCAAGTGTTCATGCGCCTATGAATCACCTTGGCGTCTTGTTTAAGTGAAGACTCTAATTTGGTCGAGTCTGCATGTCTGTTAGTGCCCAGGAAAACCAGTGCATGACGCTTTGGTAACAAAGACCTAGAGGATCCTGCCTCACATCTGAAAACACTGCCTGGCATGGGAAGGTTAAAAATCCAGGACCAGCCATAGAAGTGGAAGAAGACAGGCGGTGCAGGGAGCAAAGATGAAAAGTAAGGACCCCATAGGAAAATGGATGCGTACTGAGGATATACACCCAAGTGACATAAATAGGTCACACAGGTGTAAATACTGAAGAGTTTCTCTGGTGTGAAAAACTGTAATGGTACATAAGATCCTAATGGTATAATTGACAGTGTGAAACAGGAAGAAAGGGGCTAAAGGTGTAGGGAAAGTGGGAAGCGTAGGAGAAAGGAAAGAAGGGAAAAGAAAAAATAGTAGAAAATGAAAATCTGGAAATAAAGTGTTTGTAAATAAGGAAGGGAGGAGTGGGTGAAGGGAGGGCAGGGACAAGGGGAAAAAAACGAGAAAGGTACCAGATCCCAATGATGAATGTATCTGTACTGTATACCTTGTACCAGTAAACTCAATGAGAAAAAAAATAGAAAGAAAGAAAAGTAGGGATCCAACCACGAATGACAAGAGAAAAGCAGTGCCTTGGCATCCAGAGAACAATGTGACAAGTATCGGGTGGTAGCCCAGGCGACCACTGCAATCATTGAAAGGGTAGCGTAAGCGACAGGGAATCTCAAGATCTGGATAGCTGTACCGGCAGCAGCCGGAGAATGTGCTCTGAGGAGCAGTGATCTAACCATAGAACTGAATACAGAAGAGAATATATAGGAAAGGAAAGGGGGAAAAGTAGATCTGGATCCTGGAAAAGACAAGATCATGATGGAGAACTGAAAGCTAAGGGCAACCTGGCAAGGACGCAGTGACTAAGGAGAGATGTATTTGAGCCCAGAGATACGGAAACTCAACCCTGAAGAATCCACATTCCGTGGATAAGATCTCTCTCGTCTCTCATCCTTACCAAGGCCTTTGTGTTCATTATCTCACAGTGTCACGACCTTATTCTTCTACTTTAGAGAAGTATCTGAAGCTTAGAAGAATTCCGTATCTTACCTAACGGCCCTCACTCGTAAGTCACAAAACAAATGTCTCATACTTTGTGCTGTTCCCAGGACACACCAGGCCTAGCTGCACTCAGATAGAATCACCTGAAGGCTGCCCAGGACCTCTGTGATCTGCCTCAGAGAGAAGGCGAGGCTTCAGAGGGGGAGGAGGTCTGCACTAAAGATACAGGAGGACGGAGGGGCAGCTGCCAGGTGTTCTGTGATGTGACAAAGACCAACTGTGATTCAGGACTGAGATCAGGGTTGTGATCATGCCAAAAATAACCCACCTCTGGGTTAGCTATCCCACTGTTATCTCATGTTAAATAAGAAATAACCTTTATCTTTTAGATGTTTTATTAGTGCTCGTTTGCAGTACATCAGAGTTACATTCATTTTGGGCGATTAGTATATGTGCATAGTTTCATCACTCTCATCCTTTTACCACCACAACTATCCTGTCCCTACTATCCCCCTCCCCTGGTCTCTCTGGTCCCCTTTCCCCTCTCCAGCAAGTCTGCTGGCTTTTGGGGAGGTTGTTTTTGTTTTGTGTTGTGGTACTGGGAGTTGAACCCAGAGCCTTCAGAATGAACTACATCCTCAGCCCTTTTTCAATTTTTTTTATTTTGAGACAAGGCCTCAATAAATTGGTAAGCTGCTCACGGCTCAAACTTGCAATTGTCCTGTCTCAGCCTCTCAGAATGTCGGAATTTCGGGCATGTGTCTCCACTTCCAACTAAGTCTGAATTTTTGTGTCCTAAATCTCCTTTGTTCTACTCCTTTATTTAAGTATGTTGTAGGCTTCTCATATAAGAGAGAATTGTGATCTTAATTTTGTGTTTAACTTATGTTTTCCTTTTTTATTTAATGAAAAAGTAAGGCAAAATATAATAACAAAATAATAAGAGAATAACAATAGTTACTACACTGTGTATCATTATCTTTAAAGTAGTTACTCAGAGTATAAGACACCCACAAAAAAGATTCTCTCAAAAGAAGAAACAAACAGATATTAGCACAAAACCTTCTTTGCTGGGCCAGGGATTTAGCTCAGTGGTTCTGCTGCCTGCCTTGCAAGCACAAGGTCCCGAGTGTGATCCCTGGTACCAAAAACAAACAAACAAACCTTCTTTTCAATGAATTAAGAGAAACTAGTAATATAAATATATGAGACAGACAGATAGATAGATAGATAGATAGATAGATAGATAGAGATCACATTTTCTTTATTCATCTGTTAATAGGCATGTAGGCTGTTTCCAGAGCTTAGCTATTGTGAATTGAGCTGCTATCAACAAAGTTATTTACGTATCATTGTAAAATAATGCCTTTAACTCTCTCAAGAATATACCCAGGAGAGGTATGGCTAGGTATCTTAGTTAATTTTTCGCTGGTGGGACAAAATAACCAACACCCGCAGTTAAAGAAGGCAAGCTTTATTTTGATTCACAGCCTGTAGAGTTTCAGCCCATAGTCAGCTGGCTCCAAGGCAGGGCAGCACGGCACAGGGGCATGGGAGAGAAGAAACAGTTCATGGCAAGGCAGCCAGGAAACAGAAAAGAATCAACGGGGGGAGGAGGGATGTGTGTGTGTGTGTGTGTGTGTGTGTGTGTGTGTGTGTGTGTGTGTCCTTCCAAGCCACGCCCACAGTGGCCCACCTCTTCCCACCAACTGCACCTCCCAACATCGCACCCCACTGTAAACCTGTGAATGAACCGATCCAGTGATGAGTATCACATACGCATGACCCAGTCGCCTCCCAAAAGCTCCACCTATGAGTGCGTGAGGCTTTGGATATGAACCATAACACTGGCTCAGATGAAATTCCATTTCTAGTTTTGTGAGGGCTCTCTCTACTAATTCCATAATGGCTGTCGTAGTTTACATCGCATCAATAATGTAGAAATGTTTCTTTTGCCACACATCCTCGCCAGCATTTCTTGCTTTTTGTGTTTTTGATGGTAGCAGTACCCATTATCTTAAGCTCAGAGCTTGTCAACAAGTAACTGGCACAGAAAGTATTGAAAGAGGACTGGAAAGGCAATGTAAAGGTCACGGTGCCCCAACCTTCGCCACGGTTTGTCCATACTTTTCTGTTACTTTTCTGAGGTGAGCACCTCAGTCTAAGGAAGCTAATAGCTCCGATGCAGCATATCTGAGAGTCTGACAGTGACGCGGGTGTGCTAGGGAGCACTCTTCAGTTACAGCAAACAGAAATTGACTGGATTTGATTTAGGAAGAGAAAAGATAGATGTGAAAGGAACATGCATATTAGCTCACTGGACTTCATTGTATCCACATCCACGGCTCACGGCATCACAGGCTGCAACTCTAGAGACCACATTACTCAGACTCCTGCAGTCCGCACGGCACTCAACTTCCACCAAGCAAAGCTGCAGAAGAGGTGGAGGCCGTGCCCACCAGTTGGTGAGGGTGTGTGGGACTGGAAATGTCGGGGGCTGGTTCTTCACAGCAATCAAGGACCTTCCAGGCGTGGATCCTGACAAAAGCAGCATGATTCTAAAGCCAGTAGCTGAGCGAACAGCTTCCGGCTGTCCCAGCTTCCTGGAAATGATGACAACTCCCTCACTGGACCCCATGTGTGGAGCTGTTTGGTTTGTGGAGTTGCCCTAAAAGCTTGGGCCCAGCCTTCTGTCCCTCCCAAACCTTTTGTGAGTGCCTAATTCCCACTCTAAACTCCTTTCTTCATAGGTTGATTCTCTTATCTGGGACTGAACCTTGACTAATCCAGAGGAATTTACAATAAGAATACATGGGGAGGGGTGAAGGGAGGGCAAGGGCATGGGGGGAAAAATGAGAACCAAGACCTGTCATGTAAAGGTACAAGGTCCCAGTGATGAATGTAACTGTACTGTATCCCTAAAATGTACCAATAAACTCAATTTAAAAAAAAGAATACATGGAGATGTCACCCAGTAATAGGACAGTAAAGAAATCAAGGAATGCTCTTTTTCTCTCCATGTTTGTATCTATTTCTCTTTAACCTATTCCATCCTTCACCAATCTTTTGTATAATACACTTGAATTCTCCCCTCTCAGACAAGAAAAGATGCCCAGAAAAGATGGACAGTCCTTCAGTCCCAATCCCAAATTCTCAGAGAGAAGAGAGAATTTGATTGGCATAATTTGGGCCACGTGTCCACTCTGGTTCAATTGACTATTGTTTCAATTATAAAAACTCTGTGAAGCCCTTTAGTAGCTTAATGATCCACATTTATAATTAGGAAAAATGGGCTTTTATAGTGTAGATGATTTATTTTAAATCAGACAACTGTTAAAAAAAAAAACCATTTGGGATTTATAACCCTGTCTCAAATCCAATGCTTGTTCTACTACCCCATCACTTCCTCTGTAGTATTTATCATTCTGTTTATTGGGCGCTTTATAGTTTACAATGTATTTTTATATCCTCCAGCTCATTTCATCCTCCCAACAGCCTCATTATAATTGCTATCTCCATCGACAGACAAGAAAATTGATGTTTACAAAAGTTAGGTGACTTATTCAAGGTCATACATCTCAACAGACCAAGGTTCAAACCTCCATCTTTGTGTTCTGAGGTGAATTAATATTGGGGTGAAAGTGGGAACAACCAAAATGAAAAGGGAGCTAAATCTCATAAGATGTCAGATCTGATACTCCAAAGCCATTTCCTATAATAAGTTTCAAGTGAAGCAAACAAAAGATGACATTTCCTTTTTGCTTTCTTTTCCTTTAGTTTGGTTTTGATGAAATGGTTGGGGAAAATTCTGTTGGACGCTTATATTCTGATAAATCTAAATAAATTGCAGTGGGGATGCGAGACACCTCCCTGGCTACTAGGAAAATTTTCCTCTACTCTCCCCACAGCATAATGGGAAAGATTATGATTCTTGCAGGTGACTAAGAAGTTGGTAAAACACATCTCAAATAGGAATTAGATGACTTTCCAGAGAGTAAAGACTGGCATGGACTGCAGAGAACTGTTGGGCTTGATATTTGGCCAAAGACTTTGCAATGAAGTCTTGCTGATGTATAAAGAGATACCTAGAAATCCTTCCAATTTTCATATTCCTTGGAAATTACCTCTGCTGCATAGGGACAGCAGTGGCATGAAGGACTCATTCTTGTTTATTGCCATTACTTTTGGAAGTAGTTACGTTTTATTTTCCAGTTCACTTTTTCAAAGAAAGTCATTTCCCAGGAGAAAATATAAGGACATTTTCTGCATCATCTTTAACTAATAGTTATAAAATGCTATCACATACAAAGTGCAATGCCAAGTGTGCAAAGGATCAAATACTTCTAAATTTTTGCAAACTGCCCTGTTATTTCTCCCTGTGGCAGTAGGGCAGAGCCCTCTGATAGAAGGCTCAATCACTGTACTTCTGTCCCAGCAAGGCATTCAGCAGATATTTCCGATCCCCCTTGTCTACATGCAGATGCTGATTACTCTGTGGCATAATTGAGGAAGGCTAGGCTCCAGGTCTTGGGCAGAATTCCTGCCTTTCTGGACAAGTTTTGGCCATGGCCCATCCAACCACTGTCTTCTGACCATTACTGGAGATAGCTTTTTAACTCCAGCCTGTTCTTCCCTGTTTTGTAGTCAGCTTTCATCATGTGCTAACCCTGCTGTATGGCTGGTTTCAATATCTTTCCTGCTGTATCATCGCTGTATAACGAAATTCTTCATTCTTGAGTTAGTGTAGAAATTCATAATGACTCTGAAATGACCCTCAAATAATTTCTGTGGATAGTAAAGTTGATCTTTGCCTTTCTAGAGAACAAATGAAAGTTAGGAGAGAGACATGGTGGGGCCGTCTGAAGAACAAAGGGTGGGGTAATTAAATCTGAACTGCCATAGGACAGGACGTAAGCGAGGACAATGTGAGGACCTCCCTCTTTGCGGAGGCCCTTAGATCCTCTCAGCAAGTCCAGCCGCTGTGGAACTGTTTCTGATCTATGGTGACTTTTTCCACTTTGTGCAGTTTGGGACGATCTTAACTTTAATCCTACAATACTAAATGGGTTAAATTTCATCTGCAAAACTATAATTGGCTCTCTCGCTAGACTTGCATTTTGATTTGTCCTTTCTTCTCCACCTATTAGGCTGCTCCTGAAATAATAACTGGGTTTCTTTGGTGCATAATTTGAAAAACACTGCTATACTTCTAGCCTTGTGTGTGACCTTCCAATTCTGGGCCCCTTGGATAAAGAACAGAAGTTTGACATCAGAGGAGGCAAAGAAAACTGAACATTCCTTTCAGCTGCAGTCTCTCCCCTACCTCCCACCCCCATTATTCTCCACCCCCATTTCCTTTTCTTTTTTTTTTTTTTTTCTCCTCTCTCACTCTACCTCCATGGCAAAATTCAAAATGTAAGTTTAAAGATCCATACACTAGGTCTCAAATGTCATGCTTAAAACACATTAAATGATACTTTGGAAAGAAACCTCATTTTGATATTTAGTCAGTATCTCTGATTAGAACAAATCCAAAATAGCTTAACCTTGATTTGCACACTAACTCCATCCATTTTGTTTCCATTATTATTAGCATTTAGCAGAGCTTATAATCATACAAAGCATTGTAATTGTCTTTATCTTGAGAAACTTCAATTTTCTTTTTAAAAGCTAAAATAGATCACTTGAGCATCTACAAATTTTGAGTGAGGTTATAATCACCAACTGATAATCAAGGTTAAAGTTTTGATCATTTGGGATGAGATGAAGATGATGTTTGTCAAGGTAACCATCAAGTACAAACTCTGCAGTCTTCTAGTTTCAAACCCTCAGTGAGGAGAGCTGCAGAAGTCACACAGAAACTGTGAGGACTGAAACAGCTAGGGTGAGATGGAGTTGAGACAGGTTACTTGGCCCTGTAATCAGGGGGTGAGCTTTCAAAGATGTAGTTTTGGATGAATGCCAGATGATCTAAAAAGCTAGCAGTGCTTTCCATCTTAGAGGGGACTGAGAGAGAATGTCTGAAAATTCCAGGAACACCCGGACCAACAGGATTAACAGAATCACCTACCTCTGATACTATGAGATCTAAGGAAACTGATCTGATTCTCTTTGGCTGGTATTTATGTAGTCTCTGGTAGAATTTGCACTGTGATTCCTCCAACATAAATTTTAGGTACACTGTGTATATTTTTCATCTTTTTACTGAAGTGTTCTCAGCTTACTTTGCTATGCTATTTCATGCTTCTGTGCTTTCCTTTGGGCCTTTCAAAATACAAACTCTAATTAAACTAACTTTGCAACGTCCTCATGAGATGGACAGTAATTTTGTTGGGAAACTACACAGAACCACCAAATTCATGGGCTGAGTTGAAAATAAAAACCAGATGTTCAGTGGCTTTGAAATCTTTCTCTTAGCAATTACACACCATCAGACTTGGTTTCTTTCTTTTTCCCACCTGTAAGATAATTTTCATGTACATTACCTTCATGTAGCATGACCTTTAAAGAAATGGCAGAACAAAGGAAAATCATCTTATTTTGTCTGTGGCTAAAAGCAAGTACTTGCAGCTTCTGTCTTCTATATTCTCATCCCCACAGCGTGGCATCCCATTTTCTAATCCCTAAATCTCTGAGATAAAGACCCTTTCAGCTAGGCAAAAGAATCTACTGACTTCTCTCCCAATAGCCTCCAAGAAAACTACTCGTGAAAGACTAAAGCAGATAGCCAAACACATTTGTGATTCTTCTGATGAAAATTTTTTGTAAAAAAGCAAGAAAAAACTCTTCTGTCCTTTCTTTTACTGAAAATATCTCAGCTATCTAGTTTTGATCCTCGTTTTCAGTATTGTTGTTAAGTATGGTGACCTGGTCACTTAGCTGAGGGCATCTGAGAAGTTGCTGGGAACACTTTCTTGGCTCAACGAGAAAAAGTTGACATCGGAGAGCAACATCTCATTGGCCTTTTGTGAACTGGCTTCCCACTCCAATCTTTGGGGAGAGAAAAACCACTCTCAACATCTCTATTTTTATTAGCAAAATCAACAAATTGTGTTGAGTCTTCTTTTCTGACACAGCTAGCACAGCTGTGTGACTAAGCATTATGAGGTGACAGTTCAGGGAATTCCTGAGGACGTTTAGTGTCCCTTTGTCATCTATACCTACTCCTCTCCCCTGCAGCAGAATCCCTGCTAATTAGTCCACAGTTTGCATTAGTTTTATGAGTGACAGGTTTCAGACAATGAGCAATAGGTCCACCAAGCAAAGCCTCTGGCACAAAGGCATAAGTTTGACTTTAGCTCCAGGGAACAGAAGACTTCTCCCCGAGGTAAATTTGTTGCTAACATCTATCCAACTGAAATAGCCCTTGCCCCAAATAGTCTAGTCTGTTGCACTCTTCAGTTGACTGCAGCCCTCTGTACAAATGTTAATAACAACATTCCAGCACTCCCATACCCACATGCACACAGAGCAGTTGTTTTACAAGAGTGGAATGAAAGGGACTGAGCAGACAAAACTCTGAGCACCAGCCCACCCTTCCTTCAAGGTTCTACCGCATTAAATACAGGTGCTATTGAATGGTTAACCCAGAAACCAGACTGCTGTCCACCACTTGGGAAAGAAATAGAGATGCGGATAACATTTCAAACATCCCAGGAGCTTCTCATTAAGGACTCACTGTTTCCATCCAACCAGTGAATACTATAGGGGCCAAGCTGCCCTCTGGTTTTCTGTTATCTCCAAAAGCCAAGTTGAACAGGGTATCAGAGAGTGCTCCTCAGGTTTGGGAAGAGAGGACTGTGAGCAACTATTCTTGTCAAGGAGAAACCAGAAAGAGTAATCTTTGAAGACAGAAAGACACATTTAAACAAAATATTGTTCATTTCTCTTTTGCCTTTCTAAGTACAACACATTCTTCTTACTAGAGCCCAAGTCCTCAAGATTAGGATTGCCAAAGAAGGCACACAAACACTAGGTTGAACCGTGGGAAACTGCCAAAAGTCAACATTTTTGACCTTTAAAAAATAGCAATTTTGTATGGTTCAATCTAATATTTAGTAGAAAAAAAAATAACTTATTATTTGTGACATACAAAACAGCATTTTTGTGTGAAGGCAATGGCTTGAAAGCAATCCAGCCTTAATAAAGAGAACAAATTTATTTACATGACATATCAAAGGCTAAGTAAAGTTGTTTCATGCAAACATTTATCTAGCTGTAAGGCTAGCCAGAAAGCTGAAGTCAGTCTGGTATAAGGAAGTCGAGAAGCACAATACACTGTAAAAGACATGAAGGCTAACGGGAATGTGGCAGTCTCCTCTAGAGACTTACAGGAAAGGGTAAATTGCAGTAGGGACTGTGAGATGACCCCTAACTGAACACAGGAAGAGCAGATAAGCAGCTGAAAATTCTGAGATCCTAAAAGGCTGGGGCCGATTTTTAATTTGAAGTCCAGGGATGCAAATAAGTGAAGCCACCACAGATTGAAACAAACTCTAGAGAGCATAGCTGGATTACTTGCCTAATCGTGGTCTCAGTATAGAAAAGATAAAAATTAAAGAACAAAAATAGTAGCACTTAGAATATCCAAATAATTTTATGTACACATAAATGCCAGACTTAATAAACACTTGCTCACTGAGTTATAACATACTCAGATAACTGGAAGGGAATAGACCAGGATGCCACAAGAATGGCAAACATATGGAGTCCTCTCTGGGAATGGCAAATACCTAGCACACATCCTCGATTTCCCCTCCCACATCTGATTCAGACATCACTCATCGATCCTGGTCTTCCCCTGAGTTAGAGGTAAGTCTCAGAATCCCCTGAGCACAGATTCAAGGGAGCCACCTCCACATAATCTGAAATGAAGACTCTCAATCCTTGGGTATGAAACTGAACTAGAATAAGAACAGAAAACTTACCAAATAATTAAAAGCATGGTACCTCACAAGTGTATGGCACTTTCACTTTTTCAGGTAGATATTGCATTTTATTCAGCCCTATGCATTGGACAGGACAGGAATTTTTGTCTCCATTTTCCAGGCAAAGTAACGGAGGGACAGAGGTGAATTTTCTTATGATTTGTTTGCCTCAGAGGCAGCCACATCTGCTTGAAGCCCAGTGCTCGCTCCTCACTAGACAATGCCACCACTTGATATATTATTTGTCTCAGTTGAGAATATATCATGTTCTTTAATTCTATAGGTTTTAAAATAGACTAGCTATATAATTATAGGTATATTTTCAGTATTTCACTAAATGTTTTTAAAAGAAAACCTATTTTCTCAGCCTAGTGAATGTTGCTATTTGGGCTGTTTTGTAATTAATACTTAACACCTCTCACATCACTCCTAACCTCTAACTCTCACCCCTGAGTTATTCACTTGGTCTTACACTTGTCTGAAAAACAACAAAAAAAAAAGACTAGGAGGCCAGGGATTTAGCTCAGTGGTTCCAGCACCTGCCTCGCAAACGCAAGGGCCTGAGTTCAATCCCTGGTACCAAAAAGACAAAGGAAGGAAGGAAAGAAAGAGAGAGAGAGAGAGAGAGAGAGAGAGAGAGAGAAAACAAGAGACTGTATGCCCGTAGTTTTATTTTCAATATTTATTAGGGCTTTTTGCATGTGTGTGTCTTGGTTTTTCATTGCTCTTGCTGGCCAATCCTGGGTTTATTTAGGCATAAGAATAGCTACGTATATTCACAGCCCTTCCTTTTCAATTGTTCTTATCTCTCAGCATGGAGGAATGGGCTAAATTTTGTTACCTACATTTGACAAAAGAGAGTCAGAGAGGCTCCAGAAAGGAAACTGAGTTGCCCCGAATCATTCGATCAGTTAATGACTCAGCGGCTATTAGAACCCAATGCTTTTGACCGCGGGGCCCTGCATCTTTTCTGCCCACATGTGTGAGCTGTCAGGTAGCCATGTCTCCTCCAGGGTCTGCTCAGATGGCAAACTCGGACTGCGTCCTTACACTACCCCTTTAACAGGGATACAGAGCCTGCACAGCAGTGCCCGTCCCCCTTCCGATGCCTCCTAAACTGCCCTGTGAGAAAGGGCAGGCTGTGCAAGACTGCGCAGCTGCCCTACAAGGTGCCTGGAAACGTCACGAGAGATGAAGAAGAAAACAGCAATCTCATTCCTCTGCTGCCTCAAGCGGAGGAGAGAGCATCCTGGGGACTCCTCCTTCTGAGCTGTTGTCTCCAGAATATAAATGGCAGCCTCCTTCCCTTGACGTTCCCTCTCTCCCGCAGGCAGGCAAACCACACGTTTAGTGGGTAAGACACGTGACTCAGGCTTTGGCGTTGCAATCACATATGTTTTTAATTCAGGCTCTGTGCAATTCGGCTAATATTAACTTTATTGGGTAATTACCTCATGCACCATGCTGTTAACAAACAGCGCTGTTGACAAGAATGTCAGCTTGTTTCAAGAGATGTGCCTGCTGACAGCAACGCAAAGAGAAGCTGAGGCAGGTTTTCCTCTTAACTATTTATTGCAATTTTATAAGTCATTTTCTCCCCTTGTGGGCTCTCTTCTAGTCTCTGTTGGGTCACAGCTGCTAAAACATAAAAGAGCAGTGGACTAGTCTCGCTGTTGCCCACACCAGCTGCCTCTGAGCCACAGGAACCCCCCGCCCCAAGGTCTTCTCATCCACCCAGGAAGTGACAGGACAGGGAGAGGCCAGGGGCTTGACTTCGCCCACCATCCCAGGAAGCTAACCAAGGACAACAGGGTTGCCGTGGAGGAAACTAGGGTGGGTTCCTTCCTGAGATGGAGGAAGGACTTCCTGTGCCTGAGTACAGTCAGCCCTGCTTGTCCATATTTGCGGTAGGAAGCAATGGCCACATCACAGCAGCATTCCCCAGAAGGGCACAGACTTAGCATGAGGCCCTCCTGGTGCTCCACAGTTGAGCAAATGTGTTTTCCAGTCAGATAAACGTGAGAAGCACCATGCATCCTTGATGCCCTTGGAGAATTGCAGAGCACAGCAACATCAAGAGTCTGAGAATTGCTCCCTGGTATTGTGGTTTGAATTGTGTCACCTCTAAAACTCTGCATGTGGACTTCCAAACCATCCTGCTAGCTCAGAATGTGACCTTATCCGGAACAGGATTGGCGCATATCAAATTAGTTATGGTACAGTTGCATCGAACCTAGCTGGGCCCTAATCCTTAATACGCATAAAAAGGAGAACCATGACTAGAGACACCCACGCAGGGGTGTATATCCAAGGGCAAAGATCAGATGATGTTTCTACAAGCCAGCACGCTGAATGCGGCAATCCCTGGAAGCTGTGGCAAACAGGGATCAGATTCTCCGGGGTGGACATCGGGAGGAACCAGCCCAGCCACATTGGTCCAGACTTCTAACCACCAGAGTACAAGACAATCAATTCCTGTTGTTTGAGCCACTCAGGGTGTGGTATTCTTGTTACTTCAGTCCTAGAAAACTAATCTGGAAGGTAAGGCAACTTCCGTGCAGTCACTCCTCTGCTGCATATCCCTCTTGGCATGTGGCATGGAAATAGGATGGGAAGACAGAACAGCGCCAGAAAGAAAGGAAGAAGGCAAAGATGAGAAGGAAGTAGTGCCCCCTCTTTTCTTTTCTTGTTTCCTTTTCTTATTTCTTATTGCCCCCCCTTCCTCTTCCTTCCGTATTTCACTGATGAAAATTAAAATGACATTGGTAATAAAAGCTAAAAGTGTTGCTATGTGACCAGCACAGTTCTAAGCTTTTGCACACAGGTTGCCCAACCTTAATGAGTTAGACTCTGCTGTTATCCCCATCGTACAGGTGAAGAAGCTAAAGCAGAAGATGTTTAGATCATTTGTCCAGTGCACTCAGCTAATAAGTGCTAAGGTCAGAATTGGGGCCCAAGCAGCTCTGTCTTCAGAATCCAACTCTGACTGACTTGCCATGTGCCTGTGCCAAAGCAGAGAAAGGGTCTTTGCAATGTGAAATCAAATAACATCCTCTGCTTTTTCAGTGGTTAATCCCCAGTAAAGCCTTTAAACAAATGCTTATCACTATGCCCCAGTGTTTTTCCAGAACATGGGCTTTTTAGAAAAAGAGTACTTTCATTTCTTATATTCTGAGCATCAAGATATAGTCCACTTTATTCAAGTACGTTTTTGCATTCAATCCTTTCTGATTGTGTTCCTTTCATGGAGCCTGCTCTTAAGAATCTCTGTTTGCAGTACAAAGAACAATCTCTGTTTGCTGGATTAGAGGCCTCGTTCCAGAGGCGAAATATATGAGTTTTAGCATCTTTATACATTAGAGCAGATCCACGCTGTAAAATTTCCATTTGGCCTCCCTTTGATGCCAGGCAAATGCTGAGCCTTCAGCATCAGCACTACAGTTACAGCAAACTTCTGGCTTTTCTGGCACAGGTTTGATTTCAAGGGTCCTGCTGCTCCATTGTCAGGAGTTGACTCATGTCAAGGCTCAATCTTAGGATAACCATAATAAAGTGTGTTTTAGGCAGTTAACTATACAACTACTAAATTTTTTGTAGACTATTAGCCAAATATTTTCAAAGAAACTTCAGCTTTCTTTATATTACCCACTTGTGCCCAAATAACAACAACAAAAAATTTTTTTCTCTTGCCACTTGTGTGAGAATTAAACATCAAGTAGAAAAAAGTTATAAAATACAGAATTGGTTGGCAGAAGTTTAAAACACCCGCTCCTGCCAAACTCAGTTTTGCTTGCCCTGAAGCAAGCAGCCACTGTATTAATTTAACTAGAACCTTTTCTTATATTAGTCACTAACTTTAAAAAAATACAAATCCTCTGACTACAGGCAGCAACTAACAATCTTTTTTCCTGGCTAAAAGATTCTTTAGATTTTTCTTCTTCCAGCTCCTCTGCACTTTTTCTTACATCTTTCACAATTTATCAAAACATAAACATTGCATATTCACACTCTTCTTCAACCTTGACTTTCTACATGCACTCTAAAATGCATTTGGTTTTTTATCAGAATCCTTATATGCATCATCTAGAAAAAGAGAACATTTTAATTCCAACAGTAGTCTATGTTGGTAATTTTTTCCCCTTTTTCTTTATTGCTACATTTTAGGTATACAATATAGTTACATTCATCACTGGGATCTTGTACCTTTACGTGATATATCTTGGTTGTTTTTTTTCCCCACATTCCCCTGCCCTCCCTTCACCCATTCCACCCCTCCCTATTTACAGAGACTTTGTTTCCATTTTTTTCTTTTCTCTTATTTTTTTTCTTTTCCCTTCTTAGCTTTCCCCTACCCCTCCCATTTCCCCTACAACTTTAAACATTTTTTCTGTTACACAATATCAATTATACATGTTGATTCTTATTTACACATTTAGTTATCACACCAGAGAAACTATTCAGTATTTATACATGTGTGTCCTATTAATTTCACTTAAGAGTATGTCCTCAATGTGCCTCTCCTTGGCTATAAATCTCCCTAGTTTCTTATTCTTTACCGCTGAGTAGTACTCCATTTTTTTTAATCCTCTTTATCCAGTCTCTAGTTGATGGGCAAGTAGGCTGTTTCCAAGTTTTAGCTATTACAAACTGTGCTGCTATAAACATGGGTGAGCATATATCACTGTGATACAATTCTTTTAATTCTTTTGGGAAGGTACCCAACAGAGAGATAGCTGGGTCAAATGGAACTTCTAATCCTAGTTGTTTGTGGTATCTCCATATTGATTTCCATAGTAGTTGCACCAGTCTGCCCTCCCACCAACAATGAAGAAGGGTTCCTTTCTCCCCACAACCCTGCCAACATTTGTTATTGGTTGATTTCTTGATAGCAGCCATTCTTTCTGGGGTGAGGTGGAATCTCAGTGTTGTTTTCATCTGCATCTCTCGAATAACCAGTGATGTTTAACTTTTTTTCATATATTTATTTTCTGCTTTTAATTCTTTGAGAAATATCTGTTCATTTCAGATGTCCATTTTTGAATTGGGTTTATAAATCTGGGGAGGTTCTAATTTTTTAGTTCTTTATATATTCTGGATAGTAGACTTTTGTCTGAGGAACAGCTGGTAAATTTTTTTCCCACATTGCAGGTTGCCTCTTAGCTCTCTTGGTGGTTTCTCTTGCAGTGCAGAAGCTCTTTTAAAAGATGAGATCCCATCTCAATTTTTCTTATAAAAATAAACAAGTCACTGGATTAAACAAATTCCAGAAATCTTTAATTCTTATTCTCTCAGGAGACTTCAGCACTATTTGTTGATCCTCATTACGGCTTTTGCTAACCCCGGCTAGTTTTTAAGCATTTTCCAGCTGCTACAGATTAGCAGTGATATGTTGATTTGCAAACTAACTTCTTGCTAGTGTCTGAATTGTATACCCCATGAAATTGATATTTTGAACCCATATGTCTCAGTGCCTGTATTTGAGGTAAGGAAGTAATTTAGGTTAAATAAAGTCCTGTAAGTAGAGTCCTGATCTGATACCAAAATTCACTGTCTCTTCCATATGAGAAGGACACATTGACAATGTCTGTGAGACCATATTGTCTGTAAGACAGCTCCCACTGGAAACTGAATTGGCAGGCAATTTGATCTTGGACTTTCCATCTCCAGAACTGTGGCAAATAAATTTCTATTATTTAAGCTACCCAACTGTTGTGGTTTGGGTCTAGATGTCCCCCCAAAGCCTCCTGTGGTCACAGGCTTGATCTAGAGTGTGTGAAGCTGGAACTGAATCATGATCCAATGCTAGGCTCAAGGGCAATTAGATTAAAGGTGTGAGTGCTACCCACCCTAAGTAGTCTGAATAAGATAAAAGTGGCTAGGAGATGCTGTTAACTCTCTTATTACCTTTGCTGCCTTGTGCATGCCATATTGTTTCTGTGCCATGAACTGAAACCTCTGTGAACTATAAGCCAAATAAACCCTTTCCCCTTTAAAAAAAAATAGATCCCAATTATTGACTCTTTGTTCTAGTTCTCATGCTACTGAGGATTTGTTCATAAAGCCTTTTCCTATGCCAATGTCTTCCAGAGTTCTACCTAACTTATCTTCCAGTAAGTTTAGTGTTTCTGTTTTAGTATTTAGATCTTTAATCCACTTGGATTTTAGTTTAGTGCATGGTGAAGATAGGGGTCTAGTTTTAATCTTTGGCAAGTTGAAATCCAATTTTTCCAACACCATTTATTAAAGAGGCTGTCTTTCCTCCAGTGAGGATGGCTGGCTTCTTTGTCAAAGATGAGGTAGCTGAGTATGTCTGGAGTTGTTTCTGCATCTTCTAATCTATTCCACTGATCCTTGAGTCTGTTTCTTTGCCAGTACCATGCTGTTTTTATCATAGTGGCTTTGTAGTATAGTTTCAAGTTGGGGATTGTGATACCCCCTGACATGTCTCTGTTGCCTAGAATTGCTTTTGCTATTCTGGTCTCTTCTGGTCCCAAATGAATTTTTGGATTTTTTTCTCAAGTTCATTAAAAATACTGTTGGGATTTCATTTGGGATTGCATTGAATCTGTACGGCAGTTTTGGAAGTATGGCCATTTTCACTATATTGGTTCTTTCTACCCAGGAACAAGGGATGTCTTTCCATTTTCTTGTAACTTCTTTGATCTCTTTTTTCAGAGTATTGCAGTTCTCAATGTAGAGGTCTTTTGTTTCCTTCATTAGATTGACTCCTAGATATTTCCCTTATTTGAATGCTGTTGTGAAAGGGATTGTTTCTCTAATGTCTCTCTCAGTGATTCTGTTATTTATGTAAAAGAAGGCTATTGATTTTTTGTTTTTGTTTTTGTTTGGGGGGGGTACCAGGGATTGAACTCGGGTCCTTGTGCTTGCAAGGCAGGCCACCAAACCACTGAGCTAAATCCCCGGCCCAGGCTATTGATTTTTGAGTTGACCTCATATCCAACTACTCTACTGAATCTGTCAATTAAATCTAGAAGGCTTTTGGTGGAATTTTGGGGGTCTTCTATGTAGAGTAGGATATCATCAGCAAATAATGACAGTTTAACTTCTTCCTTTCCTATCTTTATTGCTTTAATTTCTTTCTCTTGTATAATTGCTGTGGCTAATGTTTTCAAAACTACATTGAACAGGAGTGGTGACAGTGGACATCCTTGTCTTGTTCCTGATTTTAGTGTGAAGGTTTTCAGTTTTTGTGACCATTTAGTATGATATTGGCTATTGGTTTTTCACAGATAGCCTTTATCAAATTGAGATAAAGACCATCTATTCCAATTTTCTGCAGGGTTTTTATCATGAATAGATTTGAATTTTGTCAAATGCTTTTTATGTATCTATTGAGATGATCATATGGTTTTTGTTTTTGACTCTGTTAATATAGTGTATTACATTTATTAATTTATGTATGTTGAACCATCCTTGCATCCCTGGGATAAATCCAACTTGGTCAGGGTGTATGATCTTCTTGATGACCCTCTGTATTCTGTTTGCCAGTATCTTATTAAGGATTTTTGCATCTATGTTCATTAGTGAGATTAGCCTGTAGTTCTCTTTCTTGGTTGTGTCTTTCCCTGGTTTTGGAATCAAAGGAACACTTGCTTCTAGGAATGAATTTGGAAGTATAGCTTCCCTTTAAATTTTACCAAAAAGTTTCAAAAGTAGTGGCAATAGTTTTCTCTAAATGTTTTGTAGAATTCAGCAGTAAAGCCATCAGGACCTGATAGATTCGTATTTTCTTCTTTGGGTGTAAAGTATAAACTAGTTGGTACCAGATCAAAGCCAAAGAGGAATATAAATGCAATGGATTTTAACCTTAACTGTATCCTGAAGAACATCGTAAATACAAGGAACTATGAAGCAAGTCACTTTGTGAGTCCAAAGTTGTCTAGGCTACAGCTAAAATTAAATTGCCACACTGACAAGAAAAATGCATTTGGGCATATGATTCTTTAGCCCAAGGGCGGTGATCCTTTTAGAGGCGAGGGCCCAAACTCAAAACCCAAACCCCACCTATTTATCACAGAGCGCCAACACAGCAATTAAACCTGAATACTGAGGTTTTAGTTCAGAAAAACAACAACTCATATATTAACATTTTTGTCTCAAAAGAAAAACAAATAACATGCGTTCTGTAAGTTCGCACCATGGCTTGATGATGATGCCAAACAGAGCAGTTTTTTAAAAATCACACCAGAAGTTCAGATGCCTTACTCTCAATCTGTAGAGAAGATTTCCTGTATGTTAAACACCTTGAAATCCTAGTCGAGGCATAAGAGCTGTCTGCCCCAACTGTTCCATCCTTACTCCAGTCTAAGCCAGCAGTTCTCGTAGGTCTGTGCATCAGAATCACCTGGAATCTGGGGAGCCTCTGCCCTTGCGATGGATAGGGTGGGATGTCAATTTGACTGGTTTTGGGATCTTCTCAGAGGATTGGTAGAGCCCACTTCTAGGTATATCTGGGCATGGTGAAGCATGGCATGGGGGTTGGCTATGTCTTGACGCTTGGCTTCTTCCTCTCTGGTGCTGCTTCCTTACCCTGCTTCCTGGCTGCCATGAACTAAGCAACTTTGCTCCACCATATCCTCCCATCGTGATGTTTCTGCCTTGCAGCCAGATGACCACAGACCAGTGGTGGTGAACCTATGACACACATGTTGTTTTTCTTTTAAGACAAAAGCATTAATACATGGTTGTTTTTTCTAAACTAAAACCTCAGTATTCTGGTTAATTGCAGTGTTGCTACTTTATGATAAATAATTGGGTTTGGGGTTGCAGTTTAGTTACTCACTCAGTAAAGGGTTTGCCATCATTGCCTTAACCTGGATTCCCTGCAAACATAGCCAAGTTAAACCTCTCCTCCTTTAAGTTGTGGGGTCCATGCACTGTGTCCAGCAACAGGAAAGTAGCGTAGCACAACATCCCTGGGAAGTCCTCCCAGTGTTTCTGATTCTGTAGGTCTGAATGGAGCCCAATAATGTGCATTTTTTAACAAATTTCCATCTGAAGTGAGTCTGCTGTTCCCAAGACCACACTTTGAGAACCTCTGATCTTAAACAAACAAGAATGTGCCATTTCAATGTCCAAAATAACCATACTGATATTTAAATGACTTCATATTTTTTTCTGTATTTAGTTTCCTATTTTATACATATAGGCTATGAGGACCCAGACTGGATGGTGGGCTGCTATACTGATTGGTAACCAACTCCATGTTGTAAAAAACTGACCGGCTTTGAGGACAAGGGGAGTGAATATAAACATGCCTACTATGGCTGAAAAATTCTCACTCCTGGTTCAACTAGGAAAAGCCCCACTTAAAAACTAATGTGGTGCTCCACTTAGTGAACTCTCTCCTGAAACTGGCTCACTTGAAAGGAACATTGTGCTCCAGCAGCATCTGAGGACACAGTCCTCTCTGGTTCTGTGTGTTGTGACCTCTCCATGTCTCTAGATGTCTGGGCCACAGGGAGCAGTGGCACTGAGCTACAGGATAGCCTCATCGACTATGATGTGGCCTTGGAGATCATCGAGTGACCTTGGGAGAGAGATGTCGCCTCTCTTGTCTTCATTTGCTGCCTTGAAATGCAGAAAAAACTGTGATCTTATCCTTCTATCAAATCCTCAAAGGCCAATGTTCTCCATGTGCTTTTTAATGGGTCCCTTTGACAGATTTGGAGGTGAGCCCTCAGGCTTAAGCACTAGGTGTTTTACTTCTCAGGGCTCCTAGGAATCGGTGTTCAAGAAGTCAGCAAGGAATGACACTTTAACAACCCCTGAAGCCATTTGGCAGATGCTCCTCTGTGGCTCCATCAGCCATGACTCCGAAGATGCCAGAGTATCCAGCAACCAGGCATGGCCACAGACCCAAGTCTGCCTGGAGTAAGCAGCCAGGAGCCTTTTCCTGAGGATACCTTTTGGTTGCTATGTTTACAGTTTCTTATTTCCCTCTGCAGCTAATATTACCTAGCCCTGATCCAAACTTCTAAATGCAACTTTGCCAGAAATCCCTAGTTCCCAAATGCCAGCACTTCAGAGAAAATTGCTTATCTTATTTAATACTTTGAAAAAAAAATGGAGGAGATCATTCCGCTCTCCTCTCTGGATGTCCAATATTTGGCTCAGTTGTCACTGATGAAACATTTTTCTTTCTTTCCCTACCTGACTCTCTGACCTATGGAAAGAGCTGAATGGGAAACGTGGCTTCTACCACGTCCTTTCAAGAAATTCCTCTAAGTGAAGAAAAAGGAGCACATAGAGGCCCCTTACAACTTGAGCAAATCAGTTCAGCAGCTGCTTATCTGCCTGAAGGACAGATTCTAGTAGAGACATTTGGGACATGTTTAGTTTGTTCTCCTTCCTCCCCCAGACAGTGCCACCCAAGCTCTTCCCATGACAATCTGAGCTCTGCTTCCTAGCATGAGAGCCCTGCCTTTACCCCTGGATTGTCAAGTAGCACGGAAAGGAAAAAAGGCACACAACTACAGAAATAGATGCTGATCCCAAGGATACAAACCTTCTGTTTCCCTGCTCAGTGCCCTGATTTCCCATTTCAGGTTCCACCTTCGTCCCCTTTTTTCCACGCCCCTAATCTTATAGCTCCTATACACTGACAGACTAATCAACCTCTGCATCACCATTTTCCCTCTCTCACCTGTCACAGTGAAAGAGAGGACCTCCTCTGTCAGCCCAGGCCCTCTGCTTGCACGCTGATACACTTCCCCTCTGGCTTCCTAAGAATCCTTACAGGACTTGCCACTGGGATCTCTTCTTATCCTTTTCTTCATTTTGCACTTTTCCCATCAACACTGAAATATGCTCGATTCTGATAACTTAGAAATAAAATTATTTTTCAACCTATATCTACCATCTTTTTTCATCGTGAAGCTTCTTGACAGAATTGCTTCCACCTCTGCCTTCGCTTCCTGGCAGCAAACTGTCTCAGAACTTACCAGAATTTCATCAGTGTCACTAGTGATACCTGTGCCATTAAATCCAAAGGACTTTGTTCAGTCCTTATCTTTGTCCTCCTGCAGAACTTCACAGTGGTAACTTCTCCTTCCTTCTCTAAGTACTGTCTTCTTTTGTCTCCCTCGACACCTCATTCTCTCTGTTTTCCTGTCCTTATCACTTAGATTTGTGTTTTTTGTGATTCAATTACTGGAACTTATTCCAAATTATCTATTTTCATAGAACAAACCACCTCAAAACTTAGCGGCTTAAAGTAGCAACTATTCTATCATGATAAAAATAGCATAGGCCAAAAACTAAGGCAGGGAGCTGTCGGGCAATTCTTGTGTTCTACCTGGCCTCGAGCAGCTCCACTTCAGCTAGTGACTGGGCTGGGCTACAGGTTCCAAGATAGCTTCACCTACTTGCCTGGCACCATGGCGCTGAAATCTGGGAATCTGTTCCACGCTTCTCCCGGGGTCTCCCCAGAAAGACTGCTAGTCTTCTCAAAAGGCAGTTCAAGGAGCCAAGAATAAATGCTCCAGGAGATAGAAAAAGAAGACCTCTAGACTCTTAGGACCTGAGCCCGGAACCCAGATAGCATCATTCCTGCATTATTCCAGAGGCTATTGGTCTGTTGATCAACGAGTCATAAGCCCACCCAGACTCAAGGAGAGGAGATGCATTCAAGGGGAGTCACTATCATCTTCTCCTGGAAGCTTTCTCTTGCCTAACTCTTCACCTAGCAAGTCCACAGTCCTCCGTCCTTAGCCTGATGATAGACTTCATCTCAAGGTACAGTTGCCTAATTGTTTAACCCATGGTCTCCCTCTCTCTGAGTTCCCACAAACAGAGAGTCTCTCTTGTTTACTGCTGTGACCCCACCACCTACATAATGCAAATCACAGCAGTAGCTCAATAAGAAGTAGTGAAGCCAGATTCAAACCCAAAGAACTGCATTCCATTCTGGTACTCAGGTGCAGTACAAATACCAAAAACAACTGATTTAATGCTCTGAGGATATTTGTAATCAACAACTGTGATCTGGCTTCAAAGGTTTTTGTTTGTGTGATATTTATTTTATCTTACTTATCTTTATGTAATAAAAAAGAGATACTGAGTAGGTACAGGATACCTAACTACAAAAGAGGGTTCAATCTAAATGGACTGCCTGTTTGTACCCCTGAAATCAGATAAACCAAGCTAACCATCTCCCCATTTCTGCATGGCCAGTTGCTTGCGTTTTAATACATTATGTTTACTTGAGTTTCTAAACTGCCACTGAGTCTTTAGAAATTTGGCAGAAAAGAAGAATCTGGGTCATGCAACTGCAAAATCTAAATAAAGTATAATTAGGATGTCCATCAGCTTTCATAGAAGGAATGCTAGTTTGCAAACTATTCATTAATTCTACACAATAACATCAACCGGGTACAATACAGACAACAAGCTTAAAGTGAGAAGCTTGCTGGGCGTGGTGGCGCACCCCAGCACTTGGGAGGCTGAGGCAGGAGGATCGCTGTGAGTTCAAGGCCAGCCTGGGCTACATGGTGAGTGCAAGACTGGCCTGAACTACATAGAGAGATCCTGTCTCAAAAACACAAATGAAAGAAAAAAATATGAGAAGTTCAGTGCAGTGCTAACACAAAGGGCTGCTGGTGGCGTGTAGCAATGAACTGCTTCTATTTTCTGCTTAGAGAGACATGACTGTTTAAAAATTTGACACTAGAATTACCAAAGGCGAGTGATATAATTACCAGCTTTATCCTTTTACATGCTGTTCTCTTCTAACTGTGAAAAACATTTCAGGAATTACTTGAGGAAAATGACCCCATCTCAAGTAGAAATAAGATATGAAAGTGACTACACCTGAAAATCGGGAGTGATCTGAATTTAAATTCCTGATGGTAACTATCAGTGTGGCCTGCTTAAGATATCTGGACCTCAACTGCAACTGTGGTAATACTACTACCTCTTCATAATATTGTTTGGAGAGTTAAATAAGATACTTCACATACTCTGACAAACACATACTGTATCCAATATGCAAAACAGATATCCTTTCTATTCTTCTGGGACAGAATAGTGACATCAAAAACAGCTAATTATGGAAAACAGTATGGTAGCTTCCATAAACAATTAAAAATGAAATTACCACATGGTTCAACAATCCTGTTTCTGAGTGTACGTTCAAAGAACTCTAAGAAGGATCTTGAAGAGGTGTTTGCACTCTGATGTTCCCTGTAACATTATTCACAATAGCCAGGAGGTAGAAGCAACCCAGATGTCCACCAGCAGATGCAAGGATAAGCCAAGTGGGGTATACACATGCAATAGAATATTATCCGGCCTTTTATAAAGGAAATGGTGTCACATGCTAAGACATGGATGGACTTTAAGAATATTATGCTCAGTGAAATAAGCCAGTCATAGGCCAGGGATTTAGTTTAATGGTGCCACCAATCTGCCTCTCAAGCACAAGGTCCCAAGTTTGATCCCCAGTACTGAAAAGAAATAAGCCAGTCACACAAAAAAAAGATAAATACCACACGGTCTCACTTATATGAGGTATCTGAAGTTACACAACCCATAAAGGACCCAGTAGAATGATGGTTCCTCAGGGTAGTGGGGAGGGCCTGCTGTTTAATGGATATAGAGTTTCCATTTTATGAGATTGAAAAGTTATAGAAATCCATTGCACAACAGCATGAACATACCTGACACTTCTGAATTGTTCACTTTTTTTAAAAAAGTGCTTTAGGTGGCATTCAGAAGTATGTGAGTTTTTTTTAAACTGCAATTCAAAATTTTTAATTTAAAAAATGTGGACCTGATTTTCTTTCCTTTTCCCCCCTCTAATAATGTGTTCTTGTGCCTCCCTTTCACCCTCCTCAGCCTCCCTTCATCCTGTTCCCCACTCCCATCAGCCCTTAGGTTGTTGAGTTCCTCGGGGATCCATCCTTGACCTTCCTTTCTTTTTGCTCTCATGCTCCTAAGGACCGCAGCCACTTCTCCAGCCTTGCCAGCCATTTATCTGCAGATCGCCATTGTCTGCCACTCTACCCCATGTCTAAGAAAATGAACCCCTGGATCTCTCGCACGTGCCCAACTCAAGCGGCAGAACCATCTTTCCAACTACTTTCTGAGCACCTCCATCTGCTTGTCCTAGACATTCCTCAAATTCAACATGTCCAAAACTTATTTCTCCTGTGGGAAATTTAAAAGTTTTGCCTCTTGATCTTGGTTAATACTGTCCTCAGTATTCTTGCAGCCTGCTTTGACAGTTTCCCCGAACCGTGTTGACCTTAACCGAGAAATGTCTTAAGAATCTGGTCACTTCTCTCCTTCCCCTGGGGCACATCATTTCTCAGTAGGGCAACTGCAGCAGCTTGCTCCTTACCTCTGTGTGTCCTCCAAGAAGTTTATTCTCCACATTCTTGCTAGAACTTTCCTTCTCAAGGGTAAATCCTATCATGTAGCTACACTACTCTACCTGCCCCCTAGAGGATCCCATGTCCTACAGAGTCTATTCCACATACACTGGGGTCTTCCAAAGCCCCTATGCTCTGGCTTCCACCTCTTCCAGTACCTATTCTCTGAAGAAGTACATTTCCCCCTTCCCCTTCCATAACTCCCTGTGTATTGTGTCCATCTCAAATCTCTGTACCTCTGTGTAGACAGACTCTCCATCACTCCCCACTTAAAAAAAAAACAGGGTCTCGCTATATAGTTCACACTGGCCTCGAACTCATGACAGTCCTCCTGCCTCAGCCCCTCAGGTGGTGGGGTTACAGGTGTGTACCACCATGCCCGGCTCCAGCCTTCTCTTCTTGGAAACAACTAAATCCTTCATGCGTACTAAAATAAATTTATCAAGGAGCCATATAGTATGACAATTTCATCCTGAAGCTTTTCCTTCCTCAACACAGCGTTCCAAGCAGCTTAGCTACTAGTTACAGACTGAAACGTTCACATGTAATTCATCTGTCCTCAAGAAAAGATGAAAGAGTGGGGGTGGGGGGTTTTCCTGGAAGCTTTTATAGGTATAATAATCAATTGTATCAATGTAGCCTGATGGTCAAGCACCAGAGCTGTCAAAGCACCTGCAGCTGACTTGCCATTTGCTCCACATCTGTCCAATGAGGACAAAAATAACACTTATCTCTTAGAACTATCAGAGTCCAGATGAGATGATCGGTAACGAGATTTATTACCCAACACTGGGCATAATGTACTGTTCCATAAATGGCAGCTGTTATATTGTCATAGAATCAGCCTTCTGGTCTGCTAACTCAGGCCTACCTTCCCGCTACACACTGCATTCCCATCTCTAGGGCCTCTGTATAATTCCTCGGAGCGAGGACTGAAGAGGATGGAAAGACACCTTGACGTGACACGGTGAGTGATGGTTCAGGAAGGCTCATGTGAGTGTATGCTTCATAAAAAACTTAAAGCAAAGGCTTCTGTAACAAGCAACACCGACGCAGACAGCACAAGCTCATTCTGCTTGTTCTAATTACATAATGAAGTTTAATTACCCATGTCATTTTATTAGGAAAAGGCTTTTAAAGAAACAAAGTTATTATTTACTAAAAGCTCAGCATTGTTCTGAATCAACAAGACTGCTGTTTCACAGAATATCCTATATATTTATTTCCTTTGATACAATGTGATTAAAGAATAGCGGCTTTGGTTTTCAGAGTAAGTCATCTAAGCTTTTTTTTCCTCTCTTTTTTCTTCTTTCACAATCAGTGCCTATTAATTGTACAAAACGTTGGGATTCAAAGCACATAATGTGTTTTGCTCACACCCATCCCTCTATTACCCTCCCTCACCCTTACTCCCTTCCTCTTGTCTAACAACAGTCTCCCTTCCACTTTCTTGCGATCTTGTTTAGATTCCATATACTAGGGAGAACATGTTGTATTTGCCTTTCTGAGTGTGGCTTATTTTGTTCAACGTGATGGCCTCCAGTTTCCTTCATTCTGAAAATAACAAAATTTTGTTGCTCTTCGTGGCTGAATAATACTCCGTTGTGTGGGTATACCACATTCTCTTTCTCCATTCCGCTGTACATGAGCCCCTTAGCTGGTCCCGTGTCTCAGCTAAGCTATCGTGAATTGTGCTGCAAGAAATGCGGCTATGCAGGTACCCTTATAGTATGCTGACTTTAACTCCTTCGGTGTTTACCAAGAAATCGGTTATAGCTGAGTCAAGCAGTAGCTCTAGCTCTAGGGGTTTTATTTTTGAGGAACCTCCATACTGGTTTCCTTAAGGACTGCACTCATTCCCGCCAGCAATATAGAAGGATTTTTTCCCCTGCGCATCTTCGCCTGCATTCATTGTTTTTGTATTCTTGATGGTAGCCACTCTGGCTGGGATGAGAGGGACTCTCAGTGTAGTGTTGATTTGCATTCCCGTGATGGCTAAAGACAAGACAGTTTTAGACAATCCCGTGTACATAACAAGGCTTATTTACAACCTGAAATTATTATGTCATGTGTTTAATACTGTAACCCACTTACCTGCATGTTTTGTTGTTTTTAAACGTGTTCATCTCTGGGCATTGCAGCAAATATTCTTCCGCCTCTAAAAGAAACTGTTAGAACAATTCAGCACTATCACTGAAGGCCAGTGTTGTCCCACGTATATGCTCTGCCCTTGGGAACAAGAGACACTTGCTATTGCTTTTGGTATCACTGGGGTAGCTTGTGGGAACAGCAGATGTGAGGCTGGAGATTCCTCTTCACTCGTCCCCAATGCAGTCAGGGTCCTAGAGCCACAGAAAGCATGAAAGTGATCTGTATGGGATGGACACTGTCTCCGTTCGTGCTGCTGTAACAGAATATCATAGCTTGAGTGGCTTACAGACAACAGAAATTTATTTCTCACAGTTCTGGAG
This sequence comes from Fukomys damarensis, assembly GCF_012274545.1. NCBI lineage: Eukaryota > Metazoa > Chordata > Mammalia > Rodentia > Bathyergidae > Fukomys > Fukomys damarensis. Next base: position 9,383,945 of record NW_022900916.1, read on the forward strand.
ACTAGGAAGTCCAAGATTAAGGCGCCAACAGAGTCAGTGTCTGGTAAAGGCCACTTCCTGATTCACAGGCAGCATCTCCTCATTGCATCCTCATTGGCACGAGGGCTGAGGGGCTCACTGGAGTCTCTTTTATAAAGACATCATTCCCATGCATGAGGTTTCTACTTCATGACCTTATAGCCCCAAAGACTTCATCTCCCAATATCAACCCCTTCAGGGTTAGGATTTCAGTAGTTGGGGCAGGGGACACAAACAGTCTATGGCAGTTATATTTCTTGAATTGTTTCTCTCTGACTTCCAACCCTGTGACCACAACTGTCCTGAACGAGCCTCCCATGAGTTGCATGTAGTACCACAGGAAAAATACAATCCATTTCTTTCTGCCCACACATGGGGAGACATGTAATTCCTTTATGAAAAGTATTCTTGGAAGATTTCCATGTTCTGTTCTTGTAATTTCTGATGTGAAATGTCGATCAACTAATTTATAGTTTAATAAGCAGAGCAGAATCATCTACACGGGACTGGGGAGAGCTCAGCACACGTGCATCCAGGGACGGAATGGGCTGTTCCAGCAGTGCTCCAGAAGGCATCAGCGATTAACATCCCGAATCTTGCCAGCCTCCTACAGCCTCACACTGACTCCCCCATTAACTCAGCTCATTCTCTTTACACACTGTTTCATGCCTCATTTTCTTGACCTGTTGAAGGGCTTCATCCAACAGGACCATAAGAACCTTCTGCTGGTACTTTTTCTCTTGCACTCTAGAGAAAATGTGCAGTAGCCAAGCCACGCTTAAATTACACGTGTGAGAAGATAATGTGTATCTGGAGTAGATGCTCACTCAGTGGTCAAGTCCAGGCAGTACCACGACTTCTTTTTTTCAATAAAGATGAAGCTGTCCTCTCCCCACCACCCTCCTGAAGGGCTGTGAGATGCTGCAGTCATCAAAGCGTGTGACCATTTGTCAGCAAGGGCCTTTTTCGTAAGTGTTAGAGACAGGTTCGTTCCACTCCGACTGGCCACTCCTTCAGTCTTACTCTGCACTTTCACCCATTCCTTCTTTCACTCTGCAGCAATGTTGCACTGATGCACGAGCTGTGGTCTGAATTCAGTAGGCAAAGCACACCTTGTGAGTAGCTGGGATTACACTTGAAAACCTCTTTAAGAAGACACCACTATTCTCTAAGTCCAACACAGCAAGCTTTTCTTTCCACTGATGTTAGAAGCAATTGCTGCTTCTTGGTTGAATACCCTTCTCGCATTTATGAACTGTGTTTTCTTTAAATAAATAAATACCTTTAAACTCCCAAACATACATCACAGCAAGACAGTCACACTACAGAAAGCACAGGGGAGCTGAGAAACTCTGAATAGGGTGGGAGTCACAGTTCTTGTCACATGCTCACTGACAGCTCACCTTCCTGCAGTAAGAAAGACAACCAGTGACCAACCTGTGCTGCTTGTATTTCCCCTCCCTCCCTCCCTCCCTCTCTCTCTCTCTCCCTCTCTCCCCCTCTCCCCAAACTCCCACCTCTGAGCAGCATTACATCTTATTTTCCTTTTGCAAGGAATGAATCTTATTTTTTTTTTAGTTCTATCAGAACGCCAAAGCCCATCTTCAAGAATCTCCCCCCAGAAATATGTTAAATAGGAGAAAACTGAACATCCTAGGACACTAAAATGTATACCTGACCTTTGCTAGAAGATCAAGTTTTTGTTTTGCTTTTTGTTGTTTGTTTGTTTGTTTGTTTTGGAGGGGTTGTTTTTGTTTTTGTTTTTGGTACCTGGGATCAAACTCAGGAACTTGCACTTATGAGGTAGGTGAGGTGCCATTGAGCTAAATCCCCAGCTCTGGAGTTTCTTGTCTTTTGCAGCTTTGGACAAATCATGTAACATTTTCAAGTTTTGTGTTCCTAAACAGAAAATGAGCATGCATGTATTATACATCTTTTCATTTCCTAGGTTCAGGAAAGGAGATAAAATAAGCCAGGATAATAAGCAAAAGCAATTTGTTTTGTGCCTATATTATTCAAATATATGTTTGTATTATTAAATCATTTGGTCTTTCTTCATGCTGTTACCATAATGAAAATCATGGATAGAACATCTTGAACTTTCTGGAAGATGTATACATTTTATGTTTATGTTTTCCTGTGGCTAATATTCTATTATTATTTCTATAACCTGCTTTCTTTTCCTTCATGCTTGTTGATGTAATCAGAACTGTTTTTCTAAGCTGATTTCTCTCCAAGCAGTAACCAAGTAATAATCACTATTGTGTTCTCTGTCTTGGGGGTGGGGGACTTTGCCATTGGCTCAGCCTAGCTTGTCTTCATGGAAACTTTCTGATTGCTCGCAAAACAAACACAAAAGTACAAAGGAATATTCAAAAGGCTGGGAACCGAGCCTATGGGCAACATTTCTATTTACAGAGCTAATTCTGGCATAACTTAAAGTAGTTTAATTAATCATGGAGTTAAGTATACAGAAAGGATCCCTGGCATGCTTGGGCTGAGATTATTACTCCCCTACCAGCTGACTGTCTTTTAACATTGCAGGCCTCTCGATATTTTTAGCCTCCAACCATCTGATCTCAGCAGTTCAGAGGTCTTCCCACTCTCTTGTTTCTCTGGATCTTTGGAAAAGTGGCTGGAACTGCTGGTTGCCTTACCATCCTTGGGAAGCTCAACTTCTTTAGACTACCATAATTTCCACCAATCTAAGAAGATAAATTCCAATTTTCAAGTCTTTTAAGGGATGTAGTTCCTGACTGCAAATAACATTCCCCCAGCAGTGCAGAGCCTCTGTATTCTTAGATTGCAATGTCTTTGTGTTAAACTGGGTGTGATGGTGCACACCTATAATCCCAGCACCGTGGGAGGTTGAGGCAGGAGGATCCCAAATTTGAGCCCAGCCTGGGCAACTCAGCAACTTAGAAAGACCATGTCTCAAAGTTTAAAAAATAAAATAAAAATGGCTAAGGATGTAGGTCCATGCAAAAGCCCTGGGTTCAATTTCCAGTACTGGGGGGAAGAAAAGATTAATTATATCTTAATTCACCTGGCCTATCAAACTAGAACAACTGTATCTAACAGTTCTTCAGAGAGCTTTAGTGTGTCCGCAGGATGACTTCAGGTTATTCTTTCTTGAGATAGGAACCTGAGTGCCTATCTGAATGACTTGCCTATACTCAAACTCTATGAGTTCTAGAGAAACACTGGGTTGATCAGAAGTCCAAAGTAGAGAAGCATCACTTTCCCATTCAAAGTCAAAGGTATAGATTTTCTCCCTCAGGGCTGTGCCTGCTCTCTCTTCTACCTCCTTTTTATTCTCTCCCTCACCCCCTAAAGGCAGTGGATTCCTGCCCGCAACAAACAGAAAGACTCTAGAAGATGTTATGAGAGGAGAATGGGAAGAAGTATGTGCCTCCCGCCTCCTCATCAGTGAGAATATTGATGGTTTATAAAATAAAAATAAAAATTCCAAACACACATCCCTTTCTGGCCAGCTTCTGGCCTAGAAGCTACAACATGTCTCTCTCCCATTTGAATTGAAAACTGCTAGAATTCTCTGAGTCCAAAGCCTGGTACAGATGAATTAATTACCTCCGTCACGGCTACTCATTTTAGTTCATTTTGACGTGGTACTATCCTTGACTAAAGAGTTTTTTCACTGTTGGCTCTTACAGCTCCTCAAGAGCTCCTGCTGCCTCTGGGGAAGAAAGTACATGGCTGTAGAAAATGCCCTCAGAGGGCCTCCCAGAACTTTGTTCCTGTACTAGTTTCTACCACTAACTTTACCTTTTCATGTACTAGACATGGAGGATCTGTTCTGTTTTCCTATATGCAGTAACTTATAGAGCAGAAAAATGAGGTGATTCTCAGATGCCAAAAGGATTTGAACAGCTGTACTCCCAATCCTGCAGGCGCATATCTTTTAGTGCATTAAAAAAAATTGCTTTGATATAACTAGAGTATCACTAGAAAACTTGCTATCTTAAAGTAGCTCCAGCTCCCATTCAAAAAATAAAGTTAAGCCTCAACTACTTGAAGTCTCCATCTCCCTGTGGACCACACCAGTCTTGTGGTTCTCAACTATGAAGTATATAGCAAATGACTTAAGTAATGGTTTAAATTACTTATGTTGGAATAGTGAAGTTGAAATGTACTTTCTTTGTTTTTTAGTGTTTTGAATAACTCAAGGTTATCCACATAATATTATCCTCACTTGCATTCTGTTATACATTTTTTAGCAATAGAGATTGTGTCCATAGTGAAAGACATTATTAATAACTCTAGAGCAGACACAGATAAAAAAAAATAGAGGAGCTGAGGAACATGATGGAATCCCAGCTTAGGAAACAAGTGGAATCCATAAAACAGATGCAAACAGATATCCTGATACACTTTCTTGAGTTTGTAGGAGGGAAAATTATTCCTAGAATGAAGGTATTTTGCATAACCCTGGATACAGCAGTGAGAGTTCAGCATGTATGGGAACCCATAATCCATTAAATGTACAGCCCAGGAAAAGGGCTCGGAAACTCTGTAGTGCAAATTAACACCCTACATGGCTTCCTCTTTCAAAATAAAAATAATATTGTAAAATAAGTAAATAAGCACATAAGTGGAGGAAAACTGCATAAGGAAATATCTGACTATGCAGAGAGAGATGACGAAAGCATAAGGCTGTCACAGAAATCTTGTGAGCATACTAGCAGTATGCATCGGATCCTGCTATTTGCTGGATTTTATAAGATGCAGTAAGAACCACTGTACAACGGGTGATAAATAAAATATTACCTCCTTGGGAAAGAGTTGGGGGAAACAGAGAGAGGTGGGAAATGTTTATAATAGGAAACTAATGTTTCAATCAAAAAGCAAACAAACAGAATAGCTAGCATTGAATTATAGGGAAGGAGATGTAGAAAACTGGCCATTTGTGTTGGGGAATTTTTGAAAGCAATCCAGTGATATTTCTGTCTTTGGTTCTACTAAGATGTCAGTGATGATAAAGGAATATTGTCAAGAATAGTAATATGTCAGGGTGAAAATCAATAGCAGCCACAAAAAGCTAATAAATCTTACTAAAGAATGATTCGATCTCACATTTATAGAATTATAACTGTCATCAGAATGACCAAGAGGCAATTAGGTAGACCTGCTCTCACAGCTGACTAGACCAGAGCTGAGTTTGATTTGTTTTAGGTTGGTTTTGGTTTTGGTTTTGTTTTAAACAACTTAACTTCCACTTAGAATGGCCTTGTCTACAACTGGGGAAGGTTACAGAGCTGCCAACCTGAATACGATGGAAATATGACTTCGCGGTTAAATTTGGTTCCCCTTCCCCTTCTCATCGTTTACTCCTCATCTCTTTCGTGTTCTCCCTTAGGAGAATGTGAAGCCCAAAGAAACTATGGTGGTAGAAAGAGCACTGATTTAAAGACTTTTGGAACCCTTAATATAAAATATAAGCACAGGCAAAATTAAAGTGTCAGAAGACAATGTGAGGTCACTGTGACTGGGGCCTGGTGTAAAGGGGAAGGAAACATAAAGCCATTGGCTCTGCTTCTTGAGCTGGAAGCTGACAAGACAGGTGCCCACCTTTGTGAATTCAGTGAGCTTACACATAGGACCTGAATTTATTTACATACACTACAGAAATGTAATGCATAGTACACTTCAATAAAACATTTACATTAAAAAGCCTTTACATCCTCTCCTTAAGTCCTCCCTAAATAGCCGAAAGATTCTGGGAGGTCGCATGAGTACTGATTTCTTTTACAAAATGAGAGGGTAAACCAGATGACCCCAGCCCTGAACCACCTCAGCAGCAGCATCATTGGCACATGATGAATAGCGCTGCTAGTCCTGCTACTACTGACTTGAATAATAAGCAGAACATGGGCAGAGTTGTCACAGGCCTTCAAGAAAAGCAATGAACTGAAGGCTGTGTAAATTTGCCACACAGGGAACAATGTAGAATAATTGGAACTACAGGGTTCTTATTGATAGTGAAGAAGTAGAATTAAGGTAGCTGTCAGTGTGGGTCCCCATTTTTAAAGCAGATGTTCATCACAGCTAGTGATGTGTGCTATTACATTAAATTCAGGAGCCAAAATTTCTCTAATCGTTTCTTCTCAAAACTAGCTGCTGGGAATTATGGTTCTGTTAAAACAAGCTGTAAGAACTTCAGCCAAGTGCTCCAAGTGATTCTTTTTCCTCTTTGTTTTATATAAAGTGAATTTAAAGGTGACCTACACAATGACTGATTGGCAGATAAGGAGAATCAGCATCTCTATCATCAAAGAGAAGTTGCCAATCGTATCTCACAATGGATAAGCAGAGCCTGGGATACAGGGCATTTGCTGGAGTGATAGGGGAAATCACTGTGACCTCCAGTTATTATGAAAATGAACTGAGCCTGTCTCCCTGTGTGCTTTTCCTACAACCTGAGTCTCTCGAAAGGCAAAAGAGTAAGTAGGAAGCAGAAGATTTGTCATGATTTTGATAATACGTTACACAAAATAGGTAGTTAGTCCCTATCTACATGATAGACCCACAGGGAAATTCTTAAAATCTTACGACTTTTTTTTCTTAAAGTCTCCAAAGTCCCCTGAAATAAGTCACCTGTTCTACCAGCCCACCTGCTCCAATCCCACTGAAAACAATTCTGGTGAAAGCCGAGCCAGACATGTAGTTTGATGGCCATTCCTCTTCTCAATCCCAAGAATAATCTTTTGGTACAAACATAGAAGTGTATTATTTAGCCTTCCAGCAAACATGAAGGGATACAATGAAATGAAGGAAATGCAGATCATGAGCTGCTGCATAAGGTCCTAATTACCATAATTTGACCCATCCTCCTTCCACTGCCGGAAAGTCAGCCTTCTGCATGACAGGAAGCCAAACCAGGAAGATAACAGCCTTCTGTTCCCTCTCCCTATCCCTTGCCTCCTTTTTTTTTCCTTCCTTGTTCTTTAAATGATGTTCATTAAGACAACGGTTCTTCTAACAGTTTGTAAGCCTCGATTGTATTAGTGAAGCTTTGCCTGACTTGATAAAATGACATGTGCTGTCTTTTTATTCTCCAAAGCAACTGTCAATCTCAGAACATTTTTACAGAACCTGCAGAAATTTCTCTGGAATCACCCTGTCAGATACAAGGAGAGAAATCTAAAAGATCCAGGTCTTCCACGTGATTTAAAATGTATTAAAAATTCAGAAACGGTCAATTCAGAATCCACATGTCCAGCTCATTCCCTCTACTCCCACACAGCTCTGAGAGTATTTTTTTTTCCTAGATTACTCATAGCTTTACCTGGTCCCTGACTTCCCCCAAACTATCTGAGGTAAGTAAATTTGGCATAGCTTCTTACATTTATGGTGGTAAATGAGCCAGGCTGGGAGACATACAAAATGTGTTAACTTCCTGCCTATTGAATGCACCTAAAATAGACCCATTAAAATATGGATCTAAAAAGCACAGCCCTGCCCACATTAGTGCTGGGACGTCTGCCTTTTGCTGTGAATGACAAATGTTATAGGAATTGGCTTTCCTGTCACCCTTAAGCTCAGGTATGGGGTGTGATTGGATTTTTCAGTGGCAGCTTTCTATCAGTGGCCTTAGTGGTGCATCCTTAAATTAGGATTTGAGCAAGTCATTAAATGAGAAAACTTACAGCTCAGTGATAGTATGTACATCCAACAAACTGGAGAGTATGTTTCACTGATCTTTTCTACTTTAGAGCTTTGGCCTGTGTGGGCTGCTTTAGTTTCAGTCAGTGTGTAGGCATGATACAATTTAGCAAGACAAAAGGCCTGACTTCAAGAAGCAAAAGTATCCCTGAGAAACCAATCTTCCTGCTAGCACTGGATGGGGACAGCAGTCAAGGCAGACCAGAAATGTTCTGAGCAGAGGAAGAAACCTGGAAAACAGTAAAAGCTTATTGGGCCATATTTAAAGATCAGAAAGTCAGTAAGCAAAGAAGGAACAAAGAAGCTAGTGGGCCTTTGAAGTAAATCCATATTCTATTTCCAAGTGAATTGTGACAAGAAGAAAAGGCAGCCAGTAAAGTATGAAAAATGAGGCCAGGTCGGGAATAGAGGCTACAAATCATGCAAAAAAAAATACTACAGAAAATTTAGTTAACAGGATACTAAGGTGGATACTTTGGCCTGCAAGTAATGGAAAACCCAATTCAAACAGTAAGGTCACTTTCTGGCTTACAGAATTGAAAGTCCAAAGATGGATAATCTTTAGGCTTCTGGCCAATCATTTCATCAAGGAATAGATTTTTTTTTTCTATCTCTCCATTCTAGTGTCACCTTCACCTCGTAGCTGATTATTCCCTCAGTCAGAAAATAGCTACCAGGAGCAACGAGTTTCCACATTTTCTCACTCATATCCAGGGAATATGAGGGGATTTTTCCCCAGGAGATACCCTGGAAGAATGAAGAGAAACTTTTCCAGAAGCCTCTGTAAACCTCTCTTTGTACATCTTTGTATCTCCTGTTCCAGACCAATCACAACCATGACAAAATTATTTTTGCTGGTTTAAAGGCATCAAAGTCCATTCCTAGAACAACTTTGCCTAGATGAACAGGCAGCATGGAGTAGAAACAGATAACTAATCAAAGTTGAGATCTCCTGGGAAGTAAAAAGAGGAGATGTACACTGTACAGGCAACTGTGATCATCATTAATGCTGTTCAGCAAGCACTTCCGGCTTCTTACTTCCTGGCACACTATGAGATTATACTTCCTGCCTCCTAGTGGCTAGGTGGGGCCATGAGATGTGCTGTAGCCAGTGTGTAGAAAACAGAAGTGACACATGCTACCACCAAGCCAGAAACTTTACAAGGTCAGGCCTCCAGAGCTATCTTTAATTCTGCTTTGGAGATTAGTTAATATTCAAGATGTCGGCTGCTTCTCCAGTATATTTCCCTGAATTAAGGTTTTGTTTTCTTTTTTACTCCAACGTACTAGAGTCTGACATTGACCCAGCTATGGACGATGCCTGTGGCAGTACTTGCTCGCTTGCCATCTTGTCCTGAGTGAGCAGGCTATGTGAGCTGGATGTCAGCGTCACGTGCTTTAAGACCCCATTTAGGTACAAGCTTTTTTTTCTTCTTCTATTAACTTTAGGCTTAAGAACACAAAAAATTCAGTACCATGTTTATTAAAATATATTTTAGTTTTCTAAGTGTCTTTGAAACATGAAAGTTATCATATTTTTTTCATGCTGACCTGGGTATATTGTATATTGTTACTATCTCAACAGGAATGAATTCCTTGGCAAAACCTGACAATGACTCAGACGGTTCCCCCTCCCCACTGAGAATGTGTGTAAAATCCGATGGGGTTTTCCCCAAAGATAATTTTTACCAGTGCATTCATAAACATCCCGCCTGTTTGTTGAGCACTTCCAGAGCAGAATACCTGGGTAATTTTGATTAGGCCATAATCTTCAAAACATGTTATGATTGCCTAGTGACAGGATGCTCAATTTTCAGATTTTTTTCTTGCCTCTTCTCCAGTGCAATCATAATTCCCTACTTGAGTGCTATCTTTACTATCCTCCTTTCAGAGATGAAAATACAAAAGCACAAAAATTGTTATGAGGTTGGGTGCTGGTTTGTGAAAAGGCACCAGCAGAGGAGCCAGGTGGATGGGTGCTCAGGCCAGTGGCCTCTGGACAGCAGTGGAGTCTCCAATGCCTGCTGTTAGGAAGGATGTGTAGCACATCCACATCCAGGCACCCACGCCTGCTCACTGCAGAAAGAGATTCCCTTCCTTTGACAAACGACCTCCATAGGTCTCTCTGATCACAAAGGAAGGTGAAACCCCAGTGTGATTCATTCCAGCCTTGTCTTTTCCTGACAGTCAATCCAGGGAGAAAAGCATCCAGACTCTGGCCTCCTCAGGGAAGGGAAGAAAGATTGATAATCCTAGCATCTGGCCACTTCCCACACCTTGGGAACTGGAGGCAGAGACCCTGCTGGTCAGGGGAGTTGTGGGCGTTTCTCCTAGTGATTTCCATTACACTGTTGCTTCCCACACACTGTACCCTGAAGCGCCTCATATTCCTGTTTCTTTTCCCTTGATTAATGTCTGTCATAAGTTTGCCTTCCCCCGACTTCATCCTGCAACAGTCACTGACTAGGTGTACACTCTGCTGTCTTGATCTCCAGGGACTGTTTTTCACCTTACTTCTCAGCAACTATATCAGCAGCTTTCTTCCTCCTGACCCAAAGCTTCCAGGTACCAGAGAGTCTTGTTTTGTTGTTCCGGGTGACCTTTCTTTTTGCAAACACAAGATGCCAGGGCTAGGCTGTATCCTTTGGGGCCATTGTGTGAGTTGAAACTTAAAATAGTCGCAAGGGAAGATCATGGGAGGATTTACTGTTCCTGAACCAAAGATGTCCTTAAAGCTAAGGCTGATGTTGCCTTCCCTCTGAGAATCTATCCTGTTAACTACAGTTTCAAAATGAACTTTTAAGGACTGCTGCTGAAGTGAGGGTTTCTGAGCTTTCCAGGAGGCTTCAAGCTCTATGGGATCCATTTGTGACTGAGGCTTTGATTCATTCCTGAGAGACAGTGAGAGCTTTTTGTTCCCCTCCTACCTCCCTAACCACTCCCTCCCAGCTCTCCCGCTGCTCTTCCTCTAATCTTTCTTCCCCTCTCCCTTTTCCGTGTGCCCTCCTTAAATTCTTCCATTCCCATTCTTTCCACCACCAATGGCCAGCAACTGTGGCCACAGCTACTCTTGATCTCCAGAACTTATTTCCAGCTGCTAGGTGCAGGACATCTTGGAATACAGTGATCCCCTTAGCTGCAGTTTCTCTTTCTGGGCTTCAGTTACCCCTGGACACCCAAGGTCCAAAAATATTAAATGGAAAATTCCAGAAATAATGCATGAAATCTCAGTCCTTTCTACACAGTCCTGCCTAGGACATGAATCATCCCCTTGTGCCGCGGATCCACGCTTTATACTGTGTCTACCTGTCAGTCACTTAGTATCCTTCTTGGTTCTGAGAGCAACTGCTACAAGATCAAAGAAGTTGTTTTCAAGTCACCTTTATTTTACTTAATAATTACTGCACAAGAGTAAGGATGCTGGCAAGTTGGATATGCTAAAGGTAAGCTACAACATGCTTCCTTTCTGTGAAAACGTGAAAGTTTGTGGCTTATAAGGAAGAAAAAAATACTAAGTTTAGGTTACTAAGGCCTGTGGTAAGAATGAGTCTTCTATCTGTGAAATTGCAAAGAAAAATATTCATGCTAGTTTTGCCATCACACGTCAAGTTGCAAAAGTTACAACTATCATTTGTGAATTTAGAACTATCCACAGCTTTGAGCATCCACTGGGATCGTGGAATATATTGTCATATTGGGGGGATGTTATACTTTAGACATGTCAAAGTCAACCTGTCTATACTGAACTAATTGTCCTTTTATTTCCCTGATCTAATGTTTGCCCTGCCATCGTCTGCCTACTACCTAAACACCTCTGAGTATTTCTTAGTGATCTAGTTTCTTTTCCTGGTAGGCAGTCAGTATTAGAAGAAGGAGCTAGAGAAAGAGACAGGAGTTGAGATGCTGAAGTTTCCTATATCCACCTCCACTCTTGAACAAAACCAAGAAGGGAATGGGAATCAAAGTGTAAAAGAAGATTCAAATAAGTTCAAGAGGCCCCAAAGCAGACTGAACTTGGGCCTCACTTCCCTTTGTGAGACCAGCAGAATCATAGGGAAATCCACATCTGTGGCCTTGAGCCACAGAGTAGAACACAGGTGAAAGAAGTGACCAGGAAGGTAGGCCTAAGAATATGTTTCCAGTTTCCCAAGGGCTGTGGAGTCATGTGGGGGTCCTAGAAGGGACTATCGAAATTCTGAGGCTGGGAATCTGGACAAAGAGTAGAAGAATGTGGGCCGGGGATTTAGCTCAGTCAGTATGGGCTGCCTTACAAGCACAGGACTGGAGTTCAATCCCTGGTACCAAAAAAAAAAAAAAAGAAGAAGAAGAAGAAGAAGAAGAATTTGAGGACTCTGAACCAGAAGGATGTGGCTGAAGCAATGACTGGAAGCAGGAGGTGACCTCAAGGACCCAACATAACTGGGCAACTCTGCAGGGCAGTACAAAGCACCCAGACCCAGGCCAATGCTAAGATTCACCCTGGTGACCTCTCACATGATGGTATAACTCTGAGCTATACCCTCCATCTCTAATACAACCCTAAGACTTCTGGATCTTTCCAAAATGTGTGGTTCCACAAACTGCACAGATCTATGCAATATCCTTGACGTATTCTTCAGCGCATCATTGATGTTACTTTCAGGCTTTGCCAAAGAAATTTATTATACTATGGTATTTGTACCATCAATGAAAAATTATTGAGCACATTTTGTAGTGCACTCAGCACAAGTACTCAGCACATGTGTATTAAATAAAACTAAGCTTAATATTTAGAATTGTGTTACAGTTCCTCTAATGATTGCAATATAACCATTATCCTCATCTTGTCACTGAAAATAAATTAATTATATTCAAAGATTAGATTTTAGGTAATAATTGTGGCATAAAAATAATAACAGCCTAGCTGGGCATAGTGGCACATTCCTGTAATCCCAGCCCTCTGGGTAGGTGAGGCAGGAGGAACACGAGTTGAAGGCCAGCCTAGACCACATAGTAAGACCCATAATCAAAGAAAACAAATGAGAGAGGGGTGGGGGGAATGAGGAAGAAAAGAGGGAGAGAAGGAAGGAAAAGAAAGAAAAGAAAATAAGAGAGGTGAAATATTGGTGGCTTATTAAACTATATGTCTGTCTGTTTCTTCCTAAGAGCTGTAACACTCGACCAGCGGGTATGGTCCCCCGCATCTCACACAGCCCGTTCACACATACAACTTTCCAGCTAGCACAGCATGCAGGTAACAAAGTACTGGCATACATTTTAGTAAATTTAAATATCAATATGTGCCCCTACATTTCTACAGAAGTGGATATGGTAGTTTTAGAATCTATAGAACGCACAGAGTATATCAGTAAAGGCATTGTGCTGTAATACAGCTTGTTTGGGGTTTTTTAAGTATATCAGCCAGAAATCTGCTCTACAAGACACTATAAACTTCCATGTGGGATATGTAGATGGCTTAAATTCTAGTATCTTGAGGCCCTTGTGCTAAAAATACAACAAAGTTAAAGATGGAAAGTGCTGATCATAAAAGCAATGTCATGCCTGAAGGAAGGTTTGATAAAATATCTCAAATCTTATATACTTCACTTTAGGAAAATCCTCTGTGGGTTCAGTATGTTAAATATGCCTTTCACTCCAGGTAAAATAATTTAACTCTAAATTCAATTTTGGAGAATGCAAAAGTTGCCTTCAGAAGAGATAATCTAATGTTCATAGTCCTAAATATGTCAAATAAATATTAATTTCTTCCTTTGTGTAAATTCCAGGTATAGATCACAGAAAACTTCACCCAAACTGGATTGAACACACTAGGAATAATTCACCTAAGATAGAGCAGGATTCAGGACCTGTTCATGAATAGCACCAAGACTCAGTATCTCTTCTTGGTTCTCCTTTTGCTATGTTGCCTTCAGTCTTGGGCTTCACATCATAGCAGATGGAGGCCACAGCACCAGCCCCTGGGTCCTCTCTGTTTGGTTTGGTTTATTTTCCCTCAGTCTGGAAAATAGATCACATCTTCCCAGGAGTCCCAAGAACATTTCATTGTTTTTCATTGGCTCTTGTTAGGTCATATGGCCATCTCTAAACCAATCACAATGAACCCAGACATCTGATATGTTAATTGGCTGGTTTGACTCGCATGTCCTTCTCTGGAGCTAGGATTTTTTTTTTTCTCTCACTGAGTTTATTGGTACATTTTAGGGTATACAGTACAGTTACATTCATCATTGGGATCTTGTACCTTTACATGACAAGTCTTGGTTCTCATTTTTTTCCCTTGTCCCTGCCCTCCCTTCACCCCCCTCCTCCCTTCCCTATTTACAAATACCTTATTTCCATTTTTTCATTTTCTCATATTTTTTTTTCTCTTCCCCTATTACCTTTCCCCTACCCCTCCTACTTTCCCTACACCTTTAGCCCTATTCTTCCTATTTCTGGAGCTAGGATTGCCAGAAACTTTAGGAACAGTGGTAGGGGCTATACCTCAAAGGAAATCTAGATATAATTACTAGAAGAATAATGATGGCACAGCAACTAGAAAAAAAAATAGATGTCTATAATCCCTCTTCTTCCCTGTGGTGGGCAACTAGGTAGCCATTCTCTAGTATTCTGCCTTTTTGTAATGACCTCCCTATTGATTATGGGTGAGACTTGTGACTTGCTTCTAGCCAATAAAATATGACAGCATCCCAAAAATGGATCTTTTCTTCATTAAACTTTCAGATGAGAAATCAGCCCTGGCCAATATCTTGACTGCAGTCTTGAGAATGATACTGAGATGATGAATCCAACAAGTCTGTGACTATCTCCTGACCTACAAAAGCTGAGATAACAAATGTGTGCCCTTTTAAGCTACTAGATTTTTGGCAATACAGTTAAACAGAATGGGTACCTCAAGCACTTCCTTTTTCTCCTTCCACATCACTTTCAAAACCTCTCCCAGATCTGCTAAGCTTCACTCACCAAGTGCCAATCTCAAGCAACCAGAGGGTTCTGTGCAGTGTCTCAAGAAGGCTTATTTGCCCGGGAAAAACCTAATGCTCCCTGCTCCCTGAGGACTCCCCTCCTTCCTCCGTGTGCAGGCCTCAATTTACCTTCCAGAGAAAGCATGACTAGGTTAAATGTTACAGATTTCTCGGATCCTAACCCAAAGGAAAGGGCCCCTAGTGACACTGTTTCATTGTTGACATCTGGGGTCCTCTGGCATCTCTAGAGATCAACCACACAGAGGAGCGCCAGGTCACACAAGGGGAAGTTGCAAAGCTAAGGAGTCTGGGAGCATTGTGGCCCCCAAAGTACTCCTCACGGGAGAGGGTGGCCCAGATGAAATTGTCACCCTTGCTAATGGCAGGTTACAACCATCTATGATGAGGAAGACAGTCATCACCTGCTACTCTTTTTAAAGTGCTGTCCTATCCGGAAGTCACCACAGAAGGCTGAGCTGCCCCGCATTGTCCCACACCAGCCTTCCTCCAGCCTTCAGTCCCTTCCTCTTTCCCTCCTCTCAGGGACGCACAGCTGCAGCCACAGAGAGCCCAGACAGCAGTTGCACTGAAGATGGCTTTACAGGGCTGGACAAAAGCTTCCAGGCACCAAGCACAAAGTCCTTCCTTCCTTGGGTCAGGCCCATGGTCGCCCAGCTCTTAGGAGAGCTATAATCCTACCTGAATTATAGGTTCCTTCCTGTGGGGCTTTTTATATTGACCCCAAACCACTTCTCTTCTCATATCCACTTCATCCCTGGCTTGATCCACAATTTTTAGGCCATATCTCCCAGCATAACCCTCAGGAACAGGATTTACCAGCTTTGCCCTCTACTGATTCTATGATTCTGCAACTCAGTGTAGTATATCAATCACATTGCCCAGTAAATTATGATATGTTTTGTGATTAAGTACTAAAAAGGAGACAGGTGATGCATTTATGGGTAATTAAAGCCCGCTGCAGGCCATGTGAAACTGCATTCATCTCTGAGTGTGCAGGAATTGTAGCAGTCTTTGGTGAAGAAACAGCTCTGCCTGTCACATAGCTTGGCTCCACAAGCTTTTAGACGGAGAACAAGAATGGAAATAAATCTGTTAATTTTTTCTAACTGACATTTACATTATTTGAATACTTATATGCTACAAAGCATAATGATTTCAATCACTTAACTTTTAATCAGTTCAGGACTAAAGTACTTACAGGCTGTTTAGAATAATGCATTATATCTTTTGAATAATTAATTCAAAATAATACCCAAAATTTTTTACAACATCTTATCCCAAGATTCCTTAAATGGTTTTTCAGTATTTTGTTCTTTTCTGTTTTGTTTGTTTTGGTTTTGGGGGGGACTCTTTTTTTCGGTGCTGATAATTGAACCCAGGGCCTTCAAATTGAGCTACATTCCCAGCCTTTTTAAAAATGTATTTAGAGGCAGGGTCTCATGGGCATCTGAAATTAATAGACGCTTCTCATATGAAGAAGTACAAATGGCCAACAAATAAATGAAAAAAATTGTTCAACATTGCTGGCCATTCAAGAAATGAAAACTAAAACAACACTGAGATTAGATTCCATCCTATCTCAGAAAGAATGGCCATCATCAAGAAGTCAAACAGTAACAAACGCTGGTGTGGCTAATGGGAAAAAAGAATCCTTGTACATTGTTGATAGAGAATGTAAACTAGTACATCCACTATGGAAATTCCTCAAAAAACTAAAAATAGAAATTCCATTTGATTCAGCCATTCCCCTCCTAGGTATCTTCCCAAAAGAGTTAAAGACACTGTATTATAGTGATATGGGAACACTCGTGTATAGCAGCACAATTCATAATAGCTCAGTATTGGAGGCAGCCTAAATGTCCATGAATGGGTAAAGAAAATGTGGCATTCATACACAATGGAGACTACTCTGCCATGAAAATAGATACTTTTGAATCATTTGTAAGAAAATGGGTGCACCTTGAGACCATAATGTTAACTGAAGAAGACATACAAGCGTAAATATCATATGGTTTCTCTTAAATGAGAAACCCACTATATAAAGAATGAAATGAGAGACAGACAATAGGAAAAAAGAGACAGAGAAAAATTATTGTAATCCAGCATGACCAATTATCTAAAGGTATACCTCGATTTTGTACAATTGTCTTACGTGTTTTATGTGGTTTTGACCCATTAGACTGGCTGTTAACCTGTTTATGAAAATTAACTTGATAAGAGCTTATTGAATAAATAAATGTGAAAATAAATTGAGACAGGGTCTCACTAATTACCCAGGCTGCGCTCCAACTTGTGGTCCTCCTGCCTCAGCCTCCTGGAGTGCTGGGATTACAGACACACACCACAGGTCTTAGGTGGTTCTTGATCTGTGTAGATTCCTGAACCAGTAAAGGCATTGCATTAACCCCAGTATTGTATTTGATGCATATATAAGTCCTAGATTCTGAGAAACAAAAAATCAAATTCTCTTTATAGTAATGATATGCTCTCTTGGTGACTATGAACATTTCCCTTGAGTGTCTACTACAGTTTAAGAGCCCTTAAATTGTTTTAGGATGTATGTTCTTTGATCTGAACATTATCTGAATGTTTTCAACAATAACAAAAATAATCAAATTGATTAAATCCTGTTGGTTCTTCTTCAATGGAGGTTAATTATTTGTTAGTTCAAGGAAGTTCCTTTACCTTCATTCAGTTGTGAACAAAATATTTACAAGGCACCATTAGGGCTGGGGCATGGAATGGTGAAAGGCCACCCGATCAAGTTTGCTGCGGATGATACCTGAGATCAAGCATCTGTCCTTATTCTCCCAGCTGCCAAAGCCATGGGCTCCTTTTACTTCAGATATTAAATACTACTTTTGAAAATTCTAACCTTTTTTCACTTCTCCCCTCCTTCAGCATGTTCATCTTAACATTTTCATTTGTCCCTATGACCCTGTTT
Organism: Fukomys damarensis; assembly: GCF_012274545.1. Lineage (NCBI taxonomy): Eukaryota > Metazoa > Chordata > Mammalia > Rodentia > Bathyergidae > Fukomys > Fukomys damarensis. The sequence continues at coordinate 9,401,576 of NW_022900916.1, forward strand.
TGGGTTAAATTGTGCCCTGTAAGAAGAAGATATTTGGAGTCCTAACTCCCAGTATCTCAGAATATGATCTTATTTGAAAACCAGGTCTTTATAGAGGTAGTCAAGTTAGAATGAGGCCATTTGGGCCACCCTAGTATGACCAGTTTCCCAAAAATGGGGGCGGGGGATTAGACACAGATGCGCCCAGGGGCAGCACTGGGTGACGATGAAGGCTGAGATCAGGATGAGGCTTCTACAGTTGTCAGCTCACTGCCAGAAGCTAGGAAGAGGTATGAGACAGTCTTCCTCACAGACCTGGAAGGAACTGATCCTGCCTGCACTTTGATTTTGAATTTCCAGCCTCCAGAACTGTAAGACGAATTTCTGTTGTTTAACCCACTCCAAGGGTGTTCTCTGCTATGGTCGCTCTGGCTCTAATTCTCAAGTCATTACTTGCAGTTCAAAATCCTCTTCTAAACTACCTCACTGACGAGGGGCACACGGGCTTCTCCAACTCATGTAAAGGGCTTGGGTCTTGGTCATTTTCTCATTGCTCAACCACACAGATCAAAGGAGGACAGGTTTATTTTAGATCACATTTTCAGCTGACTCCATAGCAGAAGCTGCACAGTGAAAGGGTCTGGGCAGAGGAAAGCTGCTCCCATCATGGCAGCCAGGAAGCAGAGAGTGAAGGAAGGAACTGGGGAAGGAGCTAGGTTAGACACCCAGTGACCTGTCTCTTCCAAACAAACCTCGCCTACAAACAGCGCATTGAGCCATAAGCTCTTCCACTGATGAGTATAGCAACCCCCTGGTCCAGTCACGAGCCTCTGAGGGGATGTCTGAGCTAACTATAGCATCTTGTTTAGACCAACGCCTGGCCCATAACAAGTTCTCAGTAAAAATGAATAGTGCTGCTTCTGCTGCTAGTATTGATGATTACAAAGTGGCAGAAGTAGGGGGAGGAAAAGCCAGAGCAGCAAAAGCAGAGGCAGAAGGAAGAAGAGAATGAATTAGCTTGGGTGGCTCCCCTCTGTGAAATATAAAAATTATAAATGGTCTCAGCAAGATACATGTCTTTTCTATCTTTGTTCTTCACCACCCACTCACTACAAGTCTAAAGCAGACTTATTATTAAATCTTTTGAATTTTTGTCTCACTGAACATAGTGACGGCCAACCAGTAGCTGATTACAAGTAGACACCTTGAGAAGAAATCATAGTTCTTGGCCCCCATGTGCTTGCAGCAGAAGAAATTACTTGTGGTAAGGAATTCAGGAACACTGCCTCACTGCATCTGAGTACAAGTGGGAAAGGGAGGCATGACATGTTCCTATGAAGAGTGTGTGTTCCCACTCATTGCTACTCTTCTCCCCACCAGCCACACACTTCCTCTGATAAAGATGAGAGGCACAGAACAGCAAGCTTTGTCTACTGTTGACAGGAATCAGAGCACCTGGGTTATTTTGAGTGGTGCCATTTATCAAGCATCTGCCAGATGTGTCAAAATAGTGACAGACTATTATTTTGTATTCGTTTCTCCAGTTGATCCCACCAACCCTCACTTCCAATGTGGAAGTATTATTTAGCATTATTATTATTCCCATTTCATGATCTCTTATGCATTTCATAGGTGGCTGGACAGATTGGATTGTCCAAGGTCATTGGCTAAAAAGTAACAGAGCTAAAATAGGTACCTACATCTGGCCTGCTTAGCATCTAGCACTAGAAATGGTGCCAGGTGCCCAGTAGGTGTTCAGAAAATATTTTGTGACCTGAATACTTCCACTGCCTGGTGGGATACTCCCTATTTGGAAGAAAAGAGATGAAGAAGACAGAAACATGAGGTCTCTGGGTGAAAGAATACTAAGAGACAAAATTTCATTATCTTTATTCTATTGATGGCTAATTCTATAAACTTTCAGTAGCTACACACAACGCAAGGCAGGGTTTGTTAGATACCATAAGGCCAGTGAGCCTAAAAAACAAGCAAATAACAAAAGCAAATATTATTCTATTCTCACTAAGAACACCTTTTGATTTTAGATAATCCCCACAAAACACTTATTTCACAAATCACCATTTAGTCATTTTCTGTTCTCTCATGCAACCCTCATGAGGTGTGGATCATCTTGGCTGGAGTTTAAGAACAAGTATACAGTACAGTTCTTCCAGCCTGAAGATACCCAGAAGTTTACAAATCATTTAATATCCTTTTCTGAAACATCAGGTCCCTGCAACAGGCAGAGGAGGTACATAGGCCATAAGATTCTTTTCTTAGTAGCTGTGCTGAAAAGAGTAAACAAAGTGTGAAAAGCTCTTTCCAACTTCCACTGAAGAGAGCAGACTGGCTAGTGCTGCAGAGAGGACTAAGGTGACCAACTCCATTCAGCATCTGAGAGGCTGAGCCCTCAGGAAAGCTTTTCCATTAGGAAAAGTCCTTAAGGCCCTGACCCAAGGACAGCTGAGTTTACTTTACTTATGCATGCTTCGCCTCCATGCTTGGACTCTGTTGCCTGCATTCTGGAATAACAACATCTTTAGTGTTTCCTACAAGTAATCTCGTGTCATGTAATGTATGAGCTTGAGAATATGTGGTACCAAACGACCAGCTTGCACCACTTATTGTGGAAGGCACGGGAAGAGTCTGGCCCACACAACACAGAGTACACACCTTACTCCCGTACCCTGGCTGCAGTGTTAGCCATTCAGATGATGATCCCTTCTGAGCCAGGTGCTAGGGCTGCACTGATGAGCAGATGGACATAGTTCTCACTCACTCAGAGCACAAGTCTGTAAGAAAGCAGTTGTGGTCAGTGCTCTTATAGGGAAGGTGTGGTCTGGACCTGGCTCCCGCCACTGTGCCTAGCCTGGATGGGTCATAGAAAGCCTCTTGGAGGAAACAACTGAGCTGAAATCTGAAGGAGCAAGTCAGTTGAAGGGAGTAGTGGACCAGACTAGGAGACTTATATGTGCAGCTACTCAGAGAGAATGAGTTCAGTGCTTTCTGAGGTCTCTTCCTGAGGTTCTGAATGCCTGGAAGGGAAAGACTAGCACCAGTGGGCCAGAGGTTATCCTTAACAGTCCCTGTGGGCCCAGGACTATTGGAGGCTCAGACCTCCAGTCACCTGAACAGCGGTACAGCGGAAGGATAACAAAAGGCAAGACCTTTACTGCATAAACGGGGGCCCAGGATGGTCAGAGCTCTTATCAGGCTAAGACACTGAAGCTTGCAATTATTTGTTCAACACACAGCTTTCTGAAGGGGTAAGGAGTGGTGCAGGGAACAGTGGAATGGAGAACATTGATGTGAGCAGGGTCCTAGCAACAAGGGAACAAGACATTCTAGCAAGAACATCTCATTGATAAATGGAAAATTTGTTTTTCCCAAGATTAGTTTTTGCCTCTATAGGAGTTTTCTGTACAAGTCATACTGCCTTTAGCTGCACCATTGTCTTACCAGCCAAGACAGCACAGCATCATTGAGACCTCCACTATAACCAGTGGTGTGGGGAGATGTTCCTTTCCCACACACCAACTGCTGCCTCTTCCGGCAAGCCATCGTGTGCTAATAGGCAGAGTCAGACTTTTAATATGAGAAGACAGTTTATAAATTTGCAGTTTGCTCAGGGTGGTCTCCATCACAGGACTTCATTCAAGGACATGAGAAGCTATTGCAGGAATGACATGGTCAGACCATAGCTCAGAAGGGTACAAATCAAGTTGCAGAAAAGCAAGACTAGAGTCAAGAAACCAGTGGGAAGGCTGCGTGGAATCACCCTGACAAGAGAGGATGTTGGGCAAAGACATATTGTGGCAAGGAAGTGGAGAGAAGGACTTAGTTGGAGAGAACTTCTTGAGGTAGATCCGTAAGACTTGGGTGAGAGGAGTCATTCTTCTGCTGTACAGTACTTTTAGCCACCAAAAGACTGCTGGTGCCAGCAACGGGGACAAGGAACATCAGGGAAGCCATAAGTTTGGGGATGTGGAGGGACGTTATAGGAGAAAGGGCATGAGTTTTGTTTGTTTGTTTTATTGTGTTGTGTTGTGTTGTGTTTTTGGTAGGGTGGCCACAGCATTCTTTGTCTGAACCAACTCACGTTCAGATATAAAGGGAGGCACAATTGGTGCCATAGGGACAACACAAGCTGAACCCAAGGGCCAGGGATTTGGCTCAGTGGTTCCACCACCTTCCTCTCAAGTGCAAGGGCCTGAGTTCGATCTCTGGTACCACCAAAAAGAAAAACAAAAAAAAGCTATCTACAACAAGCTGAACCTATACTTGGCAAAGTAGACATATGGTTGTTTTCATGGGGAAGATATATTGAAATCAGAGACACCAAAGTGTTCAAGTGAACTTGTTGAGTAGACAGTATGTGTATGAGTCAGAACTTGAGAAGAAACCATTGACTAAAGCATTTTCCATCAGGAAAATATTTAGATAAGTTGTTTCTTTCCAATTGCTTTATGATGTCTAATTAAGATACGTTTTATGGCTGTTGTAATTATAAATGCCAAAGTGAACTGGCAGAAAAAGGTCATTGCTCTGTCCTTTCATTACAGCATATCTCCTATCAGGCAGTCCAGACATACTCCTGCATGTGCCCAATAGAACTGTCTTAACCTTGAACTTAGAGTTAAGATAAAATCTAGTGAGAGGCAGCTACCTTAGAGAAATCTTTGTGAAGGTCTATCAAGAGAACAAGGATAGAGACACATACATATGCCCCTGAGAAAAACAAAGTTCGAAAACAAGTCTACTGAGTTAGTGCCATCATTTTATATCCAGAAGACAGCATGCTGTTGCTGTGGTTGTTATAATCATTAGCAATTATCATTATGATTATGACAGATGTCACAATGATGCTAAGCATCCCTCTTTGTCAACACTAGCATAAATGAATTCATACATTAAAGTTGTTTCCACTTTTAGTTCATGCTCATTTTGAAAGCTAAACCTGAAATAACATGAAGACATTATTTCTGTCATCTCCTAGCTGATTATATCATCATAAAAGAAAGCTAGTTTGGAGAATGCACACAACAATGAAGAATTTGGATAGTGAAATTGCACAATTAATACATCCCACTGTCAGGAAAAGTTTACAGTATTACTCAGTAATTTGTTAACCTGAATGCAGTAATACAAAGAACTGTTTCTCAAAGGTTGACAGGGCTGGGAATTTAGCTCAGGGACTCTGTGCCTGCCTCACAAGCGCAAGGTCCTGAGTTCAATCCCCAGTACTGAAAAAAAAAAAAAAAAAAGTCGACAAAAATCACAGCAAGTGTAAATTCTAGAGTGGTCAGTGTGGTGACTCAGGCTTCTCTTAATATCTCTTAATATCTCAGCCACTGTGAGCCCTTCTGTTGGTCGTACCTGTGGTCTTTGGAAAGTGGTCAACTGATCTTTGTTACAATCTAAAAAGTATCTGTTTGAACTTCAGTTCATGAGCTCGTTGGTATGACCCATGCTCACAGAGCCAGCAGCTTCTGAAAGAGCTATGGTCTCAGAAAGAAAGAGAAATAACCCAAGTGGCTATATCTACAGGGATAGATGGATAAACTGGCTTGGTCACGCAATGACATAGTACTACACAGCAGTGGAAATAAAAGATTCACAGGTATCCACGTCATTGTGGATGAATCTCACAATGTACACTGTTAAGTGAAAGAAAGAAAACATAAAAGAATACATACAATATTATTCCGTGATCAAAACTGAACTTTGCATGTTGTTGGGACATATACATAGCTGGTGATCCCATAAAGAAAGGCAAGGTCTCCCAGGGTATCCCAGAAAAGAAGCCTTTGCCTGGGGAATGACACAGGTTTCTAGGATTATGGCAATGTTCTAGTTCTTGACTTGGCCAGTGGTTACACAGATGTTCATTTCATAGCTATCTGTTGGGCCCTCCATTTGTATGTTATGCACTTTTCTGAATGTGTGCTCTTCTTCACATACGTTCACATACACACACACATTTTTTGTTTTTGTTTTTTGTTTTTTGAGACAGGGTCTCACTATGTAGTTGAGGCTGACCTAGAACTCACTATGTAGCTCAGGCTGGTCTCCAACTCACAGGGATCCTCCTGCCTCAGCCTCCCGAGTGCTGGGATTACAGGCACCACCATGCCCAGCTCACACACACACATCTTCAAAGGATAAGGAGAGTACATAAACAATAATATGGGGAAATTACAGTGATTTATCCAAATATGACAAAGAATTCTTCCTGTTCTATCCTTTCCTCCTTATATTCAGAGATTCTTTCCCACCCAGTACCACTTCCTTCTCAGGTAGTCCTTTCTTTCAAGTAACCTCAACTGTCCCTGCACCCCATCACACTCAGTACAGCTTCATGCCCTGGTTTCTCCCTTGGGTGCCTCATCCCAGTGCTGGGGGAAAGAGGCTCTACTTTGGAAATTCTCAGTGTACCTCCCCTTACCTCTCAAAGGATGAGAGGTCCATTCATGGAACCACTTTGCTTATTCAAAATGGAGACGCCAAACCCCTTCTCTCTGTAGCTGACCACAATATTCCATCCACGACAGCAGCACACCCTTGCACAAGGAGAAATGGCCCTGCGTATTCTTCCTGTCACCTAGTCCAAGACACTTACAAGAGTTTCTACTCTCATTATGAGTATGCAAATTGATATCCCTGCCCAAAAGATCTTAAAGAACTGGATCTTACAGGAAAATCTCTCCCTCCACTTTCTGTCTCTCATTGTACAAAGGATTGAACCCAGTGCCTTTGCCCTGAGCTACATCCCCACCCCAGTTTATTTTTATTTTGAGACAGAGTCTCATTGAGCCATTACATTGTCCATGCTGGCTCGAACTTGCAGACGTCCTGCCTCAGCCTCCTAGAGTGCTGGGATTACAGCATGTGTCATCATGCTCTGCTGGAACATATGTACGTACTCTTAAGCATCTTGGGGAAATGTGTTTTTAACAGTAACTACATTTGCCAATAGATTCCAAGCTTTCCTCCCAAAGAGGCCCACCAGGGGCAATAAGAACCATCCCCCCAGGTAAGAATCATGTCTAAAAAACCTCACACCTATTACAAACCTCATTTCCCCCAGCCTGGCAGGATTCCTGCTACCCAAGACTGGTGCTCTGCACTAAGCTTCAAGGTTTTCAAGGACCATGATTCTGTCTCCTGAGATTGCTCCATAAAAGGATGCATTTGCTGAAGACAAACAGATCATCTATACAAGAGCACACACGAGCTCTAGTCCAAACCTATTTTGGTTCCTTGGATTTGAAATCATCACCTTTGATCTTCATTTTAGTTCTCTATGGTAACCATGGTTTCCAAATCCTTTCAATTACTGGGAGTGATTGCATAAAGAAGACGTTGTGTTTAATCTCCTAAACCCATTCTGCAGTTCCTACCCCTGCCAGGAGGCAACTCCCTCGTGAAATGAACACCAGTCCCTGCTTTCTCAGGCACACAGTGGCTGTCAGAGCTGAGCGGCTTCACTTTCAGCCCACTTAAGGTGGCAGAGGGCTCGAGACTGAAGAGCCTTTGCCCAGATGTGGTGACAGCTCACCTGCCTCTCTGGCCCCTCAGCCTCAGGTCATTTTAATGCCACTGCATTTGTCACTACCGTACATTTTCCAAGCCCCATTCCCGTGTGCTCTCTCCTCATCCTCTGGGCTGACCGTGAGCACCATAACCTCCCAGCCCTCAGATCCCTCTGGTGTTCTTTTTTCTCATCTCCCTCTTTTGTCTCCCGGTACTGGGAACTGAACCCTAGGCCTTCACACTGAGCTACATCGCCGGGCCTTTTTATATTTTATCTTGAGACAGGGTCGCACTAAGTTGCCCAGGCAAGACTTGAACATGCAGTCCTTCTGCCTCAGCGTCCCAGAGTGCCGGGATTACAGGCATGTGCCACAGTGTCGAGCTCCTTCTCCACTTTTTACTCAGACAAATTCTTTCAGCCTCAGCCCGAGGCCCCGCGGGCCCCCAAAAGTCCCTTGGCCACATCACTGCGCCCTGTTCTGTACAGTCCCCTCCCACATCATCGGCTGTCCTTTGACGTCCTCCCATCGCGGACTCATCATGAGTCTGTAGATGAAACACTATTCCAACATCAAGCACTTAGACCTAGGGTCGGCTATTTAAATTGCCTAAAATAGAACTTATTTCCAACGTAGTTACACTAGCTGTGTTTCAAGTACTTGATAAGGCACATGTGCCTCGTGGCTACCATGTTGGACACCACAGAATTGTTATGCCAGTGAGAGTTTTTTTTTTTAATTTTTGAAAAGACATGGAAGGTTTGCAACAGGGACTGTCACTGGCCAGCACTGATATGAAGCAAGCAGAAGTGAGGGGAAAACAGAAGCAGACATTTGTGGAGCCAGCAGAGGCCACATAGTTCATTTCAAAGCTCTTAGGAATGAGTGCACCTGACATCCTCTGGGAAATACAGTGGCTCATTTCCTGTTCTATTTTATTTTCGACCAATTTCAAGAGAAGTCTTCATTACCCTCCAGACAACCTATCAAAACTGCCACAAGCAACATGGGTAGGAAACTGTCCCTTAAAATCTAATCTTGTGCCTGGAATCCCTTGCCTGCATAAAGCAGATGACCTGGGCACCCCGAGGCCTGTACAGCTTTAAATATCTTGATTATGTTTCATGCCAGTTATGCAACTTCAGTTTTATGACTGATTCTACTCCGATTCTTTGGCACTTGAGCCTGGCTGAACATATCACTCTGGACTCAAGTTTATAAGTCAAATAATCAATAACCGAAATGTCTGATGTTCAAAAGTACTCAGAGAAAATGAGAGCGAAGCCAGATGTTTTACTTTTCCTTCAGTGTGGTTTTATAGATATAGATATAGATATAGATATAGATAGATATAGATATGTATTGAGAATGTGTGGGGTTTTGTTTATTTTAGTAAGTCCTTCTCCCACTCTCTCTACCCCATCATAGCACAATGCACACACACGCACCTATACTCCAATGTGTTTTTAAAAAGAAAAAAGGAAAAGAGCTCCTATACAAACTCAAGGTCTTTGAGGTTCATCTTTAACCACTCAGTTTTAGGGTTCCTCTTCATTTTTAATCTCTGGTGATGCCACCATCAACTTTGAGATTCTTTTCCTCATCCTCTGTCTGCTGTAGAAGAAATCGCTTGTGCAATTTATAGCTACACAGAACTTTGAGAAGAGACAGATTATGGTCCTCTGTCAGCATTCATAATGTTTATTTTGCATGACTTCAAGCATTAAGCAAAGCCTCAAACCATTCCTAGCGTTACTAAATGGATTTAATATCAGCTTAATTTGATCCCTGTAAATGCAACTGAAAATCTTTCATCTTGATCCTGCTAAGAAAATAGTAAATCACATGAATGATAGGGAATGTGCTTGCATTTCTAATAATAATTCTGGAGCAGATGGTTCCCATTTACAACCTTTGCAATTAACATATCACCACTAGCAGCACACCAGGGCTCGCACGGTTCAGTTCCACGCAAACATCTTCTGCTGTCCTCTGTCCATCTCCAAAAGAGTACATTCTTCCTGCACATTTAGATCTGGAAAAGAAAATGCTGTTCTTTCAACCGCTCACGTTCAGCCTTACACGGGAACCTCCACTGTGATTTCACACACAGACTCTGCCCCTTGCTTCTGGATGATTTCTCAGTATCCCAGGGGGAAAGTCTTTGCAGTAGGAAGCCTGTGCCTTTCCTTTCTTCTCTCATAAAAAGCAACAATTGTATCATTTTTATAATACCAAGTATTTTACCTCAGCGCTAAGAGCCCACATCACAGCAGCCAGATTAGTCATTTTAATTGATATTTAGCAGAAAACCCTTAGCGGGAAAGGAATCGCTACCATTCAGGGTTCCAGTAGCTTTTTCTTGGGCCTCGCTGATATTTGCATACTTTGATCTGGATTCGTGGCATGTTTACAGATTCATCACCACACTCTCTACTTTTGAAGGCACATGGTCAGTTTCCCAAGAAACAATTTCAAGAATTACAGCGACACACATGGCTATGGCGAAGCTTTGGCTGCCACAGTGGTCCCTCCTGTCACCAGGTGCCTGATGGAAGGGGAAACGCAGATCAAAGCAGTGTACAAAATGAGCTGACTGTGACTTCTTTTTTATAAGAAAGCTCCATCTCTGTTCTGTTTTTCTGTGTTTCACAATTTAGACTCTGCGTTGCACATTATGGCAGAATTCTCTCCAGGAAAATTGAGCTCATCAGGACGTTTACACATCCTCACTTATACACATCTGGACGTGTTATATCTGAGAACCGGGAAATGAGAGTGTGTTCACAGACCGTGCAAAAAACAAGAGCGCGCAACACCAAACCCATTTATTATTCTTGGTGAAAAAAAAAATTGTCTGGGCAGCTTCTGCAAGAAAAGCAAATGAATGGAAGCGTGAGCAGAGTGCTAATAACACACCATAGCTCCAGATTAAAGTGCCAGCGCTTCTGCTCAGCCTCTGAGCAGATGAAATGCTTCTCTGAGTTTTCGTCAGGAAGAGGAAGATACTCAGAGAGATGTGAGCTGCGTGACCAGGACGCATTTTTCCCACGCCAACCGTGCCTTATCAAGCCAGAAGCAGAAGCTATTGGCAGGGGTCTGGATTGAGGCTGGAGCCCATGGCAAAACTCAGAGGCAAAGGAGTTGGTGTTTCCAGGCATCTTTGCCAAGGCTCCCAGGAAGTTTACCTTGTACCCAGCTGTCTTTGGTTTCTGAACAAAGGCTCAGCATGTGCGGACCTTCGACACCAGCACCCTCCCATTATCAGGTACAGCCCACTTGTCCCTCTAGTGAGACACTGCCTCACTCTCAGTCAGTCTGACCTCGCTGCTTCAGTGGTCACAGACTCGGAGGAGACTCCTGGACTCCTTCCCAGACCAAAGAAGCAGGGACTCTTAGGTGACAAGGCCCTGGCTGTACCCTCTCCAGAAGAGGCCAGAATTGCCCTCTGTTCCTTTGGGAAAAGCCCACTGCCATGGAAAGCAAATCCAGTTAACTTCTCAGCTTGCCCCGACATTGATTTTAAGCTTCTCCAGAATCTGGCTCCAGACAGGAGCCTAGACAGACACCCCCAAGTGTTTCTCCTTAAACTTGAACACTGCCTCTCCTTCCCCTGGGAAAGCTGTGCCTCCCAACCTTAACCCTGCACTGCATATTTACAAAATAAAATCTTCGAGCATCACAATTAATCCAATCTTTATTGCTTATTTTCTGCCTTTAAAAAAAATGCCCTCATGGCGTATTCAGTATTTGAGTAAATATGACAGGAAGTGACTGACAGAAAAATCCACCCTCTGAGTTTCAGCAAACATCTGTGACGGTGAAGCGGTGAGGGCTGCCTGAGAGTCCCCCGACTCTGGGGTTCTGTGGATCACCCGGAGCAACACAGGCCCCCAGGAAGCCTCCTCCCTGGCAAGCAGGCTGCCTTGGCTGAGGAGTAGGAGCCTGAATGACAACCCAGGAAAAGGAGGAATGACAACCCAGAAACTCTTGCTGCTGTGGGCAAGAGACAATTTAATATAGATTTACTCTGCAGTGAGGGCTGACGGGCGGAATATTCTCTTGAGTTTGAAATGAAATCCTGAATTATCCCTCAAGTACATTTACTATCTCTGCTACTCTTCAGATGGAATCAAATCTTCAAGTCCCAGGAAGTAGACCTGTGTGCGCCCAGAGGTTCTGGAAGACAACTGGACTCAAAGGCATCCCACGTGCTGTGCATGAGCGAGGTGGCCGAGTTGCAGGGATCTGCTATAATCTGCAGTGTGACCATCTCACTATGCTGCTTTCTGATCTTGTTCTGCTGGGTTCATAGGCCCAACCAGGCAGAGAGCCAAAGCTTCTAGAGTTCAAAAAGCAGGAGTTCCCAGAGAAATGAATGAGATCACCAGTTCTCCCAGCTCCGAGTGAAACCTCATTTAGATACAATAAATTGCCCAAATAAGAATATAGGTGAAGCACTTTGCAAACACAAATTAAGTACTGTAATCAAAGGATGGTAAATTTACCAAGAGTGTTAGAGAGCTACTTAGCTTCCCTGATTGTAGGGTGGAGATGATAACAGCCTGCATATATCAACGGCAGGGAGAGAAATTAGTGAAGCCTGAGAGCCCTAACTTGGAATTTGGTGACAGTGTTACCCAAAGGAAGAGTGAGAGGGGAGGGTCTTGCAGTAGTGCATACCCAGTGTAGACTGGATGTGGAGCTCCATCCTTCTAAGGGAGTTCCCTGAGAGACTTAAGTGACTGAACCTGACTTCAATAGCAGGGCTCTCATGCTGTGTTCCACAGTGACTTTCATCTGAAGGGGCTCTCACAAAAGTGAAAAACACAAAGCTGTTGACAACGCTAGTGATTCGAGTTGTTTCTAAATACAAATTATCCAGCAGTATTCAGTCTTGGTCCAAGCAGATATTTGATGTAGGAAGTGCTAACTTCTAAAATGGTTATCAAGTATTAACAGAGTCGCTGGGATTTTATCCTAGCCTAAGTCTGAAAATTTTCTTCCCACTGCCAAGTTTTTCACACTCACTACTGTTGACGTTTGGGACCAGTTAAGTTTTGGGGGTGGGGGTGGAAGCTTTCCTACACACTGTAGGATATTTAGCAACATCCCTGGCCATTACCCACTAGAAGCCGTGATCAGTTGTAATAGCCCAGAATGTCTCCAGTCATTGTGCGGTGTCTCCTGAAAGCTACACTTTCTCCTGGTCAAGGACCACTGTGCCTCAAAGAAAGGAGTGACTTTTTCTAAGTCACAGTTTCGCACAGAAGCCTGTCAGTAAACCCTTTTGTGGCACCCCAAAACCAAGTGAGCCGTTTCAGCTTGGGGGAACATAGATGGGATAGAATAACTAGGGTCTTCAGCAGAAAGTGAACCCAGAGAGCATGGACATGGGTGGGAAGGTCAAAGTAAAGGCCAGGAAAAAGCAAATGGATTGAGGCCTACAGGTTGCTTCATCTTCATTGTTTATTCTCCCGACAAGGGCTCTCTGAGTCTCCACCATGCACCTGGCTTGGCGCTACACTCTGTGAAGAACACAAAACCAAAGTGACTGGGAGTCCCAGACCTCCAGAGCCACAGACTGCATGAAGAAGAGGTCTCAGCCATGTCCCACAGTAGAATTGCACCCCATAGCAGTAGATGATGCGTGATGGTGATCCTGTAGGACATCCATGTGGCACATGCTGTGGGACATGGGGAAGGCCCAGTCCTGCCTTCATGGTCTTTGCAACCCAATGACAGCCACTTAACTGCACTAGGCCTCAGTTTTTCCATCTCTAAACTGCAAAGGCTGGACTAGCTGATCTCCTAGGGCTTCAAACTACAACATTCTGTGACTCCAAGTCCTTTGGGTTAATTGCCTCCAGATGATAGGTTGCATTTAATGTATTGAGCACTTTAGGATCGCTCCATTCTGAGTTTCCATTTCCATCCTATGGCCCATTTAATCCCAGAACACTTTATAGTAAAAAATTATATTTCCAAGTTTGTAATAGCTTTAGCTTGAAATAGATATTATGCTGTAAAGATCACCCTAGATTTGTAAAGCCAAACTCAGAAACATGAAATGGCCCATAAGTGCTTTAAAATTAATTTGATCTTGAATGTATCCGTGAATGAATGGGCTGGACTTAAGCCTTTCAGTTTTTCACTCCATCTCAAAGAGTGCACAGTACAATCTGTAAATCATCTCCACAATTGCTGATGTGACAACTAAGCTGAGGGGAGAGGGAGGGGGAGAGAGAGAGAGAGAGAGAGAGAGAGAGAGAGAGAGGGAGAGATGACTAATAAACCATTCACACAAGATTTAGGGGCTTGGGAAACACAGGCCAGGCCCCGGCTCGTGACTTGCTTTCTCTGAGTTATTCAAGCTACATTGTGTGACTCAGGTGGTATCCAGATTATTCTGTGCAAGTGGGCGTATATGAATAGGGGAGGGCACCGTCGAAAGAACTGGGACTGAGGTCAGAAGGACTCAATAGACACTTTACCTCTCCACTCACGAGAGCTTCGATAAGACATGGGAATAGAGAGTTGATGGAATGAAGCATATCTGGACAGAACGAGCACTATATACAAGGATTCAGACGGAATTTGCCGCCATATTTCAGCTGCTCTTGCAGATAGAAGCAACATGAGAGATAACGGACTCAGAGTCACACTGACCTGGGATCGAGTGTTAGCTCTGTCACTTTCTAGTTCTCTGACCTTGAGAAAATGACTGAACTTGTTGGAGATCCTGCTTCCTGTTCCATATGGGAGGATTAAATAAAACAATGTGTGTGTTTCAGGATTGAGTCAGCAATATACAAAAAAGAAAAATACAAATATAAAGGTCTTAAACATGGTCAAGGTTGAGTTTCAGTCACATAACATAAGATCTAACAGTAACAAGTTAGGGCCAGTCAACATCAGGATAAGTTTCCCTCTTTGTTTTGCTATACTATCCTTTGTGTGTGGCTCCCATTCTTAAGATTACCTTATAATTATAAAATGGCTGCAGTAGGGCCGGGGATTTAGCTCAGTGGTACTGCCTGGCTCGAAAGCACAAGGTCCTGAGTTCAATCTCCCGTACAAAAAAAAAAAATGGTTGCAGCAGACCCAACCTTCACACTTGCATTTCAGACAGAAAGAAGAGGGAAACTCTGGTGTGAATAAACTACAATAGTACATAAGGTCCTAATGAGATAATTGACAATGTGAAATCGGAAGAAAAGGGCTAAAGATGTAGGGAAAGTGGGAAGGGTAGGGGAAAGGTAATAAGGGAAAGAAAAAAAATCGGAGAAAATGAAAAAATGGAAATAAAATGTTTATAAATGGGGAGGGGAGGAGGGGGTGAAAGGAGGGCAGGGACAAGGGGAAAAAATGAGAACCAAGATCTGTCATGTAAAGATGCAAGATCCCAATGATGAATGTAACTGTACTGTATGCCTAAAATGTACCAATAAACTCAATGAGGAGAAAAAAAATTAAAAAGTGAAAAGAAAGAAGAGGGAAAGACAAAAACAAGTTTTCCTCCCCTGAGTGAACACCCTCTGAGAAGTTCTCCTAGATGTCTCACCCTACGACTTTTATTTATACCTCTCTTCAAGAGGAGCTAGAAAAGTTAGGACTTTAGCTGGATACATTGCTACCCCCAACACCAGAGGGAAAGCCAAAGAGGGGAGGATGTGATAGTGGGTAATTAATGAGCAGTCTTCCCAGTAGTATGCAACACACCTAATGTACTGTATCTAAAATGTACCAATAAACTCAATGAGGAGAAAAAAAATTAAAAAGTGAAAAGAAAGAAGAGGGAAAGACAAAAACAAGTTTTCCTCCCCTGAGTGAACACCCTCTGAGAAGTTCTCCTAGATGTCTCACCCTACGACTTTTATTTATACCTCTCTTCAAGAGGAGCTAGAAAAGTTAGGACTTTAGCTGGATACATTGCTACCCCCAACACCAGAGGGAAAGCCAAAGAGGGGAGGATGTGATAGTGGGTAATTAATGAGCAGTCTTCCCAGTAGTATGCAACACACCTACCAGCAACACATAGAATACATGAAGAACAATAGTTGTTATGACCGGATTCATTCTGCATGCTATCTTGGAAATGCATGGCCTGTCTCATTACACAGACTCTCCCAGAAAGCCTAATCCATCTTTGGATCTCAGAGGCCTCCACTACCCTTTGGAGATCTCAGAAGAGAGGTTAGGCCCTCTTCTGGGCAAGTCTTGACCAATTTGAAAACAGCTGTCCTGTGCTCATCAGATCATCTCAGCCCCACACTGACTGTCCATAGAGCCTTTATTGTCACAAGTCCTGAACACTCTTCTTCAGCCAGATCAAGGAAAAACAGAGAAGGCCATCAGTGCTCTAGTTTGGACTCCCTTTGCAGCTCATTCCTTCCATGGCTGTCTCCTAAATTAGCCCTGGAGACAACGAAGGCTCTGAGACAGCCGCCGGTCTCTGTCTGAGATGATCTAAAAGACTCAGCTCATCTTCTTTAGCTCTGATGCTCTCATAGCAGAGAGGCAGGGCTCCTGGGTCCCAAACTCCACACCCTCAAGTTCCCTGGCCCAGCAGGAGGGAACCAGCAGCTCACTGCATCAGCAGGCAAAATGGCCAAGAAGACAAGCTCACATAATGGGAAAGGAGCATCCCTGCCCCAGCAAGCAAAGAAGGCACGATCTCCAGCCTGGCCCCCTCCTCTGCCCTTTTGTCTGAAACCAAGAGATGCAGATGCCAACAGCCCTTCCAGAAAAGGAGCAGTGGTGCTTGATGTGGCAGCACATAAAGGAGCAGTGTTCCAGGGCTACAGCACTTGCACTCAGGAAACACTGGCTTTAGCAACCCTTCCCAGAGGGCAGGGAGACCAGGCCTCCTATGAGAAGCAGGGCCAGCTGGCCTCCCTGTTCTCCAGCCATGCTGCTGTGAAGTGAAGATTCCCCTCCCCTTCTCCAAGCCCAGAGCAGCTGAAGAAGCCACCAGACAAATGACATAAGTGGGAAGGTAAGAGGAGAAAATGAGTCCAGAGGCCATACTTTCGAGGCTCAGACTGTGGCATGGCTCAATCTTGATCCCAGGACTTGGGTCCAGCCCTCGCTCCCAAGGCAGAGAGGAAGTCAAAATTGAGAACATCATAAGACAGGTCACTCTCATAGGGGTCTAGTGAAACATAAAGGAAGAGAACCGAAAAAATAAAATAAGATAAAAGACCCACTTCTGCAGTGGAGGGTGCTAGAGGGTCTTTAAAGTCATGGATCGCTGGCCTTCTCATGGGACATATAGGAGAAGAATGGGTTTGCTTTGGATAGGTTGTGTGTTCATCTTGATTTACCTAAGACAGTCTAAAGACTTAATGTAATTATTAACAGTGTCCACTTTCACTCTCAAAACTGACTTGATTGAACAACGAATAACACGGTGACTATCTTGGAAAGGTATTAGAAAAAAACTCCTATAATTCAGATATAAAATTAAAATTATATTCTTATTCTAAGCTCTTTTAATCAAAATAACAGGTCATCAAGTTGTACTTTTAGTCTTAATAAAAATATATATTACCCATGCATAACGTGATACTGAAATTAACTCAAGATGCTTTCGATGAAAGTGCAGTTTATGCAGTTCTTCATTCTCCTGACTGCTGGGAAATTCAATTCAGGCAGTTCCAACTTATGTATAGAGAACTTGGAGAGAAAGTAGTTATGTACTCAAAACTTTTGTGTACTCGAGAGCATTTTCTTTTCTTAAGGAAAACTGAGCTTGTTTCTTTTGCAGAAAAAACAAAAAATCTTAAAAGACCAAGTAAGAAGCAGCATTTAGAGCCTGCAGCTCTATTTCAATTTAGGTGTAACCATGTCCTGTGACAGATAAGAGAAAGGAACTCATGTCCACCCCTGCTTACCCCTTCTTCTCTTACAATCCCACCCTTATTACACCAAGTCACCAGGCAGCCCCTTAAGATTTCCAGGTTCTCTGATAGCTCCCTCTAGCAGTTTTCTTGTTTGAAAAATAAAGATACAGTGAGGGTTTCCCTGCTTAACAAAAAAAGATTGTGGAGATAAATGGAGTAATGTTTCATCAAGCACCTTAAATACATCAGAAAAAGATGCTTCGAGACAAAGATGAGATTCTAGATATAGTATCCAGAGCAGCTAGATCTGAATTTGAATCCCCACCAAATCCACACAACTCCCTATCAGTTAGGCGACTTTGCTTAATTGATTGACACCGTTTGGAGTCGCTGTCTTCATCCGTGGAAGGAGGATTAATAACACCTGCCTTTCAGGTGTTATTAACTGCCTGCTACACGATAGCCACTCTCCAGTCCCTCTCCCTGATTAGCCCTTCAGTCATTTGGAGCTAAATGATATTAGTACTATGTAAATTTTCCTGCCCCCCTGCCTCACCTATTTTTCTGTCTTTTGCCATTTCAGTGTATAGCCATGAAAGTTAAACTGGAACAGAGAGAAAGCTTTGAAATGAAATGAAACTCACAGAAATCAGCCTTATCCTTTGTTATTTTCAGTTCTAGTAAAAGGGCTTGATGGGGACAATAGATTTGAATGCTGGGTTTGGAACACTGAGTGTTTTAGATGCAGCACTAGCCCCTTTATGGTGGAAAATCTAATGCTGGCTGTAATGTCTGTCATTCTATCAGGGAATATTAACACCCATAGCATTACACCCTCCATTGAACATAAAGAAAACAGGAAACTATGAGACCAAATACACATTCAGGGACTTTAATTTACAGAGCTTGAGTGCATACCTCAAAGGAGAGTTTTCTCACAACCAGTGTTCATTCTGTCTGAATGTGTCACAGTGTAATACTCTTGCAAAGCATATTTAACCTGGAAAATTGAGTCCTAAAGCATTTCTTGTGCTCTGCTCATTCTCAGGGTACTCTTTCATCTACCTCACAAAGCTCTCTCCCAGCCACAGCTTAAATCTCATCATAGGATCTTTCTGTTCACTGCTTCCACTTGATGAAAAGGTCAACTAGATGTTAGAGTAACTCGATCAGGAAGGTTCTCCTAGCTCTGGAATCTGTCCAGAAGCCTCTAGAACCTTCTTAATCATCGCTTCTCTCACCTGTATTTCCTGGCTATTCTTGGGGTTCAGTGGTGCCTGACCAATATTCTTTTTTTTTTTTTTTTTTTTTTTTTTTTTTATTGTACTGGGGATCAAGTCCTTGCACTTGTGAGGCAGGTGTTAGAACCACTGAGCTAAATCCCTGGTCCTTGACCAATATTCTGTAACATCATTTACTTTTCAAAATCATCTATTTAGGCTGATTAGACACCACTGGGGTGTGGCTGAGCAGGAAGGACCAAGATGGCAAGTCCAGCTAATTCCTCACTAATGAGAATGATGATAATGCCTATTCAATTGGTTTCTTGAGATTAAGTGAGTTAATCTCCTGCCCCCCCAAAAAAAAACACACTTAAGGATCCGACACAGAGCGACTACTCATAAAATATTGTTTAATTAACCAATTTTTGCTGTGTGTTCTGCTAGTAAATGTGACTTTTTCCATGGCGCCCCACACTGTGCTCTGGGCAGGTGCCATCCAGAGCCATGAGATCCTGCACAGACACAAGTGCGCCCAGCAACATGGATGAGCCGTGAAGCTGGACTGGCACTCACGCTTCATTCAGTAAATACTTACGGGCACCATGCCAAGAAATGGTAAACAAAGTAGACAAAATCCCTGCTCTCTTGAAGTTTGTTTTCCAACAGGGGGAATCAGACAATAAATAAACTTACATAGCAAGAAAATATTAAAGGATAAAAAGGGCTGAGCCGAGAATTTCTAGCTGGATAATATGCTGGAAGGTGACCAAGTCCCTGAGCTAGGCTGTAGTCAGAGGGACGGCCCCGAGGAACTCCCACTCGGCTAGAATGTGGGGAAATGGGCCTGGCAAGCATCAGAAAGGAAGAATCCCAGGTAGAGGGAAGAGCAAGGCAGGAAGAAGGCCAGGATGAATAGACCTGGTGGTGAGCTGAGGGAGAGGGTGTGAAAGCCTGGCGGACCAGGACCAGGACCAGGACCAGGATTTGGATGTCGCTCTACTGGTGGTGGGAACCATGAGAGGTCTGTGGACGGGGTGGCATTCTCTGCTCCGGTTTTTAGAGGCACTCCCTGCAGTCTGGTCCCTGTCTTGTGCTGGCACTGGGCATGCTGGCCCCCTGCTGAGGCCCATCCTGTCTTTGGAAGCAGCCATCAACACAGCCACACAGGAAGAAGGGTTCACACAGTCAAGGGGTCGCTACACGCTAATGTGAAAAGCCTATGATTCTTCCAGTTCTTTCACCACTCATACTTTTAGGAAGTGACAAGATAACAGCACTAGTGGGTGAGAGGTGTCCATCTTCCAAGAAAATTGACGAGCAATCATAGAGTATCAAGAATCTGGAGAACAGGGACCTTGGGTCCCACAGTCTGACACCATTTTTCATGAGTTCACTGTGCTCCCTGGCCATTTTGATATTTCGGAAAGATCCACCCAGCCATGAGCCAGGCCAGCTCTGGGGATGTACAACAAGCTGCATGCCAAGGACATTCGGCTCTGATCACTCGTTAGTCTGTAGAGTTCCTCTTAGGAGCTATGTATCCTAGAATCTAGATTTACTCCTGAGGACATATGAAAACTGTTCCTCGTCTGGCGTTTGGGTTCTGACAATGTTGGAAATAATCCCAAAGCCCGGTGACACTAAGGTTGATGATGATGATTTCCGTTCCATTACAAAACATTCAGTCCCTCAGCCCTGCCACCAACTGCATTTAAAGCACCAACCGTGTTTAAAACTTGCCAAAGTGTTTCAACTCTGCAGCTTAGTCTACCCATCTTTAAAGGGAGGAGCTTGGATGACTTCTTGCCAGCTCATTCTCAGCCTTCGTATTTGTCCGTGTGCCATCACCCTTAATTCCTAGTGGTCCGTGTTTCTGAGGTGGCAGGATCAGGGACAGGGGCATCTAATCTACCCCTAGAGTTGATCAGATCACAACAGGATTGAGCCTATGCCTTTGACTTCTGTGGCACCCTTCATCTTCACTGGAACCAGCCTTCTCTGAAGGGAGGAGTAATGCTCTTAAGTGGGTTTAATCTTCCTCACTAAACTATCATATTCTCTCTCCCACCTCTCTCTCTCTCTCTCCCTCTCAAACGAGGCAAGTGCTCTGCTGCTGAGCTACATCCCCAGCCCCCGTATACTCTTTAATAATGCTGTAGTTGCTAAATTTTACTACATATCTTGTATATTCAATCTTCAAAATATTCCCATGATTATCCCCAATTTAATACAGGAGATTGAACCTTGGGAATATTAAGTAATTTGGCCAAGGGCACACAGATACCAAATGGCAAATTTAAACTCAGGCTGACTCCTAAGCCCGCATAGGAATTTTGCTGCCACAGTCTACACAGTGATTTGGGCTTTTTGTTGTTGTTTTAGTTAAGTTTGGGGGCTTTTTGTTGTTCTTGTTATTTTGTTTTGTTTTGTTTGTGGTACCGGGGATTTAACCTGGGATCTTCACAGTGAGCAACATCCCCAGCCCTTTTCTACTTTTTTTGTTTAGAGACAGGGTCTCATTTAGTCATTAATTTGCCCTCTGGGCTGGAACTTGCAATCCTCTGCCACAGCCTCTCAGAATGCTGGGATTACAGGCATGCGCTACCACACCAGACCTGGATCATAGTGTTTGATAGACATTATTCAATGCTAAATAAGAGATTCCTGAGTGAATAAATGTTTAATGCTAATTTGACTTCAATATTTACCCATACTACTTTGGGTTACATATATAACCTTGCTAACCTCACCTTCCCTGCTTGGATATGATGCAGAATTGCTTATAAATCCAGCCCCTGTAATGACTGCTTAACCTGTATAAGGACTTAAGTGCTTAACCTAAATAGATGGTTAACCTTAACCTTGTCCTTCTGCATTTAGCCATCTTTTTTATTCTCAGATGGAGGAAAGGGATGAGAAAGGCATGTGGGAGCAACCGGAAGAGATTTGTCAAACTATGACTCTCCCCATGCAACATCCAACCTCTCCAATTAGTTCCAGTGCCCTCTGCACAGGAGAGGGTGTTTAGTTTGGCACAAGTTCCCAACAACCCACAAACACGTCCATCAGGAAGAATCACTGCTCCGACGTGAGCTGCATCTGTGTGCTTGCTTAAGTGAAGACTGATCCCTGGGAATCTGAATTGAGGGATAAGGTTCCATGTGGCTGACTTGAACATAAAGATACCAGAGTCCCAACTGTAATGTTCATTAAATAATTACCCTCTGCACTTTGCAATTGGCTTTTGACGGAAGCTGACACGTTTATGTTTTGTTGTATCTTTTCCAAAGTCCAACTTGTAGAGAATAGTACTGTACACCGCATTCAAGTTTATTACAGTAGAAGAGATGTTACAGGGTACCATCCTATAGAACAATGATGAAAGTGTTCTGTGTCTGCTCTGTCTCATGTCACACCATAAATGTGGCTTTTGAGCAAATTTTATTTGTCCAGTGAGATGGAGGAACCAAATTTTTAATTCTATTTCTTTTTCATTAAAGTTAAATAGCCACATGTGGCTAGTGCCTTCCATCTCAGAAAGTGCTAGTGTAAAGAAACAGCCTTTCATGTCTTCTAAACAAAATAATGTGGTGCCTGGGTCCATTCCATTTTTTAAAAATCACTTTCTATTCTGCCCAAAACAAAAACAGCAACAATGCTATAAAGACCAAGAAAAAATTCTAGCACACTTACATTTCCACAAAGGAAAGAGTTCTTAAAGGACAAGAGGATTCTGACCCAGGCACGCATGAAAGCAGGTAGGCAGGGAAGGAACTCTCCCCTGGGAACTCCAGTGAATTCCTCTCCGTCCACAAGACACAGAAGAGAGAGACTGTCAAGGAGAGAAATTCTCCTTCAGAGAAAAGACTCCATGTGTTTTTAGCCACCTGTCACTCCAGAGGGAAGACAGGATGGCAGTGTTAAATTGGTGAGATTGTTAAACAGGAAACCTAACTAACCTACAAGGCCAGGAAAGGAGTTTAAGGTGCATTTTAACTGACAGAACCTCGTTCCTAAAATCTGGTGTGGCTGCTGCTGTCTATCTGGCAGATCCCAAACTTGAGTCCTTTTCTTTTATAAAACTAACATTTTCATTAAAAATTCCACTCCACAAAAGCAGGATTACATTGATTTTCATGTAAAGCAAATGTTAAGAAAATCGCAAAGTGACCCAGGATGTGGCAAGCAACAGAAATACAGGACACAGGCTCTACCACAAAAAAAAATGTGCACTAAAATGTCTGTTCTCTATGAGAGGTAGTGACTGAAAGAGCCAAGTAGAAAGGATAAAAATGGGGAAGAAAATCATTAATGGACCCAGAGAAACAAGCAGAGATGAACTCTGAGTTAGGACAGTTTCTCAGTCTTGATTTCAAGGACATAATCTTGGGGAGTCTTTGGGTTCACTAAGAATGTTTTGTTTTTTTACTTTGCCAATTACAAAAATAGAACTTGACTTTGTTCAGTGAGAATTTTCTATGGAAAAATCATATTTAAAGAATAAGATTTTTAGCCCATTGTGATGGTTCACATCTGTAATCCCAGCACTCTAAGAGGCTGAGATGGTAGAATCACAAGTTTGAGCCCTGCCTGGGCAATTTAGCAGCTGAGCCAGATCCTTTCTGAAAAGTACAAAAAATAAAAAGAGCTGGGGATGTAGCTCGGGCTCTGGGTTCAGTTCCTAATACCAAAAGAAAAAGAGATGGTGGCGGGGAGGAGGAGAAAGAGAAAGGAGGGAGGGAGTGGGAAGATGAAAAGATCTAGCTTTCTTAATTAAATATCCCTCAGATGAAAGCTGAGGAAAGATGTCAGTGGTCTAGAGGGTTCTGAAAGAGCCATAGTTCATTCAAATGTGGAGATCAGTGACCCAGATCACACAGGGAGTGACCACACACACACATTTGAGTTTTATTTTATTAGTGGAGTTAAGCAGCTTCCTAACTTTGCCCTTAGCTTGCTTATGAAGAAAATCACCCCCCTCTAGGCTCAGAGGGCAGGTTGATCATATCATTCATACGTTACAGATTGAACAGCCTTAATCTGAAGATCTTAATCCAAAATGCTCCACATGCGGACATTTTTTTGAGCACTGAAGTGGTGCCACCAGTGGAAAATTCTACACCTGTTGTCATGTGAGAAGTTTTGACCAAAACACAGGTGAATTTAAAATAAAAGTGTGTAAATTACCTTCAGGCTATTATATATGAATTATAAATAAATTTCATGCTCACACTTGCATCCCATCCCAAGATATCTTACTGCAGAAATACAAATATTCTAATCCAAAAAACTTCATAATCTGATCCCAAGCTTTTCTGATAATATATACTCAACCTATATTACCTAATATGTTTCATGGCTTTAAAAAATGCTCCTCTTCTTAAGCTATATTTCTTCCCTGAAGGGCCTCTCAATGGAAACTCGTTTTTATTAGGACTTTATTTCATGCCTGTGCTATTCATTGCTCCCTTTCACCACTGAACACGGTGTGAGTTTTTGAAGGAAAAATCAGTCAACACTCAGCATTCCACCTATTATCCAGTGCCGCCTAGGAAGTGGGAAATTAAACTCTAAAACCCAAACTCCCAGGGCTTACAGAAAATCACCCAGATATTAAAAAAAGACTTACTCAGAGGGACATTTTGGTGATTTTTCTAAAGTTTCCAATGGCTGAGACAGCAAGTTTGAGTAAATCAAAGGAAACCATAACAACTGTCCTTTGTTATGTTTTGAGTACTATAAATAATGTTATTTACTGAGTGAACTCTCAGCCTGTTCACGGATCCCCTGCAGAAAGAGTGAGCCTTGCATTTAGTGAGCACTCTGAACAGAGCAGATGTGGTAGAAGGCCTGGCTGTGGGTTGGTCACACAAACCACACACACTGTACCCGCATGAGAGAATGTTGGCTGTTCGGAGGATGCGCTGAAAATAAGAACCACCTTCTCTGTAGGGAAGAATGGACAAAGTCCATGGCAGGCATATGATCCCTGTGTCTGAGGGTGACAGCCCTCAGAGGGACCCGAAGGAGGTTTGTCCTGGGCCCTGACTGTGCATCTGACAATGAGACTCCCTCGATGGCCTTCAGGCCACATTCTGCACAAAGCCCTGCTTCAAGTCAGCTGCTCCACCATCGGGGAGTCCATGAAGATATTAAGTCCGTACCTGAGCCTGTTCTTGGAACTGCACGACAGAGAATTTTAGGAGAAATTGTGGAAAATTGAGACCAAACGATGATAGGGAGTCACATGTATTTTACATGCTGTACATGTGTGTGTGTTGTGGTGCCTTTATGTGCTGTCCCTAAATTGTCTTATGTCTCCTTTTCCCTATGTCTTCCTGGACAGCTTTCGTTTTTACCTCCTCTTTGCCTCTTCTGGGAATCTCTCTGGTATTTCTCTCTCTCCCTCTCTCTCTCTCTCTCTCTCTCTCTCTCTCTCTCTCTCTCCTCCTCTGTCCTCTCTCTCTCCTCTCCTCTTCCAAGTGTCTCATTTTGCAAGCCATAAAATTAAACCAGACGGGTCTTTAAAATAAATTTTGCAACAACTAACTCAGGTTTCATTTTCTCTCTCTTATTAAGTCAAACAGGAAGAGAGTAGAGACTTTATAATCTCTCAAAAGAGTTACACTTCGTTGATGACACACACACACTCCTATGATGTTGTTAGACCCCAAGACAATTTCTCTATCCCTGATGCCAGGGAAAGCAAGAGGAGAGACAGAGAGGGCAGGAGAGGCTTCGCCCACTGCCTTGCAGAGCGAGGGGGAGACGCTCCCCGCCCTGCCCTTCCCAGCCTCCTCTTTCTACCCCTCCCTGTGCTGCCTCCTTCCCCACCATAAGGACTTCAGCTCTCCTACAATGCACTTTTCAGGTGGTTAAAGCTGGTGCCTTGACTGTTCCCAACTACCAACAGCCAGCCCCCAGCGTGCCCGATTAACTTCCATGCCCCCCTTTCCCTCCCTCCTCCCTCCCTCTCTCCAAGGTCGGTCACTATCATGAGTCAAGCCCAGGACACAAAAATATTCTCAGGGTTACCCAGGCACCAACCTCTCCTCGGGTGAGAGAACCTATTGTTTTGGCTTTTTTTCTTTTATCTTATACTCAGCTAATGAACTTTTTCTCTCTTTTTTTTTTTCCTGGTTGTTAGTACATGTTTGCAATACATCATGATGATTACACTTATTATGAAGAGTTGGTACACGGACATAACACGTCTTGATATTTTTTCACCCCTTCCCCGCCCATTTCTCCCTGCTCCTTGCATCTCTTGGTCCCCTTCCCATCTGCAAAGCCTCTATTTCCATTTTTTCCTTTCAATTCTTTTATTTTCATCTCTTTCCCTCCCTTTCCTTCCCTCCATCTCTTAATCCTCTTCCTGACTGAAAAAGATCTCCCTACTTCCTATTACCTATCTTTTATTTTGCTCTTTATTTATATGTTGGGTTTCTCATGTAGGATAAACCATGCAATATTTAAGCTTGCATGCCTGACTCACCTCACTTAACATTGTGGTCTCCAGGTGCACCCACTTTCCCACAGCCGCCTCAGCCTTGCCCTTCTTCGGGGCAGAGCAGTACCCAACTGTGTGTAAATTCCACATTGTCTTCGTCCATTTCCCTGGGGGTGAGCACACGGGGCTCACGAATTGCACTGCTAGGAACATGGGTGTGCATGGATCGCTGGATCCTCCTGTTGCCTCTTTCTTGCGTGGGCTGTCGGACTTGGCCTCCATCTGAGTGCAGCTCTGACCACCTTGGCAGGGAACTGGGACTCAGAGAACTGCGAAGTGAATGCCATGAACTCTTTACCAAGCGTCACCTTGTGCAAGGTGAGGATGCTAAGGCTGTCAGAGCTGCACCCAGGGCTCCAGCCCTGCGGACGCTCCTGGGGGTTGATGGGCTCACTGACCTCCCACCCCCCAAAAGTGTCACTGCTGGTCCCATCAGCAATAAAAGCATAACTGCCTCTACCCCTTCTGTCTAATTAATGACCTTCTTCAATTGATATGGAACCAAATGCAAGATGATAACTCAAGATAATAACTCCAAAGCAAGATAATGACTTCTTTGAAATGATTCCCTTTGAAATCGTCTTGTATTTTCCATCCTAGCCATAATTTGGTAATTGCTTAATAATTCTGTTTAAATGTCACCATTTCTGCAAACATCAATTCATTAGACCTACTTTTTCTGGCTGCCAGTCCCTTTGCTTCCCTAGTATCCTCCATCTCTTTCTCCCCTTTGTACCTGTGCCTGAGCAACATCCTAATGACACAAATAGCATCCCTTCAAAAAGGGCGGTTAGCAGCAAATCAAGGTGTCTCCCTGTGTTTCAGAGCCCGAGCAATGTAATCTCTGTCCTTGAAACGCTACCTGTGACTGCAAAGATGTAAGGCTACGTCTTTAAGCATCCAGCTTCCCTGACAGACAAATGAAGCTGTGATCACTGCAGCCTTAACCCCTCCTCCCAAGCGTGGGGGAGGCTGCAGGCAACACAGTGAGAGGCTGCTGAGAAGGAAAAGCCCAGAGCCAAGCCCAGTGCCAAGCCCCGAACCTGCAGCCCAACCAGCAGTGACTCAGCTGGGAGATTCCGTGGGGGCGGGGGTGCAGTCAGGTGTGAGAAGGCCAGCCAGGCCAAACCTTGCTCAAAGAAGGGTCTCCTCAACTCAGATGTCCACACACACACACAACCCCTGCATGAGACAATGCCCTGGCTCCAAGCTGAGCCTTGTGGCCATTTCTGTTTCGGGGCAGACACCTCACTGCCGGGGCAGCCTGTCCCCCTCTTCCTGACAAGGGGACTTAACTGACTCTGACACCTTCTTCTCTAAGGTTCCCTTGCACAGTCTGCCAGCTGAAATCCTCCAGTGTCGACCTTCATTTTTCACTGAAACAAGAACTCTGGCACTCAATATTAAATAATCAGGCTTCCTCATCCAAATGCTCATGCCCTGAAAAAAGCCAACCCAAGTGTTCATTGTTAGGGACCTGACACCGCCATCGCTGTACTCTCTTGGCTCTTACAATGACCTCAACGCTCTTTTCTTTAGTTTCCCTCCGCACCCCCCTCAAAGGCCACAGCTGTCCGGAGAGGTTAAACCTGAGTTTCTGAGGACCAAACCCATAAAGGGCAACCTGGCCTGTGATAGGTTAAAGGTAGCCCACTCCTCATACGTAAGCAACAGCCCAGGCCAAAACCAATCAAAGGACCTTCCTTTCTTTGTTCTTCTCCTCTACTCTCTTCTCTCTCCTCTCTCCTCTCTCCCTAACCTGCCTTCCCTAATAAAATCTCCTGTCGGACCTCTCATGTGTGGCCTGCTTGTTGAGCGTTGCTGTGCCTCTACATTCGTGTCAATGAAAAAGTGAGGAAACGTAGAGGAGGCCTAGATCTTCTATCCTGAGACCTCCCATGGGCAGGTAATGTCTAAGAAAGGATGTAGAAGTCAGGCGTGGTAGCACAGCCTGTAATCCCAGCACTCTGAAAGGCCAAGTCAGGAGGACTGAAAGTTCGTGCTTAGCCTGGGCAACTTAATAACTTTGTGAGCCTGTCTCAAATTTTTTTTTAAAAATGTGACCTAGGTTATGATCAAAAGACAAAAATGCTGGGTACGGTGGTGCACACCTGTAATCCTAGCACTCAGAAGGCAGAGACAAGAGGATCACCACAAGATTGAAGCCAGCCTGAGCTACATAGCGAGTTCAAGGCCAGCCTGAACTACATAGTGAGACCCTGTCTCAAAAAAATAATTTTTTTTTTTTTGGTGCCGGGGTTCGAACTCGGATTCTTGTGCTTGCGAGACAGGTGGCAGAGCCACTGAGCTAAATCCCGGCCCTCAAAAAAAATAATTTTTAAGAATTTAAATAAAAGACAAACAACAAGAGGGCCAAATGGGAAGTAGAAAATGAGAGGCTACAGAATTAGACTCGGGTAAGAGTTACTGAAGAAAGAGAAATTGGGGGTCCATGGAAGGGAAAGATGAGACAAATCACTACCCAAGCATTTCTAGCTTTGTCTTTGAGACTCGTGCATCGCCACGCGTATTTAAATAAGACTCACTGCAATAAACCCAACGTGTGCAAGTGCATCACCGAGATATAAGCAGAGCGTGTTCTCTCTGAGGGAAAGTGAGGAACCAAGCTGGGTATGGTGGTGCCACCGTAGTCCCAGCATTCCAAGTTTGAGCCCTTTCTGGGCAGCTTAGCGACTTAGAGAGACCCCGTCTCAAAACAAAAAGCAAGGGAGCGTGGCTCAATGCAATGATGCTGGGTTCAATTCCCAGTACCACCAAAACTTAAAAAGAGCTAACCAGTTCCTGGCACTGCTCCAAGGGTGGGCCCCAAAGGGACTGTCACACCCACGTCACCCTGGGGCTTTTCGCTGCTGGCTCCTCTCAGCCGAGCTTCCCCTTCTTTCTTCTTGGACCACGATCGCCTGCCTCACAGGGCAAACTGACTGAACGGTTCTGGGAAAGAGCAGAGACAGAAGGCCACCATCCGAGACTTGAAAAGCCAGCTGGGAGCCAGTCCACCCCTGCGCCGACCCGCTCCTTTCCGGCCTTTCGCGAGGCCTGTGTAGAAGCAGGGGGAGGAGGCGCAAGCTGAGGTCCGTCCACAGCGTGGCCAGGCACTAGGGTCCTGATCCATCCGCTTGCGTACAATCCATATTTACCTATCTGCCATCAAAAGTTTCTGAGTTGCTCTGGGATCCCCCAGGATCCCAGAGAATTACGACTGGTGGGAACTGTTCCTCTACCCATGCGTTTCTTATTGAATAGTTAGTTAAAAGTTCTCTCTGCGTCCTTGGCTCTCTATACATTTTTTTCCTCTAGTCTTGAGTGATATTGCTTAAAGAAACCAAAGGTAAAAATAATCAAAATACCAACAATCATACCCAACACTTGGCCAATGCTGAGTACTGAGCAAAACTGAGTGTGTATTAATTTCGTGCGAATTAATTCATTACATGCTCCCCACAGCCTGCCGAGGTAAGTGTTGTTAGATTTGTTTTACATCTGAGGAAATGGGTGCACAGGAAAAAAAGAGCCTCGGGCAGGGTCCCTACCAGCAAGTGGCAGAGCCAGGTGTGTCCCGGCCAGGCGAGGCCAGTTCCCACCCGTCCAGCGAATGCAATGGCGACAGTGATGTTGTTTTGAACATTTGCATCCCACTGTGAACTCTTGACTTACCTTTAACCCTTCTGTTTTTCCCTGCCACACTCTCAGACGATGGAAATGCTTAAGGCAACTAAGGTAGTGTGAGACCACACCGTGGCGCGCGGCTGCTGGGGCTGGGCCGTGTGTGCGCTTCCGCCCCCTCGCCCCGCATGCCTGCTCGCTCCTGGCTCGCATCCGCTTTCTGCGCTTGGCACTCGCGCCGCATGAACCATCCTCTTCTCAGCCGTGGATCCTGTGTTCTTGCTTCCGATTTTGTATCTGTGCTTCCCTCACACACTGTGCCCGGCACGGGGGTGAGAGCCCAGGCACTGCGGCTGTCGGCCTGGCCCGGCCTGACAAGGCTCCGGGGGCCCAAGGAGCGCCGACACCCACCGTCCTCTCCCGAGTGTGGGACCAGCTTCTGCACCTCTCCGCGGAGGCCCTGGTCCTGCACCTGTACCTGGCTGCGCAGCGCTCTCTGGGGCCGTGGGTTTAAGCTGATTCTTGCTGTCTTTCTCCGTATGAGAACGCTCTCTATGAACGTTGTGCCAGGTAACGGGGGCTCAGATGAGCCACGGAGAGAGGCAGTGATCTTATTTATTTTCTCTCTGTACATATTTTTATGGTGGACACACACGTATGTGTGGGGAAACCCCACATCATGAAGGGGAAAGGAAAACCGATGTTAAGCCAGTTATGGGCTACATTAGCCTTCACTGCATAAATACACACAGCTCCTTTTGGTGTTCCTTGCTTCCGTCCAAACTATTTCCATACTGAGTGAATTTAATAGGTGATAAAATCGATTTACAGAATAAATCTCTTGGGTGGAGATATGTGTGGCCAAGTGTATACTTGGAAGATTTAAAACGCAATCCTGTCTTGCCATGCAGCCTTCCTTCCCCAGCTGGCAGTGACTTCAGAAGTAGGGCTGCCTGGCATTCTCAGCCTCACTGCAGCCTGGAGGGGGGGCGCTTTCCACATCCATTGTCAGAGATGACAAAAATGGAAGCCTGAGGGTCCCTCGGGGGAAGTGACTGAATGCTGCCCAAGCCACGGGTTGGGAACTCACAGGATTCCACAGCCACAGCATCCTTGACGGGCAGATCCCTCACCCCAACCCCGTATTTAGAGAGAATAACTGAGGCCTGGAGGGAGAGCAACTTGCCCACGACGCAGTCCTCCGCCTATCCGAGCATCTAATGGGTGGTGTGTCCCTGGCCCTTTCTCCCCGGAAGGGTGAGACACCACCAGGAGAGCTTTCTAGAAGTAAAGAAAGGGAAGAGGTCTAATAGATCCATCCCAAGGGAGGGATCCCGGTCCTGTACCGGCTCTGCCACTAAAGCTGGGTGAGCTGGAGGAAGTTAATGCGATTCCTTTGTAAATGAGTTTCAGAACAGCAGACTTCAAAATGTATGGAGTTTGGGGCCTGAGATTCAGCTCAGTTGTACCACGCCTGCCTTGCAAGTGCGAGGTCCTGAGTTCAGTCTCTGGTGCTGCAAAAAAAAAAAAAAACAAACAAGTATCAAGTTTTCTCATTCTCAGTAGGCTGTTCCCTGGGTTCCTCCTACCAGTATTCATTTTGCACTACCAGAGTACAGAACTAGTTATAGTCAGACCGTGCCTGTGGGGACAGCCTGGAGGAGCAGGGGCCTGAGAGTCTCTCACCAACTGGAGAAGACAAGGGCAGGAGGTAGAAGGGAGAAGAAGAAGCCTCTCCCCTTATGCAGATCCACGCCACCCGGGGGGATGTGGCCCGCTCCAGTCTGGCCCTGTCAATGCACTGATTTCTGCAGTTTGCATTAACTGGCTTGCTTCTGCTTCTCCCCTTTCTCAAGATCCTACTGAATAGAGCTCTAGGCGAACAAGGTTGTGTTTTGTTGTTTTCAGTGAATTGCTAACCAAGTTAACAAGGCCAAGGAAGTCTCCCAGGCAGGCAGAGAATAACTTGAAAGCCTATAAGGCAAGAAGAGAAACCCACATTCACCAGCTTTCAGCATGGTTTTGAGATGCAAACCCCCCCTTGTTTACACAAAATGATGGAAACACGGATATTCACCAACTATGCAGCATCATTTTCACAGAGCTTTCCTTTTCCATGGTAAATGTGTGACATCTTTATGATGAATGTTCTAGAGGAAGCAGAGCATCATCACCGGATGTAGCATTTTGGCCCTTTTGAGCTTTTCCATACACTGAGTCCCCCCTCGCCCACAGCAGCCTTCCCTGGGCCTCACACTGATTCCTAGGTGGGTAGGAGGAGCAGGATGGGGAGTGAGGACAGAGGAGTGAGGAATACCATGGGATGGGTCATTTCCTGGGAACTTCTCAGGTGCTGATACACCTGGACAAAGTACAGACCTTCAAGGACCCGGGCCTCTGAAAGTATTACCAGGATAGAATTTCGGCTCTGGAATTTTGGGTCTGCAAGGGGCTTAGGGGCAGCAGATCTGGTGAGGAATGGGCTGTGTAAAGGGATTATTAAGTTCTCTTTGCATAAGACGTCACTTAAAATTGAGAAAGACCAATAGACCACGTCATCCAGAGGGGGCAGCTGCTGGAGATTATGAAAAGGGGCCTTGGGCCTCCTTCTTTTTTGTTTGTTTGTTTTTTGAGACAGGGTCTCACTATGTAGTTGAGACTGACCTGAAACTCACTATGTAGCCCGGGCTGGTCTCGAACTCACAGCAATTCTCCTGCCTCAGCCTCCCAAATGCTGGGATTACAGGCATGCACCACCATGCCCAGCTTCCTTGGGAGTCCTTCTGGTGACCTCGATTGCCTGGTGCTTCCAGTCTTCCTGTGGCAGCTGAAGTCCTGTTTGAGGAAAATGGCCTCCTTGAGTGGCCACACAAGACCAATCAGTCACACCACAGAGGTTGCTGGGCAGGCAGGTGGGGAATGAACTCCTCATTTACATCTCTCGTTGCCAGTGAACCCCCTGAACAGGGCAACCAGCCTGGGGTTGGTGCTGGGGATGCCTTGTTCAGGCTTCTCCTGAGTCAGGTCTGCTCCCTGAAGGCTTGAGGTAATTGTTGTCCTGCTGAGACCTCTAGTGACCAAACTGGAGACTGCAAGTGTCCCAGGAAGACAGGAAGCAGTCTTGTGGGAACCACCCCTGAACCACAGCCACGCGTGGCCATGGTCTGTGGAGGCCTCAACTTGAAATTCTTTCCTGATAGAAGGGAAGCAACTGTGACCTGAGATCCCTGAAATATCAGCTGGAGTCGAGGTCCTCACAATGTGAATGTGCCCTGCAGTCCTTTCACAGAGGGTTTCTCCCTGGTTAGCCATGGTGATCAGGTCACAGCCTGCTTTTGTGCTTCCAGTTATTGCTGCTTAGTTCTAGCATCTGCCAGAGGCCCTCAAATTGGCCAACCTCTCATGTCTTTTCCTGGCTTCAGGAAGAGCTCCCAAAACTCAGCCAGTGGAGCCTCCACTGTCTGACCGGAGCTTTCTTGGCACAGGAAGTAGGTTATCCCTGACAGCAGACTGAATTGTTTTCATTGTTCTAAACCAGCTCTCCAAATGTGGCCCCACACCAGCAGTAGCAGTACCCAGGAGCTTGTCAGAAATGCAAATCCTTGAGCTCCTGAATCAGATGCTCTGGGAGAAGACTCGGGAATCTGTGTTTAGTACGTCTTGCAGATGACTCTGAGTGGTTTTGAGAACCACTGCTCTAAACGCTGATTCTCAAATAGCAGTAGATACAAAGCAACAACTCCCAGCTTTCTTAAAAAGTGGTTTCTGACTTGGCCTCTGCAGACCTTTAGTTGCTCTGCAGCAGGGGTGCCAAGGTCTGCTTTCTAATCATCGTTGTAGGTGATTCTAATGAAGAGGGTCCTCTATTCTGACCAATCCTGCTCAGGCAGGAGCAGCATAAATACTGTTCCCATATCCCATCAGTCAGGAAGAGATCTCCACATGTCAGATCCTCCAGGCCTTTGGATGGAATCATACTGGTCCTTTGACAAATTATGGTTTTGCTCCCTCTGCAAGGAAAATCTCAGAGGAGCCTTATCATAATCCAAAAATGAAGTATTTCTTAGGAAAAAGACACGTATTACCGAGAGAACAGGAAGCCTGTGGCTGGGAATTGCCTGAGTGTGGGACAAAGCTCTCTGGGCCTTGAGTCCATCAGACAGTGAGTCGCCCTTTCTTCTCCCTTCTCAGACAGACACAGAGACTCCGTAGTACTTTCCCAGTGAGACCCAAGAGGAGACGTTGCAATGCCGCCAGGAAAAATCGGTTTCCAAAGCTTAAGGTCATAATAAATACACTTGGCTTTTACGGCCATTGCTCTGGTCACTCTGGAAAATTAAGTTTGTATTTGTGAAGAGCCTTGTAGATGCAGAGTTCCAGCTCTCACCACAGCTCTGGGCCTCCTGGGAGCTGCAGAAGAGACTGACCGTGGCTCTTCTGCCCCCTTTCACTCCACCATCCAACAGCCTGCAGGGCACCCACAGTATCTTGAGGCACTAATTTGTTGGGAGGTGCCCCATGGAGACTTGTGTGCGGAGTCACATTTTCAAGACTCTAACAGGACTGGGGGAACTGATGCTCCTTGCCACCTACCATTAAGAGACTCACAAATTTCCCAGGCACCAGCACTGCAAAGAGATTGTTTGGACAAGACATGCAAACCATTTTTTGAATCATCTGAGCAGAGCAGGCAGAAAGCTAGCTTCCTGTCTTCCTTCTTTTCTCTTTCCTCCTTCTTCCTTCCTCCCTTCTTCCTTCCTTCCCTTCTGTCTTCTTTCCATCATCCACCACTTACCCGTTTTCCCATGCTCCATTTCCCACCTTTCTGTGCTTCTGTGATTTTCACCAGCTCTTTTCCTTCCTCTTCTCTTCTTCCTTCTTGTTGGGCTCCTCACAGTCCTGAAAGCCAGAACGCACACGCGCACACACACGCACACACACACGCACGCACGCACACGCGCGCACACACGACCTCCAGGAGCCTCATCTGCACTGTGCTGAAGCCACCCGCATCTGCCCACAGGGTGCCGCCCCATTCACTGTAAAGGACAGATCTCCCCTCACTTGAGTGGTTCTCAAGATAAGAGAAGAGCAGCAAAGGGAAACCCAAGGAGAAGCCACAGTGTGGAATGTTAAACACTGAATTTTAAACTTACTCTGTGTCCAGAAACAGCACAGAACCGGCCACTGTCCCCACACTGCAGGTCAGAGTCAGAGAGGAGGGGAGGGGAGCAGGAGGGGGAAAGGTCAGAGTGAAAGCAAGTGGCGGTGAAGAGAGCAGATCTATTCTTTTGGGGGTTTTTTTGTTTTTGTTTTTGGGTTTTTTTTGGTACCAGGGATCAAACTCAGGTCCTTGCTCTTGTAAGGCAGGCAGCGGAAACACTGAGCTAAACCCCCTGCCCAGCAGATCCATTCTTCACGTGGGGTGATTCTGGTTGAGAAGGACCCGGTGTGGGACATGAAGCCCTGAGCCTCCTCCTGCACCCCAAACCATCTGACCCACTGAGTCCACGGGGTGCCCACCCAGGGGCCCCACAGTCATGGTCTGTGCTCAGCAGCCCCAGTCTTGGG
The DNA here is from genome assembly GCF_012274545.1 of Fukomys damarensis. Taxonomy (NCBI): domain Eukaryota; kingdom Metazoa; phylum Chordata; class Mammalia; order Rodentia; family Bathyergidae; genus Fukomys; species Fukomys damarensis. The sequence continues at coordinate 9,436,860 of NW_022900916.1, forward strand.
ATTAGAAACAGCCCAGTGAATCTAAGGGACAGTGGAACACTGGAGGACAGGGTCTTCGAGGGACTCCCAGGCTGTCATGTGTCTGCTTCCTGCCACCCTGGGGTGAGTTCCCAGCCACGCGCCTGCCCTGGAACTCAGGGCCCTCCCTGGCCTCTCCTCCCTCTCCCTTCCCAAGCAGGGGTCTGGGACAGGTGAGGAGCACAGTGGGTGCACCTATGCAGAAGCGTTCCAGAGTGGGGCACAGTAGAGGCTGTCCCCGCCCAGGACTGGCAGCGCTGCGATGTGTCTTGGGGATGGTGGGCAAGAGGGGCAAGCCGATCCAGGCCCACACCGTGGAGGCTGCAGTGCCCTCGGCAGTACCTGTCTGCTGTGGGTTGGGGAGGCTCTCCGAGGCCTGCCATACCAGGGACAATGTACTGGCCCAGCAGGAATCTGAGACGCCATCGGGCCTGAGTGCATGAACAGTCTGTGAGGGTCCTAAAAGCCCTGTGCCCAACGACGGTGCGCGGCCAGCTCCCTTGAGCCTGAGGAACTTCCTCTTCCTCCTTCCACCCCTCCCGAGGCTGCCTGTGTTGGTCTTTTCTGGCAGCTCAAGGTACCCTCTAGGGACTAAATTCAGACTCTACAATGCTGGGGACTGCACAAATGAATGAAATGATCTGACATTTGCATTTAAAGCTGGCACTGCACGCTGCAAAGATGAACAGTAAAATCAGTGCAAATCATTTAAATTTTGTAGTATCATTTGCTTAGAATGACAATAATGGCTAATTTTAAAGTTCCATGACAAGGTGAGAGACCATTAGAAAAGATAGGGACAAAGGTTTTATATTTTATTAGCTTTTGTGATAATTTTCCCTGCTTTTTGCACAGATTTCATTTACCACTGTGTCTAGTAGCTAGTCCTGCCTTAACTTGGAAATAATCATGTTTGTCCTTACACAGTCTTCAAAGTGAAATCCTGATCCTGTAAGGAGAAAATGGTTCCCATTATGTGGCTGTAGGTAATTTCTGTCTTACCCGACCCCCAGTGGATAAGGAAAAAAATGAAAGAAACCTAGAAATAAAACAAAAAGACACTTGTATTTAGGAGCACTGTAGGGGAAGAAAATAATTTTCCCTCTGACCCCCAAGTTCTCAGCTGGGATACCCACCTTAAAAAAAAAGACACCAGACGTGGGGGACACAGAGAGAAAGCTAGTCTCAAAGAGGGGGCTAGGAGATCATCACAAAGGCCACTTTAACCCGAAATAAAAGATGTTGGAGAGGTGGGAGCAGCTGGAGAGGGGGCCAGGAAAAGCACAACAGACCAGGATGAGGTGGCTTTGCAAAGGTCAGCCAGTGTTGTCTCCCTTGAGAAATCACTATCGGTTCAGTCTTTCTTGTCTTCCAGTTTCAGAGAGGGAGATGCCCTTCATAGATGTACATCTCCCTTACAAAAAGGTAACTTCTACCCTTCGGAGTTTCCCCTGTGTCTGCAATTTCTCAAAATAATCGGCTGGAAACATTCGTCTTGCCAAGCAGGTCTGTTGTGGGTGTCACACCCTAGCCTTCTGTGGCACCCGTTGCATTGCTAACGAACTTTCCTATTTGCATAGGATGGGCTGAGAGTCCCTTGCTAAGTGCACTGATCCGTTGTGAGACTCTACTCGCAGCGTAGATCCTTATACTCAACAGAGTGTCTGCATTTCCAGCGTTTCAGTACTGACCGGTCACTGGTCACCCCCGTCTGAAGTCTGGCACCTCAGAAGGCAGTTAACAAGCTTGTAGCATCTCCTAAGTTGAGCATGAATAAAGGGGAATGAAGTGGAATTAAATGCAGGAAATATTTCCATAGCACCATTCATCTAAGTAAAATGTGCAGGACTACATTCCAAATGAGATTTTGGAAAAGAGAAAGTAAAGCAATTTAGCCCTTCCTTCTAGGTCAAGAAAACTTTATCATAAAGTGAGGCTTGCTATGGTTTATAAATTCCCCATAATTACTCCCCATTGACTAACGTTTCCACCCAAACACACCTTTCTCTGCCCTCTCTTGAGCCTCTGTAAGCTCTTTAGGCAGGCGTGGGAGGCTTAATGTATTTCCTGTGAAATAGCACCATTCTCCTGATCAGCTTCTCCTAGCTTTGCAAATTGAAAAAATTTCATTCCTAGCATCAACAGCCTGTTAAATTGGTTCTGATTAATAATTGAATCTCAAGGCCCTTTCAAGACGACAGATTCATGGGGGGGAGGAGTGGTGTGCAGCAGCACTGGGCCCCAATGGAACAGGCTGATGACCTCAACTGCTGGCTAAATGTACAGAGTGCAAATGCGGGGAAAGTTTAAATGCTCAGAAAGCATGTCATAAAAATGCACAGAAAGAGCTCCGCTGTCAACTGATGGGCCCACCATTTATTTCCTAGTAATATACTTTTTTTTTATTGAGACAGGGTCTCACTATGTAGCTGAGACTGACCTGGAACTCACTATGTAGCCCAGGCTGGTCTCGAACTCACAGTGATCTTCCTGCCTCAGCTTCTCAAATGCTGGGATTACAGGCGTGCACCACCACACCTGGCTTTAGTAATATACTTCTTTCTTCTTCTTCTTCTTCTTCTTCTTCTTCTTCTTCCCCCTCCTCCTCCTCCTCCTCCTCTTCCTCCTCCTCCTTCTTTTTTTCTTTTTTGGTTTTTTGAGGCAGGGTCTCACTTTGTAATTGAGACTGACCTGGAACTCACTATGTAGCCCAGGCTGGTCTTGAACTCACAGTGATCCTCCTGCCTTGGCCTCCTGAGTGCTGGGATTACAGGTGTGTACCACCACCCATGGTGAGGATTATAATTTCTTAACACCTTTCAAGGTGTTAAAGTCCATTTTCTTTTACTCCTTTCTTTATACTGATAAAATTTACTGAGCTCCCACACTGACACCCTCAATATAATCCCTAATAAATTAGCAGTGGAACCCAGTGCAAGAGCTGCAGGGAATTTTCTAGCTAAAGGTTGCACAGGAGAGAAACGGGTATGTGGTTTGCCATCCTGACTATTCCTGCAGCAGTTACAGTCAAGTTCAAATAAAGTCAGCAAATTCCAGCTGGGTCCCAGGCGACTTCCTCCTGTGTAGGCTGAATCCAAACCAGAATATCTCGCTGTCCATTCGAGAACTTGTGTAAAAATATCCTGAAGACCCTTTAGAGTTTCCCTGATGAAGGTGAGCAATGCAGATTTCTTTCACCACAAACCCATCAGTTGGAAAGAATTTTCCTCAGCTCCTGGAACATTACTTGGGTTCCGGGACTGGTGAGGGTTCCAGAGGGGGAAACACCTCCCTAGAGGCTCAGTTCATGCCCATAGGATCAGGGACAGACTCAGGGGCCACAGCATCCAGGCCCTGCCAGAGCAGCTGTAAACTTCCTCTCTGCCCACATGTACGACACAGCTCTACTTTCTGTGGACTCCACAGCACCCAGCCGTGGCCCAACTCATACCACACAGCTCCCAATTCCTTCTCTGACCTCAAATCTTTTTCTCTTCACCTACTTCATCCCCTCATCTCTAGCTCTTTTTTCCATCCCAACACCTGCTCTTCCTCCTGAACTCCTAATCCAGTCTCTCTAGAGATCAGAGGCGGTGTGTGTGTGTGTGTGTGTGTGTGTGTGTGTGTGTGTGACACTGGAGATTTATGGAGATTTTACCCAGGGCCTTCACACTGAGCTACATCCCCAGCCCTTTTCTTATTTTTTTATTTTGAGACAGGATCTCAGTAAGTCACTGAATTGCCTCAAATTTAGCAATCCTCCTGCCTCAGCCTCCCGGAGTGCTGGGATTATGGGCATGCACCACCACACCCAGCTATTAATTATTTTCTTTTCCCTACACTGAAGAGCTTTCTCTTCATTGGCATGTTTCCTCATCCTATAAATGTCCTCCAAGCCATTACCTGCACCCTCCACACCTTGAGCTTTTACTTGTCTCCTCACATTTCCACTACCAATTTTTCATTTTAAAACATTTTTTTTAAATCTAAACTGGACATGGTGGCATATGCCTATAATCCAAGCATTCAGGAGGCTGAGGAAGGAGGACCAAGACTTCGAGACCAGCCTGAACAACATAGTGAGACTCATCTCAAAAAAACAAAATGTATAAGTAAATAAAAATATATCTAATCCCTATACTTCTACTTCCATGGCATTAATTCTTTTTCCAAAAAAAAAAAATCACTGTATTTCCTAAATTCAAAAAAGTGTGAGCCAGGCATGGTGGCACAGGCCTGTAATCCCAGCACTTGGGAGGCTGAGGCAGGAGGATCACTGTGAGTTCAAGACCAGCCTGGGCTACATAGTGAGTTCCAGAGCAGTATGAACTATGTAGTGAGACCCTGTCTCAAAAAAAAGAAAAAAAGTGTGACTAGAGGGATGAACAGACAGAATGCAGATTTTTAGAGCAGGGAGACTACATGGGTATACTGTAGTGGTTGAAATTTGTCATTATAAATGTGCCCAAACCTATAAGATACATAATGCTAGGGGGTGAATGCTAACAGAAACCATATAGGTGAGACTGTGTCAGGGCAGGGTCACCCTTTGTAACAAATGTGCCACTGGTAGGGAGGGTTGATCACAGAGGACGCCATGCTTGTGTAGGGACAAGAGCTTGTGAGCATCTTCTGTGCCTTCTGCTAAAGTTTGCTATGTCCCTGAAACTGCTTTAAAAAGAACATGAAAAGAAATTTTTCGCTGTCGTGGTGGTGGCACACACCTGTAGTACCAGCTGTTTGGGAGGCTCAGGCAAGACAATGGCAAGTTTAAGGCCAGCCTAGACCAGTTAGCAAGATCCCATCTCAGAATTTTAAAAAGTAAAAGTATGTGAATATAGCTAAATGTAAGACACAGGGTTCAATCTCAAGTATAAATAATAATGTGGTGCCAGGGATTTAGCTCAGTGGCACTGCACCTGCCTCACGAGTGCAAGGTCCTGTGTTCGATCCCTGGTACAAAAAAAAAAAACATACAAAATACTAATGTGATTAGTACCTGCTTACTCACCTTCTGGCGGTAGAAATAAAGCATTTCCATTTTCCTCAGATTTGGACTGGGATTTCATCTTAGTCCTAAACCTTCCACCACAGACACACACAGACACGGGCACGTGCGTGTGCACACCTCAAACGGCCTTTGTTCCTCAGACCTTCGATGCAACCCTACTTGATTCTTTCCCTGGGAACCATCTCCTCCCTTGGTTACCATGAACCTGGGCTCTTTCCATTCCCATCCTACATCTCCTCACTCTCTCTTCTCTGCCTCCGTTAGCTCTTTTCCCCCTTATGTTTCTGACCTTTGTCTCCTGCTCTTCTGTTATCTCTCCTCTCTATATTATCCATTTTCAATGTTTTACCTCTCATCCACACCCAAATATCAATCACTCCCAACTCTAAATCTGCAGTACATGATCTACAGCTGAATTTTATTTATTTGTTTGTTTGTTTATTTATTGTACTGGGGAATCAAACTCAGGACCTTACACTTGCGAGGCAGACAGCAGAATTACTGAGCTAAATCCCCAGCCCTATAGCTGAATTTTTATTTGCCCCATAAACAGATGAGGTTGTCTTTCTAGCACTTCAAAGTGGCTTATCCAACCGTAGGGCTTCATCCCTGGACCTGTCCCGTATGACATTTCCAGCGGTGACTCGGGTGGAGATACGAGCTTACCAAATTTGTGAGGAACAAGCAGCGTGGAGAGTTGCACAGCTGGACAACAGAAAAGGGGTCAGAGTGATTCTGACAGACTGAAACGTGACAAAAGTCAGTGCAAGGAACTAGGCATGCTTCTGAATACCCAACTGCACAATCAAAGGGGTCAGATGTCAGAGCTGTGTGAAAAGCAGGGAGAAAGGTTTCAGTGACACGACAAGGTCATTTTGCACCAATGCCATGAAAAAGCAAGTGAAATCTTGTCCTATAAAAGATATAATATCTAAGCTGAGTGTAGCAGCTCATGCCTGTAGTCCAGCACTCTACCAACCTGAGGCAGGAGGATAGCAAATTTAAACCCAACCTGGAAAATACAGCAAAACAAAAAATACAAGGAGTTGATGTTATAGCTCAATGCAAAGACCCTGGATTCAATATCCAGTGCTGAAAAGAGAGAGAGAGAGAGAGAGAGAGAGAGAGAGAGAGAGAGAGAGAGAATATCTAGAGCAAGGAAGGAAGTTTACTCCTCAATTTAACAGTATTGGATTCAGGACTAGCATGCTGATTTCAGAAAGGGTATAGAAGATTCATTGGGTACAACAGGGACCATGCAGTAATCACAATGGATCCTACAGCCATGTTCATAGGGCCATGCAGAAAAGAAGATCTAGACTCTTTACAGCTCCATATTGTACAGCACCTGTAGCAGGTACTATAGAATACACTCCAGAATACTGCCCAACACATCAGTGGAGAACTCTACAACTCTCTGAGCTGCCAAAGATGGAAAGGACTACTTGGCGAGGCAGCAAATAACCAGGGAAGGTTTCCAAGGTCCATGAGTATGGAAATTCCAGCTTTCTCCCTTCAAATCTCTTCTTCCACCACTGAGATCCTTGCTTATGCACAGATCTGTACTTACTCACTAATTAACACATTAAAAATGAAAAACCCAATGTTGTTTCTTATAACAAGAGGCAAAAAGCATTTGGAGACCTAAAAAATACATTTTAATTGAGCAAACTTGAAATACAGGACAACTTCCTTGACCCATTATAAATCTACCAAACAGAATCCACCAAAAAACAAAACAAAACTTTGGGAGAAAGCATTCTAAATGGTAAACATTAATCAGGAGCAGAAAAGGACACATCCACCACTGGGCCACCAAGCAGTATGCTGGAGTCCCTCCCCAGAATTACCAGCCCAAAAAATAAATAAGAAATGCAAGAATCGGAAAAGAAGTAACAAAATTCCATTATTCAAAGAAGGCATGATGATCTTTATATACAGTTTAAGAAAATCTAACAGCAAACTACTAGGATTAATAAGACATTCAACAATATTTTTGAACACAGTATCAATATGCAAAAATTAATAGTGTGCCCGTCCATCAGCAGCAAACATTTTAAAGATCCTATTCACAGCAGTGACAAAAGCTACAAAGTAGCTAAATATGGACTGAATTTTTTAGAAAAAACACCAAACAGTGGAAGGGCATAAAGGAAGGCAGTCATAAGTGCTCACATGTGGAAAGATTCAGGATCTTAAATATGTCAGTTCTCTCTAAAATATGAGTCTACAGATACAATTCTATTCCCGTCAGGATCTCTATACAGTTTTCTCAGAACCTGAAAATCTGATCTGAAGTTGATAAAGACTGAAGGACCAAGAATAGCCAAAGCATCTCTGTATCTGATTAGACTGATATAGTCTAGAATCCCAAAACATGTATATTTAGAGATATCTGTATATGACACAGGTGGCAACTATAAATCTTTGTTTAAAAGGTAAACTTTGTATTATTCGTGAGGAAAAGCAACATGTTAAATTATGTGCATACTTCGTGGCACACACAGAAGTAGATGCAGCTGAGATCAGGAAGGGAGGGATCAGGGGCCTGTATTTGCATACCTCACACCCGCAGGAAGCCTTCCAGAAGATTCTGTGGTTTCAGACCTGCAGCTGCCACAGGAGCAGTGCTCCCCAGCCATTTTCAGGCTTAGCCAGGAGAGCCCCTTCTTGTGTTCTGACGGCTGTGCTGCTGCACAGGTCCTCTTAACACTCGCTCTGGTGTTCCTGTTAAAAAAGAACGAGTATGTATAAATTTGAAGCCCTATATAAAGAACAAAACTTTAAATTTTCTAGAAGAAATATAGGCTATTGTATGTCCGTAATCTGTGTGTGTGTGCATATTTTTTCTTGATAAAACACAAATAAGCCATAAGCAGAATCATGATAGATTTAACCACATTAAAATATTAAATTTCTGTGTAACCAAAAATTACATAACTGACTTAATAGTCCATAGTCTTGGAGAAGATTTTGTTCCATATATTTAATTCACTAAAGATTATATCCAGACTTTATGTAAAAACTTGTGCAAATCAATTTTAAGTCATAGAAAATTCGCAGAAGAGGAAATCTGATGCCCAATAAAAATACTCAAAACCAGGGGTCCTCAGGGCACATAAGACTTTTGCCTAATGCAGAGAGTGTGAATCATTAAATAATGCGCTGCATGATGAATCGGCTCTATGTGCTCTGGTTACAGCAATACATTTGCTATAACTCTGAATTACAGCTAGTGATTTGCTAAGTTTCTGTCTGTCTAAGGCTGATCAAATATTTCACCACTAGCAGAGGAAGTTCATACAATCCTGGGGGTTTGTGCTGTGCCAAGAACTAGAAAGACCTGTAGGTTCCCAGGACGGTCCCCTCCCTAAGGGTGGCCCTGGGGTGGACCCGGAAGGGTCTACTTCAGCTTTCCACACCCACCTCCTTTTATGCAGCATCTTCACAAAACATCAACCATGCACTCTGAAAGGGAGAAATAAGGCCCCGGTCTATGTACCTTAAAAGGCTGCATGAAACAGACTACCTGTGTTAAGATGTATATTTTCCCCCTAGAATGTAAATTATTTGCAGAAAAATTCCAAGCCCGCTCAGTGAATGCCCCTCTCATCTGGCAGCACTCTTTGATCTTACTAAGAGCAAGAAAAATTAAATCAAATAGCTAAACAAGCTTCTGCCTCCTTCTGTCTCCAGATTTGACAGAGCACACAGAGTATGCTAAGAATCCAGCCTGAAGCAGGCAGGAACATTTAATCTTCTTCACTTTGGATCTTTTTATTTCTAGACAACGTTTTGAGCAACATAACTACCACAGGCAACAAAGTATCAGACTTTTCCCTCACAATCTGCGCTGTCCGCTGTCAACATGCAATCAGGTGCTGGCCATAGTTTTTTTGTTTTAAAAAGAGGTAAAACATAAGGAAGGTAAAGGATACTGTAGGAGAAGCCTATATCTCACTGTTGAGAACAGATTTTCCAATATAATACAAACCATATATTTTAAATTTCTATTTGTTGTGTAGATTGTTTTAGTGGTGGGGTGGGGGGTAAGAAAGAGAGTGATCAAAAAGAGTGTCAAAGGGGCAACCTACTTTCCGGTCCCCCTTCTGTCTCTCCTAGACAGAAGCTTTCTTTCTCTCATTGAATTTTCCCTACTCTCAACCTCCGTTGTTCCTAGAATTCATTCTTCTGTTTTAGAGACATGAACTTGTGCTTCGGATATCTAGCAGGTTTGGGAGTTACATCTCTTCCCCCCGTATCAGAATCAATGAATTCCAGCTTAGACACAAAATGCTCAAGATATGCCAGTAAGAGGTGAATGGGCTTTACTAGGCAAAATTTTAAAAGTGCACACTCAAAGAAATAGAGTGCAGGTCATCGAGAGTCATCGAGAGAGAGGCACAATATCTCCTCTCCACCATATGGGGAACATTTATGTTTCTCTTGAGAAGTTGGAAAAGATGACTCACACTCCCCAGAAGGATGACAGCCCACTTTGCAGATGAAAGGTTTCTGCTCTCTACTCTCTCAGGTAAGACTCCTTACGGACTTACAGCATTCGTTAGGAATTTGGAGTGTGATGGATCTGGAAAGAAAGGAACATAATTAATCCAAGGAGGGTGGATACAGATCGCTGTAGATGTGCAATCTGACAGATGCACAAAGGAGTAGGGAATTCTCTGATTTGATTCAGACACCTGTCTCCCTGGCCAGAGGTGTATGAAAGCTTTTGAAAAGTCTCCCTCATAAAAAGTACAAGTGGCGGGCCAGGTGTGGTGGTGCATGCCTGTAATCCCAGCTTTCAGGAGGCTGAGGCAGGAGAATCGCGGTGAGTTCGAGACCAGCCTGGGCTACACAGTGAGTTTCAGGGCAGTCTCAACTGCGTAGTGAGACACTGTCTCAAAAAACTGAAAAAAAAAAAAAAAAAGAAAAAAAAAAACTGGGTAGTGACACTGTCTCAAAAAACTAAAAAAAAAAAAAAAAAGTACACGTGCCTTCCCTCAGATGCATTCCTGCAGTGTTCCAGAGCAGTAGGAGGTGTTTCCAAGCTGGGAACAAGTAGCTTGTGCTTACTGAAATCCACAATATCATGGAGAAAAGTCCCACCACGGGAGTAAAGGCCATGAGCCATGTCTTCTGTTCCTTTTATTAAATTTAAAGTCTACAAAGAGAGGAAAGACAAGTCTGAAACAACAGACTATGCCTTCAAAATTTCATTTCTGAACAGACAACTCTAGTACAGGTTAACAGAAAGAAAAATATTTTAATAAATGCTTAAATAACTAACAGTGGGGGCCGGGGATTTGGCTCAGTGGTTCCGCCGCCTGCCTCGCAAGCACAAGGACCAGAGTTCAATCCCCGGTACCAAAAAATAAAAAATAAAAATAACTAACAATGAACAATCTTAAGCAACACCTTATTTTGTACATTTTATTGCCTTTCTCAAAAGGTGATAATAAACCTGTTTGCTTAAAAAAAATAGGGCCAAAAACACTTCAGCCACCCTTAGCCATAGAGCCTAAGCACCAAACCTAAACCTTCCGATCACAAGGGCCTATTTCCGGTTTAGGGTTTGCTACTTAAATTCTATAGCTTACAAGTTACATGACCCTGGGAAGGTAACTCAGTTACTTTTGAGAGTGGTGCCGGTGTCCCGCAGATCCCAGCAGGAGACACCTGTCCTGGGCACTTTCCTCGCTGCAGGGACAGAATACCTGACCCTCGCAAATGGAGAAGAAATTTACTTCGGCTCAGGTTTTCAGTCCGTGCTGTGGCTTCAAGGTAGGAAGCTATGGTGGAAAGGTCTGGCGAAAGAAAGCTACTCACCCCTGGGGGGCCGGAAGCAGAGACAGCGGGGAGGAGCCGGCCAGGAAGATGACTCCTCCGTGTGTACAGCACCCCATGGTCCTGTCACCCCCAAAGAGCCCCGCCTGTGAGCACAGGAGGCTGTGGGGATCTAAGAAACCCTAACACGCCCTCCAACAGCAACCCGAGAGAAGCTGGCCCCGCAGTGTTTACAGGCACGAGCTGCGATGAGGCCTCCGGTCAGCAACGTAGGAGCCCAGACCTGAAGCGGATACATCCTGGAACTGCAAAGGAGAGCCAGCTGTGTGCGACAACTTTCCGAGGAGAAGGCAGCCACCCAGCCTGGGGCGCCAGCTGCTTTCTCCTTCCGCCCGGTTCTCCTTCCTGTTCACCCCCTGGAACTAAGGCAGTGGGCAAAGGGGCCCGGGTGACAGTCTGGAGGGTCAGCCTTGAACTCACTACGGCGTAGCCCAGACCTGGCCTCGTGACGACCCTCCTGCCTCAGCCTCCCTAGTGCTGGGATCGCAGGTGTGTGGCACCACGCCCAGCTTTCAGATCCTTTTTTTATTTTGGAGATGCAAGTTTCCACCTGATGGACTGAAAGCCAGGAGACAGAGAATACCAAGCAAAGTGCTTAATGAATTTCAGTCTTTCTCTTTCTTTCTCTCTTGTGTTTTCCTCATCAAGCAATGCTGATCCACAAACTGGAAATTTTTAACCACTCTTACACATTTTCACAAAGCGTCCTTTCAAAGGGCATTCATTATTTTATTTGATTCCCATAGCACTGTATTAGGTAAATGGGGCAAGAAGTGCTTGACGGAGACTTGAGGGGCAAAGGAGCTTTTCAAAAGCCATAGAGGGTTAAGGGTTAAGTCTGCAACCCAGATTCAAGTTTGTTGATGTCTCAGAGATGCAGACGCTGAAGAGATTGTTTCTATTTTAAAAAAAAAAACTTCTGCATAATTAGATAGATCTTAAACATTGTCACTATTCACATACAGTATTTCCATCAGGCAGAAACTTCCACCTCCAAAAAAAGGACCTGAAAGCTGAGTGTGGTGGCATACACCTGCAATCCCAGCACTTGGGAGGCTGAGGCAGGAGGATCATCACTAGTTCAAGGTCAGCCTGGACTACATGGTGACTGCAGGGCCAGCCTGAAATGCATAACAAGACCTTGTCTCAAAGAAAAAGGATTTGACTCCACTTACAGTAAAGTAATGCATATGTATAATAAATAAAGTATAGATGATGTATATGTTCAAAGTATGCATATGTATAACCTATATGCATATATATTTATCTATATGTCATTTATAATTAAACAAAAGTTACATATGTGGTTAACAAAAGAAAAAGAGAACATCAGAACCAAGGAATGGCACAGACTCCAAATACGCTAGTCCTGAAAGTTACTCTAGTTGTTGTGACATCAAAATTGACACCATTGTACAACTCTCATTATCAGAAAAGAAGCAGCGTATTATTTTTTAAGGAGGGAAACAAATGCTCCTAGAAATTAATTCTAAAACAAACTTCTTATGTAGGAAACTTCCCTCTCGGCATCCTTCACAATAGGTTGGTTTGTTTGCTTGGGTTTTTTTGTTTGGTTGGTTTGTTGTTGTTTTGGTTTTTGGTTTTTTGAGACAGGGTCTCACTACATAGTTCAGACTGGCCATGCTGGCCTCAAACTTGAGCGATCCTCCTGCCTCAACCTCCCAAGTTGAGGCATTCCCAAAGAATGTAACACTGAGGGCTGGGGATTTGGCTCAGTGGTTCCGCCACCTACCTTGCAAGCACAAGGGCCCAAGTTCGTTCCCCGGTACCTATAAAAAAAAAAGAAAGAATGCAATGCTGCTATTACAGGCATGCACTACCACACCTAGCTATTTACTTGCTTTTGCAATAATGGGGATTGAACCTATGAGCTTTCTCCCTGGCTACATCCCTGGCCCTTTTTATTTTTTTATTTTGAGACAGAGTCTTGCTAAGTCACTAAATTGCCCATGCTTGGCTTGAACTTGCAATCCTCCTGCCTCAGCCTCCCAGATCACTGGTATTACAAATATGCACCACCGTGTGCAGCTGACAACAGTTTTATGACTACTAGAAATGCTTTTCTATGGCTATTTCTTGAGACCTGCATGGCAGTGAAGGTGATTCTTGGAGAAGTAAATTAATGGTGCCAATGCCACCCTTCAGGGCTCTGACGTGGGCCAATGAGAAAAGCTTTCCTTTTGGGCCATCTTCCCCAAAAGGCACTTGTCCGGCAGCTTTGATTGGCTGGAGGTTATCCTCTCTCTCTGGGCCTTCAGGGGGCACTCCTGTCCCCAGGAGCTCCTGGGCTCTGCAGAGTGGGCCCACAGGTGGCAGGGCTGGGCACCCACCTGCCTGGACATGCAGTCGCTTCTCCATCCTGGGCGCAGCAGGTGACAGCTGGTTCTGGCAAATGACACTGCAGAGGCTGCTCTTCCACAGCCTCCAGGGATAAAAAGAAACTGATTCAGTGACAGAAAACATTCTGCAGACCTCAAATACAATTTCCCAGAGATGTTCTAGGGAGCTAGCAAAACCGGCCCCTCCCCTTTCACTAGGAGTTACAGATCGGGCCAGTGAGATCCCTTGAGATGTAAGGAGAAAGAAATAGGCTGCAAGGAACTTCAGCCCGGGCTTGGAAGGAACTGAATCTCAGGAGCCCTGCCTTCTGCAGGGGCCAGGCACTTTTCCATCCCTTGCACTGTTCAGATAAGACAGTGAGATTCTGGTGATAGGCAGTATATTTCCGGGGGGCACCATCGGAACCAGCCTTTCCTGACCTCTAGCTCCAGCCCCTCCGGGCTGATGGGTCCGGCTGCTCAGGCTCTGGCTTGGAAAAGTCAGTTGTGGGCCAGCCTGAGGGTGACCCCTGGGCTTGCTGAGCCCCAAGCCTCGGCCTGGATAACAGACCAGTGCCAAGCTCCAAGCTGCATCCGGGGCCAAATCTCCAGGAGTTTGAGCCACCACTCTTCACAGTATCACAACCACCAGAGAGGTGGAGCAGATATTGACGCTCAGTTTACAGGAGAGTCAGACAGGTAACGCTGGGGAGAAAAATGGAAAGAGCCGGGCCTGTGAAGGCCCTCCGGCTAGCCGAGGTGGACCGTGAGGCCCCAGCACACAGTGGGACGGAGGCTGTCACTGGTCCTCCGTATTTAGCTTAGTAGACTGTTCCTAATTAGTGACACAGCCCCACCTCCACGCCCAAAAGACTTTGTGAATAGCAGGGCCGTCAGGCATGGCGGTGCAGGCCTGGAATCCTAGCACTCTGCGGAGACTGAGGCAGGAGTTGGAGCCCAGCCTGGGCAACTTAGCAAGACTCTAACTCCAAACAAAAATAAAAAAGGGGCTGGGGGTGTAGCTTGATTCAAAAGTCCAGCGTCTGTCCCCGGTACCACAAAACAAAGAAGGCACAGCGAATCTTTGTTGTTGTTATTTTCCTTAACCTCCTCTTGACTCCCCTCTGTCAGAAAGAAGCCTTAGTGAACCATGCACAAATGACGAATGGAGGCTGACCCGGAAAAGGCATTTAGTTGGGTTGTTTTGTTGTGTTTTGCTTTGCTTTGTATTTTGAGGCAGGTTCTCACAATGCAGCCCAGGCTGGCCTTAAACTTGTGGCGATCCTCCTGCCTCGGCCTCCAGAGCACTGGAGTTCCAAGCATGCACCACCACACCCAGCGGTGGAGGTGTTCGTAGTTACTCTTGGGGTACACTAGGTTTCATCTCGCCAAATGAAGTGGACTCTCCTTTCATTTTTATTTTTAACTTTGTACTGATTATTTTAATTATATAAATTTATGGGATTCAGTGTGATAATTCAATACATGTCTGCAAGGGTATAATGATTAAATCAAGGTAGCTAACATTTCCATCTCCTTAAACAGTTCGACGTTTTTTGATTAACATGTAATAATTGTACATACTTTGATATATTGTGATATTTCAATGCATGATACAATATGTATGTCTCAAATCAGGGTGACTAACACTTCCATCTCACCATTACTTTGTGGCTGGTGCCTTCAAGCTCCTCTCCTCTAGTTTTTCATAAAATATATAATAATTGTGTATAATACTATAGTTATTTTGAACTATGCCCCGCCCATACTGTGTTTCGGTACCTGTTATCCATTGGGGGGGACCAGGAGCTCTCCTGAGTTCTCAACCTTGTGCTCGCCAGGCAGGTGCAGTGCCACTGAGCTACATCCCTGGCCCCTGTTATCCACTTCTGAAGAGCATCTGCTGACAAATGTGGCCACGGACAAATTACCAATGACAGCACCGCTACAACCTCTGTGTTAAGTAGGGCGTGGTGGTGCAGGCCTATAATCACAGCACTCTGGGAGGCTGAGGCAGGAGGGTCACAAATTCAAGCCCAGCCTTGGCAACTTAGCAACATAGTGAGACCCTGTCTCAAAATATAAGTGTTGGGGATGCAGTTCAGTGTAAAGGCTCTGGGTTCAGTCTCCAGCACAGGGGGTGTAGAGAGGGCATTCTGTGCTTGGTTAAGTGTGATTTATCAGAGACTAACCAAAATAGAAGTAATGCGCTTTCGGGTCACGTCTGTTCAGCGGGGAACTGCCTGGGGACAGGCACTGTCCACTGCTTGTGGTCAGGTGGCAGGGGCAGCTGCAGTCAGCTGATGCTTACTAAACACCCGCGCAGATCGCCTTCATATTGTTCTCACCTGACCTAGTAGAGTGGGATTTATCGTCCTCGATATAGCGGTGAGAACACAGGCCAGGAAACACGGGGTCTCCATGATGGCTGAGCCAGGACTTGAACCCACTTCCCCGACTGTGCACCCGCTCTCCCTTCTTTCTGTCATGCTCCTCACTCCTTTCACCCCTGGGATATTAGTGAAACCCCATAAAACTGGAATCATCCCCAGAGTAGTCTGCGGCGAGCAGCTGTACAGGAGAAGACCCTCCTATTTTGCTGAGCAGGTCTGATCCTGATGCAGATAAGTGTATTTCCCAGCCAATGGGAATCTAGTCCATTGTTAAACTTAGCTTTACTCTTCACTTTAAGCCCCCAAATTCTTTTCCCCACAACCCCAGCTCCATTTTCCTCCCACGCTTCGTCATCTTTATCCTTTCCCTCTCCAGAGTCATTTCTCAGCTTCCCTTTCCCCTCTTGGATGATTTCGTGCCTGGTGGAGAAGGGGGCAGGGTCACACTTAGCTAACTTCCCCTTAATCTCATCACTGCCACCACAGGCCAAGGAGAGGCAGGCGGGGCCAGCCGTGAAGTGGAACTGTGCCCAGAGCACAGAGAGAGTAGCTAGCAGGTGCGCCCTGGCCAGAGGTCAGGCTGGACGTCCACCTCGCGCCCTGACAGCGTCCCCTCATCCGCTTTTGTGATGTGCTGTGTTCACTCCAGAATGGCAGCACGGGCAGCACGCAGGACCACAGACTCCAGCCGCCAAACTGCCTGTGATAAAAGGCCAGGTCTGCCTGCCAGCCGTGTGAGCTTGGACAGGTTCTGCCTGCCTCCCTTCCTCACCTGCAGAGTGTAGGCAGCCGTAGCACCGCCCACTGGGATCAGTGTGACCTGTATATTCACAAAACGCCTAAAGCACCACTCGGCACAAAATCAGCCCCCCCCCCCGCCCAACAGTTAGCTGTCCTTCACTCGGCCAACAAAGATCTGTGGCGCCCCCTCTCTGCAGTTCTGCACGGGCAACAGCACTGAGCACCCGGAAGCAACATGCTGTAATGACTGACCCCATGGCGTCAAGTTTGGGCCCCACCCCACCAGTCTGACCCCCTCTGAGCCTGCTGTCCCTCTGGGAAGTAGATGGAACATCTGTCTCGTGGAGCGAGTGTTCCAGGGGAAAACTCAGGCTCTGCACACAGTGCAGGCTTCCTGCCTGGCAGGGACACAACAAATGGCAGCTACTAATGCCACGATGGTCCCAGTCCCTAGACAAAGTGGAAAACTTCCCCGCTCCTGAGTGAAGGAAGGGGTGGACTGTGGCAGCGAGAACGTCAGCGAGGCCTGGAGGCTCCGGTGATGTACAGAAGAAGGAAACATAGGCAGTTTCCCCTCTGGATGCTGACTTTGGCTGTGCAAACAAAAGCTCACTCCAGGCCAGACCCCAGGAAGTAGGGATACAGGATCTGGGCTTCTAGAGGACCTCACCACCCCAGACCTACCAGAGTGGAAGATTTCTTTCCCCATTAAATTAGTTGGTTCATTTAAAGCAAACAATACGGTTACATTCATCATTGGGATCTTGTACCATTACATGATATGTCTTGGCTCTTATTTTTCCCCCATACCCCTGCCCTCCAGAATGAAAGATTTATAGCATCCTCCAAAACACCATAAGGACAAAGAAAGGAAGTCAACCTAACCTCTAATCCTCAGTGACAGAAGGGAGGGCACGCACTGTATGGACCGTCATGAGGGGATCCAGGCCAAGGCCAAGATCGAGGCAGGGAGGCCCAACTTGGCCTCTTTCCCCTCACGGTGCAAATACTCTGACAACATGGAGTGAAGTTTTCATGGGCTGCTTTACACTTTTCAGAAGAAGGCTCTGTGTGTGTGTGTGTTTATGTCACTCTTACTTGGTTTTCCACTCCGTTTCCTAAATGAAAGATGTGTCAAGTAAATATGTTGTTAGTAAGATTATTTTAAAAGAAAAACTGAAGATCCTACTAAGAGGAAAAAAAACAGCAACAACAGAAACCAGTATGTTAATTTTTTAGGCTCAGATTTTTTAACAATATACACACTCCCCCCGCACACACTTTTTTTTTTTTCTGTACATTTGCAAAGGGATTTCATGTCCTCACAGCAAACTGCCTCTCACAACACTTCCTCCACGGACTGGAAAATCTAAGGGGAGCCAAGGCCCGTGGCTTGTGCAAAGTCAGTCCTGGTTGTCCCCTGAGTGTTACAGTGCTTTTATGGGGGGGGACAGGGGGAGCTGCAGGGGGAGGATGAGGAGTTCAGCACGCGTGATCCCACAGAAGCTGGCCCAGGTTCGTCCCTCCCTGGCGCGAACACTGCCGTCAGGTGACCGGGTAGCCCAGACATGCAGCAGAACTTCCAAGAAACGTCATCCGTACAGAGCTGGCAGCTGCTCCAGTCTCATTTCTCTAATTCTCTTTGTTATTAGAATGTTCAAAATATTAACTCACTCAGTATTAAATTAATTTGGACAAATCACAATTGATGCCAATTAACTACTGGAGAGCATTTCCTCTTAATACTACAATTCACAATTGCACATAATTGCAACCTAATTTTCTTATGGTAATTAATATTTGACTTATAGAAAAAGAAATGGGAGAGACTTTCAAAAATGTCTTTCTGCCTGATGGCGTTTTGGTGCCTAAAAGGAAGCCTTTTCAGGGGAAGGCATTTCCTTCTCATCTTCAGTGAGCTGAGTGTGAGGAGCCTCAGCGCACACCTCGCATCCCGGCTCATTCATTCATCACCCTAACCCCCAGCATCAAGTCTCAACAGCCCGGTGGTTCTGGCAGAAGATAATGTTACACGAATTATCCTCTCTGTTTAGAAGGCAAAATGCTTATTCTCCATAAACAGAGGGAGCTTCCGGTGTAGCAGTGAAGTCAAAATTTGTCTCTGCTGCTCTTCTATTTCTCCCCTGACCCTCTTGCCAGGGCCTCCCTCGCTCCCCTCACAGTCCTCACATTCCCCTGATCCAGACCCGAGCCAGCTCCCTGCAGCCTCCTGTCTGATTCCTGATCCCCGCCAGGTCATGAGAGTCCTCTGGGTGAGTTAATTCAGAGTAGATGTCACCTGGCTGACCGAAGCTTACTGCATTCCTCCCAGGGAACCCCAGTAAGACCACTCCCTCTTAACCAAGACCTTCATAGTCTTGGGCATGCTTAATAGCGATGAAAATGGTAGTTACTACAAGCAGAGATCTTTCAGACTTCTACAGGCCCTTAGAATTATTTGGTTGTTTGTTTGTTTGGTTGGTTGGTTGGTTGGTTTTTGTTATTGTTGTTTTGGTTTTTTGAGACAGAGCCTCACTATGTAGTTGAGACCGACCTGGAACTCACTGTGTAGCCCAGGCTGGTCTCGAACTCACAGCGATCCTCCTGCCTCAGCCTCCCGAGTGCTGGGATTTACAGGTGTGTGCCACCACGCCCGGCTAGAATTCTTTAAATTATATGATAAACAAAAACAAAATACACTCACAATAAGAAACAGAAGGATTGAATTTAATAAAGTGCTGGCTCAATCATTATTTCAAATATTGTTGCTCACCACTGTGATCAAATACTGAGATAAAGACATATTCTATACATAGCACTGGGATGAGATGAAGAAGGACCAAAGTTTAGAGAACAGAGCTCTCAAGGCGTCTTCTAACCCTGGCCAAGATTATGACAAAGTATTTTTGCAGAGGTGTCCGCCCAACATCTAACAGCTCTCTCATTTCCAAGGTTTATATCGAAGAAATTCATATCCGAGGGCTCTTGAGAAATTGATGTGAATAGTAACATGGAATAATGTGTTTCTCAAAGGTGTTCCATCTTGGTTGAAGTTTAAATTAAGCTTTCTCCTGGCAGCCGAGTGCACGGTGAATTGTATTACAAGGAGCTCTATTTTTAGCGCACTAGTACTATGGCAGACAGACTGTTAAAAATAGAAGCAGGTCTCGTAGAGTTCGGGAGCCCGGGAGCTTTTCCTTACTGATTAATGACAATGAAGCCGGGTCTCTAACCTAAGCGGTGGGAGGGAGGCGTGCACGCAGCGCAATGTGTCCAACCAGCGGACTTTGAGGAATATGGCTCTCTCGAGAGTCTCCTGGAATTGCTCGAACACGAGGAGTGAAATGTGCGTGTTTGATCGGGTGGAAAACGCGGATCTTTAACAACCTTCCCTGCCTCCCCTCCGCGTGAGCTTTGGTGCCTTGACTGCGTCTGCAGGACTTCTCGGCTCCCGAGGCTCGCGGCCGCCAGGGGGCGCTAGCTGTTGTCACCCTTCTGGACTCTCTTCCCCTTCCTCTCGTGCGCGGACCTTCTGAGCACTACTTGCTCTCCCTTAATTCAAAAATCTTGCTGGTGTGCTGGTGATGCACGCCTATAATCCAGCCCTCGGGAGGCTGCCGGTTCGAGACCAGCCTGGGCTCCATAGTGAGTCCCTGTCTCAGAAAGGTATTCATATTACAGTTTGCCAGGCATGGACTCCTCGGAAATGCTCTGTGAGCCCCCAGGTTCTATCCGGATCTCTTTATCTCAGCACTGCCCATTCCCCAGGCCAGGCCAGCCCCTGACTCTGAGTCACCTGGACTTCCCGAGTTGGAATTTCGGGGTACGCCCTAGGAAGCTGCATTGAATGAGTTTCCCAAGTGAGTCTTATGTATGATAAAACCTGAGAATCTCGCCTATATTCTTATTGGGTTGTGTTTTGGGGTGTGTGTGTGTGTGTGTGTGTGTGTGTGTGTGTGTGTGTTTTAAATAGACTGTAGTGCAGACTGATTCCAGCCAGCTGTTAGGAGGAAAATTAGCTGATTATCTGATTAAAGCGATTCACACTGAACTGTGGACAAATAAGCTCCTTTCGGGAGAATTTGCAGTCTGACGTTTTGCAAGCCTAAATGAACTTCCAATTAGTGAAATGTGTGGAATGGATATTTAAAGAAAAACTAACCTTCCTGTGACCAGGGCCAGGGGAAAGGAGCCTTTGCCTGCACACGGAGTGCAGGGAGCTGTCGTCAGCAGCCGCTTCTCCTGCCTGGCTGCATCTGGGGCTGAGTCTGGCCTGTTAGGTCTCCCACCCCAGCCTCCACTCTCCTGCCCTGTAGTCCCGCTGCCACGGTTCACCACAGTGAGCCTTTTGAATCTTAGTCTCGTCACCGCCCTCCTCTTTTTTTCATCTTTCAATGACTTCCCCTTCCTTTGAGAATAAATTCACAATGCCTCGCCATGGCCCGAGTGCCACGGAAATCCATCCGCACCATGAAGCCGTCTCTTGTCCCCAGCTGCCCGGGCTCCCAAGGCTTCCCCTGCCTTTGGTGAGTGGACCAAAACTAAGAAAAAGCACCAATACGGAAGGCTCCTGACTAGAACTTATGATGAGTAACGTCTTATTTATTAGGAGAGCTAGGAGAAAGAGGATGGAGCTGTGGTCCCTCTCTTTCGCCTCTCTGTGCTGTTTTCTGGTGGCTGCTCTGAGACAAGGCACGGCCCTATTTCATTCCAGTACATGGTCATTTCTAGAGTTCTGGACGTCCTCTTTGCACATATAGAAAAACTCTTTATTCTGCACTCTGAGTGCTCAAAAATTACACATTCACAATTACCAAGTCACAAACTCAGCTTTTACCCTCTTACTGTACATAAAACAGAGCTAATGAGATTAGGCAACAGGAAACTCTGCAATTGCAAAATTATATTAATGGAATCTCCCAGGGGCTAAGCTGCTCTCTCAGAAAGTTAAACACATTCCCGAAATCGCATTAAAACTCTTTTAGTCCTCCACAGGTCTCTGGGGTCAAGGGAGGAGAAAACTGATGTAGCTTCACAGAGAAGCTCACTTACTCTCAACATTAGCAATGGGTTTGGACAGTCTGCTTTCTGACTCTCAAAGAAAGCCACAGTATTTTGTCTTTTTTTTTTTTTTTTTTTTTTTTTTGAGGATAG
>NW_022900916.1:9458553-9485660 GCF_012274545.1 Fukomys damarensis
TTTTTTTTTCTTTTAAAGCCAACACTTGTTACATGGGCAGCCATTTCCTCACAAACGTCACCCACCAAGGTGATGATGACCTCTTCCCGTGGCCTGTCAGCATTCGCGCCACAGCCCACACCAAGAGGCAGAATGACTCCCTGGGAGGAAATAATTGGAGAGAAAGGCAGGCAGCTGTCTCACTGGTTATAGAAAAATATTCTCTGACAGCCCTTGAGACTGGGCCCCAAGTGCAAGTGGCCAGTTTAGGAAGAGATCCCAGAAAACAGGGTAGGTGGTGAGAGAGGGGGTGGGGAGGGCAGCCAGCACAGGGTGCATTCTTGTCTTGGTCCGTTTTCTGTTGCTATCACAGAACACTTGGAACTGAGTGATTTACAAAGAAGAGGGGTTCACTAGCTCTCCAGGAGTGTGACACCAGCATCTAGTGAGGGCCTTCTTGCCGCTTGCTGACATGGTGAGTGTCACGGTGAGGTGGAACAATGGAATATATGAGCTTGGGTCCCTCGTCATATTAGAGCCACCAGTGGCATTCTGGGGGCCCCATGACCTACCTCATCCCAGTTACCACCCCAAGGCTCCACTGATAGGCGAATTGGGGGATAAGATTCTGGAGGACACACTCAAGCCACATCAGTTGTCACCCAAGTCATTACTTGTGTAACTGGAACATAATTGCCCTGGGGAAGCTTGAGCGTCCAGGGGCCAGGAGATGTTATTTATATATCAGCTCTTGTCAGCCATTGCCCGAGGCCTGCTAGATGGTCTCGGATGACTTAGGGAGACCCTGTCTCAAAATGCAAAATGTAAAATAGGGATCTGGGCATGTAGCTCAGTGCAAAGACCCTGGGTTCTGTCCCTAGCACTACTAAAAAAGGGGAAAAAAGAAAAAAATAAATTGTTCTGCCTACCTGGTATATTACACAGTCTCAAAATTATGTTCAATCCCTTTTCTTACTAGGGAGCAGTGCTAACTGTATTTCCCAGAAGTGTTGTTTCCTCTTCTCTTCTCTCTTCTTTCAGCACCCTGACCCCTAGCAGACCAGAGGCCCTACGCAAGGCTCTAAGTAGTCACCAGGCCATTAGCCCAGGCTCCTAATGTTCCCTCCATCCCCTTCCTCCGGATCCCAACTTTCTGTACGGCTGAGAGGAGAAATGCCCACTTGCTGCCCTGAGAGCTGTCCTTTCCCAGAACCCCCTAGTGGAGGACAGTGAGGGGCTGCACCCTTGCCTTGTGCCCAGAGCTGGGATAAACTGCCAATGAAGAGGAGCCAACTTCGGGCCAGAGAGAACCAGAAGGAGGCAGGGAGCCCGCTGGGGCTGAGCAGCCATCACGCCTCCAATAACAAGCAGCTTGTGCTTTTTCACTGGTTTCCTGTTTACCTGAGATAGGGTTCAGGTAAATCTGCCAGGAGGGCTCCTATCTCCCCCGCCCCAGGCCTGCTACAGGGTGGGTCACTGCAGGCTTAATTCTTATTTTCCATTCTCCCACAGTGGGTAATTGCTGTTTTGGCCTCCCACTGCTGACGCACGGACACCAGTGACAGAGACGAATCTGCCTGGGCCACTTGCACGCCTAAGTTAGAGGCGTCCAGTAGCCACCTGCAGAGTCACACCTGAGCGGCCTCTTAATTGGTGTTGTTGTGCATCAGCCCAGAGCCACGCCTCTAAATCACAAATACAATCAAGGATTGGTTCAAGCTGGATGCCTTTCTAAGAACCAGAAGCCTGTTTCCTGTCTGTACAAGACAGAGGTCCCATTGCAGTGAATAAGCAAGGGACACAGAGAGAAATGGCATCGCAACTGGGAGCATTATTCAGCCCTCCTATCTCTGGCAGCCTCCAACGGCAACAGTAATGAAGAAAGGAGATGCAGGGTAGACAGTTATGGGAAATGTCTGGGTGCGGGGACAGCTCCTGGGGAGAGCCAACTCCCAACCCTGCTCTGCCTTGATCTTAGGATCTCACTAAGCCCCCAGTCGCTTTAAACACAAGTTAATCCTGCTGCCAGGAATCTAAGAAAAATAAATTGGAAGCATTCTTTTCCACTCTTATGACTTCTTCCAGTCCTTATGCAGGTGCTTTATTTTTTGTAATGCTTTATATATTCATCACAGACTTTCTTTTCAGTATCCAGTCGTCCATTCAATACGAATGCATTGAGGCTTGATTTCTCTCACATGAGAAACCCAAGGCATAAATAAATTAAAGAGAAAAATAAAAGATAAATAATAGAAAATAGTAAGCTAGATCTTTTGCAAATGGGAAGGGGACCAAGAGAAGGGGGGGAAGGGAATGGAAAGTAAAAGGATTTAAAATGTATCATGTACATGTATCAACTCCCCATGGTGAAAGTACTGCAAATGTGTATTAAAAAATAGAAATTTTGCCAGATATGATGGCATGCACCTGTAATCCCAGCACTCAGGAGGCTGAGGCAGGAGGACTCCTACAAGTTTGAGGTCAGACTGGGCTACATACCAAATTCAGGGCCAGCCTGAACTAATAATAAAACCCTATCTCAATCTGCCTCCCCTCAAAAAAAAAAGGAAAACAGTCCTCTTTAGGGTTAAATCGGTGGCTACTTTCCCTCCACTTCCCAGCCAAAAACTTTCTCCCAAAAGGAATTGGGTTTCCAGCACTAGGGTGTCATCCTTGGTGCCTATAAAACTGGTGAGGGTTCTTGTTCTTATTAGTGCTACGAGAGCACTAAGAAACTATGGATTTATTTTTTCATTGTTTGTTGAAATAAGAAAACCTTTGAGGGCGGTCTTAGAAGCTGTTTTTCTCAATTCTACTCTATTTCATGTCCTTTCCATCCTCCTCAGGGAGAGGATCAAATGCTGCCCTCACTCCTCAAGACCACCCTGCAAAACACCAAGACTAAAACAAGTGAAATATCTTGGCCACATACAGGAAGTAGCTTCAGGGACTCGGGATTCTAACTTTTCCTCTGACTCTAAGGCCCGGATGTAACAGTACGACATTTAAATATCCTGCATTCCCTGAGACATGAGATACTCGTTCAGTGGGTTCAGGTGGGACCCTGAGTGCTGCACAGCCCCAAATTCCCCAGTGACCAAGACACAAGAGGAAACAGGCTAGGATTAGAGAAGTGTGGGCCTTGGACATACAGAGTTTACCAAATCCGGCTTCTGAAGCAGGGTCCCCTAAAGCCATGGGCTTCTCTTCTGGTCTTCCCCAAAGTAGCATTCCAGAAACCTCAGCACACCTCAGGATGAGCCAGTGCCTGTGTCATGGCTGCTGCCTTCTGAGATGTGTCCCAGTCCAAGGTTGGGACACCCTGCTTTCTGGATGACTTGGTGACGTCTGTGGATGTCTCCCTTTGTTATCACCCAGGATAGAGTCAGATCCACCACAGTGTCCTTTCCTGGTCTGAAATCCCAATCATCCAGCCCCCAGGCATCTGGTCTTCTCCTCTCCTGACACAGCCAGCCTTCCTGCTTCACCACAGGCTTCTCCCGCCTGAATCAGCATGTGAGAACTGGCAAATTGGAAGGATTTGTGATTCTGTATGGAGAGGCAGCGTTGGGCAAAGCATCAGTTTTCAAAGCCAATCCTCTGAACCCTCAGCAGCAGAGGAAAGAGGTAGAGGTTTCCGGGGGTATAGGGAAGGGAAGGCTGGGGAGGTGGGGCTCTGCTTCCCAGTCAGGTCTATTCCCACAGAACTGGGATTCCTAAAAGATTCACAGGGAAACACTTTTATGGGGAGCAATAAGACACAGCTGGGGAGAGGACAGCAACCTAGGTGTTCAGTCACCCAGAAGGCTTGGGGCAAATTGCTTCATCTAGCTGGGTGTCAGGATACTTATGTGCAAAAAAAAAAAAAGGAGCTGATACTTGCTTTAGTGTTCTGGGGCTGCCAGAACAAACAAACAGGCCAAATGGCTGGAATGCAGGAGTTTATTTTCTCACAGTTGTGCAGCCTGAAAGACCAGGGCTGGCTTCTCCCAGAGGCACTCTCCTTGGCTTGCAGGTGGCCATGCTCTCACTATGGCCCCCATGCCTGCTCTCTGTGCACACCCCAGGGGTCTCTTCCTCCTGCTGGAGGGGCACAGTCCTACTGGGTTAGGGACCCATCCTCAGGACCGCATTTAACTTCGTTGCCTTTCGTTGCCTCCTTGAGAGGTCTGCCTCCAGATACAGAGGAGACACGATAGGGTCCCTAACAATGCCCAGGCTCCCTCCAACCAGCGCCCGAGGCTCACCCAGCAGCTGTGCCTTGTGTGGGCGCCGGGGACACAGAAGCTTGGCAGGCAGACACAGCACGGCCTGGTTCTCTTGGAGCTCAGTGGTCAGAAGGGTGAGGTGTCTGACAGAAGATGGTCAGGGCAAATGGAAACCTGAAAAAGAAAAAGGAAATGCTGCTCAGGAAAGCAGCTTGAGATTAGGAAGCGAGAAGAAGGGCATTTGCAGCAGAGCGGAATGTGGCTCAGGAGGCCGAGGCCAGGCCAAGGTGGGACACAAGAAGACAGGCTGTCGCGAAGTGTCATTTCAACAGTTTCAAGGTGAAGAACAATCCATCCATACTGACATTATAGAAAGCCCTGAAACTGCGATTAGCCCATCTCTGACTATTCATTCCTGGTTCGTGGCTAAACAGTGTCAGCTGGTTAGTGAGGATAACACGCTACCAAACACCTTTATTGTCAGTCATGCCTCCAACAGGAAAGGGGATGATTATAAATCACCATCAAGACCCAGTGGTCTGCCTCCCTTTGGGCTAGAGAGGAGGCATTCATTGTATTTGAATGTCTTATTTCAATTGCCTTTTTTTGGTACTGGGGATCAAACTTGGGTCCTTGTGCTTGCGATGCAGGCGGTGGAATCACTGAATCCCCAGCCCATGAATGTCTTATTTCATTGCCACAACACCCACCTGGGCAATTAGGACCAGGGCTATTAAATTTGTGGTAATAAAGACACATAAAGCCTTATGATCCTGAAATCTCTGCCTAGCAAAGACTTGTTAAAGAACACAGGCTTGCTTCCTAGAGAAGGGAAAAGAGCCAATTACCACGACATCACTGAAGCCTGGAGCATATTAGAAAGAAGAAAAGGGAACATTGGTCGGATTTCTTTATGGAACACTGACTCTAGGGCGCTCTGAGAAATTTCCCCAAAGTGGCCCCGTTCTTATTGTAAATTCTGTGCTAAAAGAGGATAAACATTCAATAAAGCCACTTGAGGCACAAATTCAGAAATGTCAATAAACATTGTCCAGGTAACATAAGTGAAAATAAAAATCTCTCAACTCAGGCAAACTTTCCAAACAGGTAGCAAAAAAAACAGGTTTGTTATTGAGAAAGGATTTAGCCGGAATGCGATGTGCATCGCAGGTGATCTGCCAAGAGATTGCAAAGACAGACACAAACCTCACCCTTGTCTGTCATCAAAGCAGCACAACCCATCAGACACAAGTTCTCAGGATGGGCAGTACCCATGTCCTGCATCCTAAGGTCCCCGGGTCACCGGGGCGACCCCCTGTGTTAGTTACCTGTCTATCTACAAGGGAGAAAACTAAACACAAGGTGGCTTTGCAACTGGAAATAAGGCGCCAGTGGGATATAAGAAAATTGAGAACACTGCCACGTGGGAAACAGGGGTATTATCTCCCTTGAAGTTTCTATTTCAGAGATAGGTTCCCAGATACTTCAAGATGTCACCAGGCCAAAAAGCTGGTAAAAGCCTTATTTGGTTTCTTAAAAGGCTTATGCAGTCTATACACAGCAGTGCACACCTGTAATCCCAGCAACCGCAAAAGCTGAAGTAGGAGATCAACAAGCCAAGACAAGCCTAAGGAGCTTAGTGACTCAGCAAGACCCTGTCTCAAAAACTTTTTAAAGTCCTGGGCATGGAGCTCAGTGCAAAGGCTCTAGGTCCAACCCCCAGGTCAATAAATACACAAATAAATGTTTTTAAAAGCTAGGCCTACCAACTCCCCACAAGGAATGCAATCATTATGTACTGCAAACATATACAAATAAAAATTTTTAAATTGGGAAAAAAAAAATTTAAGCCAAGCATGGTGGTACCCACTTGTGATGCCTCTGAGAGGCTGAGGCAAGAAGATCCCGAGTTTGAGCCCAGCCTGGGCCAGGTAACATGCCCAAGGAGACAGACCCCTAAATGCTTGTATGAGTCAGCTTTTTTGTTTCTGGGACCCAGTACCCAACACCTATAACCTAATTTAGCATGTGGTTTCAGAGGATTTAGCCCATGCTCAGCTGGCTCCAGGGGAGAAACATCACGGTGGAGGGGTGTGGTAAAGTGTTCATGGCAGTCAAGAAGCAGAGAGGCTCATGGACCGGACACTGCATAGGCCCCCAAGTTCACACCTGCATGGTCCACTCAGACACACAGAAGTGCGCTTTACTCATCCACTAGGTGGCTCTCAAGCCAATCAAGTTGACAACCGTCACAGGAAAGGACGCTTACAGGAAGATCCATAAAGCTGAATATTCACTGGCAGCAGACAGAAATGGTTTTATTATACAAGGACCAATTCATATTTGGATTTCATGTGTGCAGTTTCATGGGTGGTAATACCTAATTGGATTTTGCATTTAATTATATTTTTAAAGAATTGTAGGGGCCGGGGATTTAGCTCAGCAGTTCGGTGGCCTGCCTTGCAAGCGCAAGGACCCAAGTTCAATCCCTGGTACCAAAAAAAAAAAAAAAGAATTGTCATGACCACATGGCGAAGTTTTAGTGCTCAGTCTAGTTCACAAAATGGAAAGGAGAATTAATTACAAAAAAATGTCAAGGGAATGCTAAAGTGGGCATGGCACATGAAAATCACCTCATTTACTAGGTGCTACGTCCTCACCCTGCTGTGGACTTACCTTTCGGGCTTTCATAGCAAAAGATTTTTGATCTGCATAAAAGATGGAATGGTTTCAAGTCAAAACAGCAAAGTGAATATTATCAGGACTTACAAAATCAGTGCCACATTCCATTCTCAATATGCATGGGTAAGGCCTACCGAGTTAACGGTGCCTGTTTTCTTGCTTTTCTCTTGCTTTTCGACCATTCCTCAGTATTCATTACTAGGGAGAAAAGGAGGAAGAATAGGAAGAAATATTCATGAATTCACAGTCGACAATTCCTTCTTCTGAATTTTCTGAGAAAAGGTCATATAAGGAAGTGTTGCACCTGACATTAAAGTCCACTGCATATGAAAATAACATGAAAGGCTCGGTGGCTGCTTCTTGGGCTGTTTTATGTCCCTTCCCAGCAAAGATCTATGTAAGTTGTCAGGATGTTCTAGCATTTCTCCTCCGTGCCTGCTTTGTTGAAATCAGTATCCCAGATCCAAAAGGAATCAAAAAGAGAGAAAAAAAGAGACAGTGAGAAAGGCAGAAAATACAAAGAAGCTTGGGAAGAAAGGTGGAAAGAAAACGTCCTAGGACTGCCTCAGGTGTTTTCCACGATTTCCGAAATGCGTCTCTACATGTTCATACAGGGGAAAAGAATAGTGTCAAAACCAAGTAACAAAATCTTCAATAAAACCCAGGGTGAAAAATGTGAAAAATGGAAACAAAGTCTTTGTAAATAGGAAAGGGTGAAGGGGGTGGAGGGCAGGGGCATGGGGAAAAAGAACCAAGACACATCATGTAAAGGTACAAGATCCCAATGGTAAATGTAGCTGTGTTGTTTGCTTTAAATGTACCAATAAACTTAAATTAATTAATTAATTAATTAATTAAATAAAAATAAACCCCAGGGTAAGAGAACATTTCCACCCTTAGCTCTCTCTACCTAGAGCCTTAACGGAGGTGGGAGCAATCACAAGTCCCAGAGTCTACGTGGGAGCAGAAATGGACTGCAGCACGTACTGGGGATTTGCTTCTCTGGGCTGCTCACGGTGCATTGGACGAGTGCTTTGAGAGAAGCTGCTGTATAGCAAGCACTTTTCTGGGCTGGGAATGCAGGGGTGACTGAGTCTAATGCCTGGCTTCTCAGAGCTTGGTACCTGACCAGCAGCAGCAGCAGTAACAGCACCGCAGAGATCAGAAGATCTTTAGAAACGCAAGGCCTCCGGCCCTGCCCCAGCCCCACCGGATCAAAGTCTGCCTGTTTAGCAAGGTATCAGGGGAGAGCTGCACTCAGCTGGACCCCTTTT
Organism: Fukomys damarensis; assembly: GCF_012274545.1. Classification (NCBI taxonomy): domain Eukaryota; kingdom Metazoa; phylum Chordata; class Mammalia; order Rodentia; family Bathyergidae; genus Fukomys; species Fukomys damarensis. Next base: position 9,466,697 of record NW_022900916.1, read on the forward strand.
TAGCTCCGAGTAGCACCAAGGCCTCTCCATGCGGTCACTCCAGCAAGGGATTCTGATATCACTGACAGTCGAGATGCCCGACATCAGTAATCCTCAGAGAAAGGCAAGGCAGACCTCAGTGAGTGATCACCCGGCACCCATCAGGATTGCCACGACCAAGGAAATGAAATAAAGCACAAGAATAGGCAATGAAAAGAAACGGGGCCTCTGGGCACTGCTGGTGGGATTGCAAAATGGTGCAACCACCATAGGAAACAGTATGGAGGTTCCTCCAAGAAGTTACCACAGGAGCCAGGCACAGTGGCATAGACCTGTCATCCCAGCTGCTCTGGGGGCTGAGGCGGGAGGGTCTCAAGCTCCAGCCAGCAGGGTCAACTTAGCAAGACCCTGTCTCAAGAAATTTTAAAAGGGACGGAGATGTAGCTTACTACAAAGCTCCGGGTACTGGAGAGTACTCCTCCCCAAAAAGGGGGAAAGAAAGAACGGAAAAGAAGATTAACACAGAAAGTTTTATGGTTTTTATTTTATTTTATTTTTATTTGTTATTTTTCACACACACACACACACACACACACACACACACAATGAACCTGAGGCTTCTTAAAGCCCAGATTCCAGGGAAAAGGAATTTAGGCCCCACCTCTCAATAGGAACAGTGATAGGGACCCGCAGCCATCTTTGCCACACCCCCCACGTGCCCGTCCGGCCTCAGCACCTGAGGAGACCTACGGTGAGCCACTCTTTCCAGAAGACTCTTCTGCCTCCGGGATGAAGGGTATCAGAAGCCCCTGGAGAGAGGGGAGAGTTCGAAACAACAGGGTGGGAGAAAGGGACAGAGTTTGTGGAGCCAAGGAGAAAAGTGGCCTGGAGTTCCTCCCATACTCATCCTCGCAGCCAAGACTCCCCGGCCATTCTGCCAAAAAGCTGAGCTTTTTCATTGCCCAGTGCCTGTCCCCAGCCCCAACCCCAGCTATTCTGACCAGGGGGCTCCAGACCCTCGTTGCAGGGCTCAAACAGGAACAATCAGCAGAAACCAAGCACAGGACACCACAGGAAGACACCAGTAAACACACAGAAAATTCCACCAAGTAGGATTTAGCTAGTCTGGACAGAGTGGCCTTTATAAATGCCGCTCTCAAGAGCAGCGATTCAAATGACAGCTTCGGAAAGGGTCTGCAAAGAGCCCCTCGGAGGTGGGACACGGGCCACTAGGAGCCGTGACATGTTGCAAGGACAAACCTGACTGCACAAAGCTCCGGAGAGGCGCTGAGTGACTTACTTATTCAGTCCTGCTCTGTACAAACCTGGGCGAACGTGACGTCTTTCGGGTTGCGTCCCCTTATAGGTAACATCTGTGGTGCACGGAAAATGTTAGCAGAAGTTCTGAAAAGAGCAGTGTTTTACAAGGCAGTTATGGTGTCGCCGCGCGGAGGCGTCCACCGAATTCTGCAGACCGCCCTGCTGCCCCCACCCCAGCCTCGAGACAAAAGGAGTAACGATCTCCCACCCGTCTCCGCAGACCTGTTTGAAGAGCTGGCCTCCGCCAAGCTTCCGTGTGGAAAACTGTGCTGTGAAGGCCACCTACGCAATAGTGATGGCCTCCTAATTCTACTCCAGGAAAACGTCTTCCCGATATTACGCGGGGAGCGTTCCCGCTCTGAGCAGGGCTGGAGCCAGCAGCCTGCTTATTTTTAGCCTGCAAGTCTGCGGAACTCTCACATGCCCTGGAGTTCTTGTTGCTCATCCGTGTCGTATAACTAGGAAGAAAAAGTGCTCTGCGGTAGCCGCGTCTAAGTAATTTAAACTGGAGCAGACACTCCCTGCAGGCCTGTGATGAGCTTGCTGTGGTCAGGGCAGAGCCGGAGACTGCGCACAGCTGGAGAAGCCGCTGGCCCCACACCCATGTGACACAGCGTGAGCCCCGCATTTTGAACCCAGGCATCTGACTCACCTCACTCTAGTCGAGGCCAATTTCTCTGGCTTTGTGCTCTCGTGGTTTCTATTCGCTCCTCCACTCTGCCCGGCACTGAGGCTGCGGGTGGGGCGCACAGGCCAGGATCAGACTGACTGATGAATGGCGAGGTTTACAGTGAGAGTCTCGGGAAGATTGGCTTTGCTAGAGCAGACCCAGAAGGGCTGCTGATGAGTGACTCGTCCTGGCCAGGCCGGGGCTGTGGGCCCAGATGAGGGGGGTGGAGGATGCCAGTTGTGCGATGGGCCAGGCGTGTTCCATTTCGACAAGGGGCTCGCGATCTTCCCAGGAGGTGTCTATCCTCAGGACATGACTGCTTGGGAACTGATCTGAACCCCTTCTGACCCCTGTCACGCTCAGCCAAACCCACTGAGAGCGGGTCCCGGCAGCGTGGGGTGCAGCATTGGACACAAGTACTTCCTGCATCTCCTAGTTTTCCTTCACCCTGCGATGTCATAAAGCCAATCTGGGAAGCTTAGGGCTAGGGGAAGTGAAACGTGAATGGCAACCAATTACTCACATCAAAAAGACTTTCCTATCGTGAATTTGAGAGTGTATTTAAGAATCTCTAAACTGGGCATGGTAGCGCACGCCTATAATCCCAGCCCTCAGGAGGCTGAGGCAGGAGGATCGCTGTGAGTTGAGACCAGCCTGGGCTATAAAGTAAATTCCAGGTCAGTCTCAACTACATAGTGAGACCCTGACTCAAAAAAAAAAAAAAATCTCTAGGAAACAGGGAAGCACCTCCTTGACTACTCTTCCCCCGCAGCACGCTCATCTACACCTCTAAGAATGTCCACATCTTCCCCCTCCTCGTGCCTAGCAACTTTTCAGCATCTATTCCCAAATTCCCTTCCAAATGTTTTCGACCCACTGCCCTACTCCTTTCTCTCCCCATTCACAACACCCTCCCACCTTACTGGAAAAACCAGACATCCCCTTGTGTGGGTTTAAAATAGAAAAAATTCGGAGGGAAGACTCATGCTAGGGTGGCGTCATGAACCTCCAAGCCTGACTTTGAATTCCATCTGGCAGGATCCCCTCTCAAGGTTCAGAACCCCTGAGAGCACAGTGCAAAACTCCACAGGTTGCTTCTATTGCTTTTAATACCGTCGGAAGAGAGCGGTCTCGTCCACAGGGCTTCTGCCGGTGAGCTCAGTCCTACGGAACCATTAGAGAGTCATCGCCATTATGACAGTCTTATTTCAATTATCCCCTGCGTACTGGGTACGTTAAAGTAACGTAGTCCCCTTGCTGAGGGTCCGTTAAGATCACAGTGCACAGGAAAATTTTCAAAGTGTGATGAAAACAAGGAGGAAAATATTGAAAACAGCAATGACAGTCCTTCCGTTCTCTCTAGCACACATTCAGAAACCATCATCTTACCTTGTATTTCAAGATGCTCTGCGATGAAAAAAACAGTCTATTTTCTCTCAGCCCAAATCTGCCACGGTGGCCAGCTCAGGGTGTTTATTCATCCTCACAGGTACCCCTGAACCCTGGCTAGTGGAGCTGAAGTCTATGAAAATCATCCCAACAATAAGGCTGATCATATGCTACTTAGGCTCTGATTTTGTTTATAACAGGCATAGTCCCTAATCTGTTGGAGAAAAGGAAAAGCAGCTAACCCCTGAGGTGGGGAGGGGGAGAGAGACCAACTAGATTGCCAGCATGGTGGTGTGTGTCTGTGATCACAGCACTCAGGAAGCTGAAGCAGGAGGATCACCGTGAGTCTGAGGCCAGCATGGGCTGCATACGATGTCCAAGGCCAGCTTGAACTACATAGCAAGACTCTCTTAAAACAAAGACCAAATAGATCCTTACACACAAAGATGCTCATTGTTTATAACAACAATGGAAAGAAACCTACCTATATATCCGACATTAGTGAAATTGAGAATGGACTATTGAGCATGGAATGAAAAGGTGTGTAAATAAAATGGAATATTGCATGGCTGTTAGAAATTGATATGGTGATATCGTAGTGGAAATGTATAAAATTTGTTCATAATATGGTGGTATAATATGAAAAACCTCATTTATGTGATTCCAGTTGTACAAAATAAGTATGTATTTACATAAGGAATGGAAGGAAACTTGGAAAAAAACAGTCACTATGTCAGGGTGATTGCATTTGTGAGTGATTGTCCTTGTAATCATTTCTTTTGTAGCTATTATGATGGCAAGTGTGAAATAAAACAAGGAAGGTATTAGTTTTCCATGCCAGGCAGGATCACAATACTTGGGATTGTCCTACATTCTTCTTTGCTCCTTCAAAGCAGCCTGGAGTCCTGATCTGGACAGAGGGAATATTTGGGTTTTAAAGAAGATTGCTTGTTGGAAAGACCATGCAGTGTGTGCAGTGAAACAATTCTCCAACTTTTAAGTCTTCTATGGTAACAAATCTCAGTGCATTTGAACCGTTTGCTGACATGTTTTGGGAATTTGGTTTGTTTGTTTTGGTGCCAGGGATCGAACTCAGAACCTTGCACTTTGCTGACATGTTCTTTCCATGACAAATGTTGTGCACAAAGTCTTGCTGACAGAAAATGATGAATGTTTTTCTCTTCCCCTAATCCTTTTTCTCTCTCATTCCTCCCCTTTTTGCAGTTCTGCTAAGCCAATATTCTCTAGAATGAGCACAAAATGAATCGAATAACAGCTTTTGTACATCAACATCAAGAAAGAAAACACTTGGGAGAGATCAGAGTCCGAGATGAATATAGACAACAGTGAAGCATCCACTCATCAAAGCACCTTCTAAACATAGATCTGCAGAGATGGGCTGATTTTCAGAAAGAGAGGTGACCATGGATTAAACACCAGCTCATTGGAAACTGTCACTGGAAAAGATCAGATAATACTCATGAAAAATCATATTCAGGAAACATCATAAGTAAAAGGAATATAATTGTGCTAGAATTAACATATAAAATACATATTACTGAGGTTTGTAAACTGTCCTTTTTTAATCAAGCCAAAAACAAAAAGCTTTAATCTTTCAATATTATTACAAAAAAAGGGGCAATTAGTTCTAAATTATTCCTGTCTCAGTAGCCAAGAAGCTGATCAAGTGTCATTTATTGAGGAAGCAGCTTAGAAAATGCCTCTGACCTTTTGTTCTCCATCTCTACTGTTCATTTAATTCGCTGTGTAATTAATTACAACCCCTCAGTTGTTAAGAAATGCAACATTTCAAACTTTTTACCAAGTCTGTGTTCAGGTGAACCTGTCTGTAGAAGTTACTATTGAGGGCTGGGGATTTAGCTCAGTGGTTCCACCGACTGCTTTGCAAGTGCAAGGTCCCAAGTACCTAAAAATTAAAAAAAAAAGTCACTACTGAGAAAGTGTTTCTGACATGTAGTATTATTCCATCAAGCTATATATTCCAGGAAGTACATCTTGACATCCTAGGTTCCCAAGCAAGCAACAGATTTCTCTATCTTTCAGGAAACAGCATCAAGGAACTCTGAAAAATATAGAAAATTTGTTTGTACCTTGGATGCTCACATGTAATATATAAGCTGCTAACAAATACCTTTTTCTAATTCTCCCTAGCATATGCATAGGAATTTAATACTTTATAGATAACTAAAGTATCTGATTTTTTTTCTATTTCTTTGCCATCCATATCATCAGAAATCTATACCCTGTATTTCTCTGACAGGCATTTGCTTTTATTTTTTTAATTATTCCAATAAAATTATTTCTAAGTGATAGTAAGTGGTACTAATGAAATAAATACTAATTTAATAGCCTTAGAGATAAATGACTATATACTTACACAAGTCAAAGTAACTTGGTAGGAATGTAACTTTTTATTTACTAATGTTGGTTTCAAAATTCTCAGATTATTTTTTTCTTTTTTAGTTAGCTGGCATTTGGAAGCAGTTACAAAAAATCTATTGTCTATATGGATTTTTGTTCCCAGGGTTCCCCAACCATCTCCTTCATGGCATTATCTTACCAATAGCCTACAACAGAGAAATAGTTAAGATCAAAATAGTCGATTGCCCGAGAATGAACACAAGCTAAAATGTACACACAGGAGTATTCAGTGGAAGCTAACCTATGTTCTACACTTGAGCCCGAAACATGAATGTACAAATTGCCTTCATTTTGGCTCAGAATTCAGATCAAATTAGCATAAAGCCCTAGACCATCAGACTGTTGATAACACAGACACAGCAGGGTTGACTTCTCTTACTGTTTCTCTTTTAGGCACATGTTCGTGTTTTAGCCAGATGTTTCTGGTACTGGTCATGTTTTCACCATAAATGAGATCATTAATCAAATAGCTAAAGGTATATTACAGGTAGGCTCATGTAAGTAAAACCATTTTATAATGATGTGGCTTTTTGAAAAAACTAAAGGAATACTTAGAATCTGTAGCAAAAGTATTAGTCATTCTGGAAATTATCTATTGCTTTAAGTATTAGCTGTCCGGTTGCCTTCAGAACACCCTACTTACTAAATTTAATTACACACAACTTTTCAAGAATTCGTTTATCTCTCTAAAACAGAAGCAAAGTGTTGACTTTCTCTAATCCATGTCAATTACCAATTCCATCAGGATACCTACATCACTAATAGTGGTGTTAGCAAAAATGAAAAAGTACTTCCTATCCACATGCAAATGTTTTTAAAAAACTGCTATAAACCTAAGTGTCATTTAGCATTCCACAGTGCTATGAAGATGAGTCATTGTTGATGTACCATTTGTACATAGACAACACACATGTAAATCACTAAATGTTAATTAAGTACAAGAAGTATGTTTTTATCTTTTTAAAAAAATGAAAAGTGATTCCCTTTCTCATTGTGTTCTGTTGTATTCTGTCCAAAAGTTGTGTGTAATTTTTTTAAGGTCCAGGAAATATAAAGAAATTGTTGGAATATTTGAATTTCTGTAAAAAAATAAAAATAAAAATAAGATTTTGTTACTGAAAAGAATGCTTGGTGGTGTAGTACACATTCAATGCGTTTAGTTTCTGACTTGGTCCAGTGATCCAGGGTGAGTTTATGGTTTGACTGAAGCAACTATCTTCAGAAAAACAGCCAGGCATGGTGGTGCACACCTATAATCCTAGCACTCGGAAGGCTGAGGTAGGTGGATTGCAACGAGTTTGAGGCCGACCTGGGCTACATATTGAGTTCAAGGCCAGCCTGAACTACATAGTGAGACTTTGTCTAAAAGAAAACAAAATGGCAAGCGCATGGACTAGAGTTCGATCCCCAGTACCAAAAAATAAAATAAAACAAAACAAAAACTGCTATATTCCATAATAGCTGCCAACAGAGACATTTATTAGCTATGCAGGCCCTTCAGGTAGAAGCCAGGCTCAAGCCCTCCAAAACCTCTTCCAGCTGACTACAAACACACCTCCGGCCACCTTCACACATTCTGTGGAATGAAGTTGAAAGCTAAACTGCACGCTGCCAATTGGAAGAGTTGATCAGACACAAGCCACCCTTTTGTAGTACTTCATGCTGGGTAAACATTGTCCCACTGCGTTCCAAACCCAGATGCTTTGTTTAGAACATGACCCTGAACAGCACTAAGCCTCAGTGTCCTCACCTGTAAAATGGATATAAATAATAATTCCCAGCCTCGTAGCCTTGTTGTGATTATAGTATTGTGCTGGACATTTAAGAGCTGCTCAGTGTTAATTCCCTTCCTTCCCACCATGCGCATGATGTTGAAGGAAGAAAAGAAACATCAAATACAAAGTCCCTTCTCTTAAAATGCTGAAGATGATTACAGCAACATGTATCAGCTAGGATTGAAAATTCAAAGGCATACGGGGGCCAGGTAGATAAAGAAACTAAAGCAAGCTGGGCTGGGGAGATAATAGGAAGCCGCGGGATCTATGGAGCACCGAAGAGCTTAAGTCATGTCTAAAGGGAGTAACAACCAATACGCAGCTCTAATCATTCAACTTGTATAGAGTTTCTTCTTTTTAAACTATGAGAAGACTGTGGGGTACCAGACAAGCAAGGTCCCAGCTCTCAGTCGATTTATGTTTTGGTCAGGGAATTCTAACAATAAACAGGAAAATGTCAGCAGCAGCCAGGGCCCTAGAAAGAATTAATATAGGTGATGTGATGGAGAAATAGGAAGAAGGCCTCTATGAACGGGCAGCATTTAGAGCAAAGCCACAGTTACAAGGAGTCAGCCACAGCTGAACTGTGTCCTCAGTAAAACTTAAGGGCTGGAGATGTAGCCCTTGCCTAGATGTGTGAGGCCCTGGGCTTGATGCCCAGCACTAGAAAAAAATAAAACTATGATAATTAACATAAATAAAAACGAATTTTTGGACAATTGATACAGGAAGAAACAGCAAGATAGGACAGGAAAAGGGTGCACTCGACAACACATGGGGCTAGAACATTTGGTCACTGTTGGGAGGCAATTGAACGCACACCTCTTGTGTTTTTGCATGTCTCCTTTTCTTGGGGGGGGGGTACCAGGGATCGAAGTCAGGATCTTGCGCTTTCGAGGCAGGTGGCAGCACCACTGAGTTTAACCCCCGGCCCTTTGCAATTCTTTTGAAAGAGATACTGACTGTCTTTATTGGAGGCTATCTTTTCAGGATTATCCATATAACCCAAACTAGAGATATTCTGACAGTGTCTCCCTGCAAAGTAGAGAGTGGGTTTGTTTCCTGTTGGGAAATAACGTGTCCCTCTGATGCAGAATTCATCAAGGCAGCCCATTATAGAAGACTCAGGTTTCCTCTCCTGCACCATAACCCACTTCAGTGCAGGCAGCACCCCACCTTCTTCTAATGTTCCAGGAACTGGGTCAAAGGAATGAACACCAACATGCTGCTTGCTACACCATGAGTAATAAAATCCTTTGTCTCTGACCCAGGAGTCTCTTGTCTTCTCCCAGCATCCATCAGACTGTCAGATTATTCTGTTAATTTCCAAAGAGGATAAAAATCTAAGAGCCATCACAGTTATCAATTTGGGAAAAAAAAGGAAATTAGATATCTAACTTACATCTTCCACAAAAATCTATGCCAGGTGAATTAAAGAATAACTATGAAAGGCACAAATTTAACTTTCTTTTGTTTTTATTTAAGTTGACAGATAACATCCTATGATCTCATCATGTACAATATAAAGGTTTAAGTACATGTATATTGTGGGAGATTGAATCCAGCTAATTAACAAATACATTACTTCACACAGTTATCATCTTTCGGGAAAAGGCACATAACATCCACTCTTCATTTTTCAAGACTATAATAAGAAAGTAACTTTAGAAAAAATATGGATAGCCTTGGGAAAAGAAAAGATTTATTGAATGAAACAAACTTCACAGAGGAAATAAATGATAAAAAACTATACTAAAAAACATTCCATAAAGAAAACTAAATGGCACAAATTAGGAGGAAAATTAATACTACCATATACATGGGAATGAATAAACCTGTTACAAACATCAACAGAAATGATCATCTGAGGGGCTGGGGATTTAGCTCAGTGGTTCCACTGCCTACCTCACAAGTGCAAGGTCCTGAGTTCAATCTCTGGTACAAAAAAGAAAAGAAAAGAAAAAGAAATACAATGTTGTGGGGGAAGAAAGTTGTAAAGGCTGAACTGAGACTCTGTTTCTACAAATACCAAAAACAAACAAAACTAAACTATATATAGTTTAGTGACAAATATAGTTTAGTGACAATGGTAAAGCAACAAAGTTGTTAACTATTGGAATCATACATACAAAATTCAAGATCACAGTTCGTTCTGGAGAGCAGGAAGGTTTGCGTCAAGGAAAGGTATGCTGGCTACTTGAGTAGGTCCAGAGCTTGAGTGGAAGTTTCATAGGCTCATTTGTCTTGTGCTTCCTAAATTAATTATATGTACATTAGTTTTTTAAATCAAATGTAACCAAATGAAACAATATAAAATAATTGAACTGAATATTATGAAAGGAAATAAATTGAATATTGATGGCAATTGTGAGAAAAAGAAATGGCAAGGTCTAAAGAAGCAGTAAGGACATTGGAGGGAAGCTATGTAGTCGAGAGGAGAGAAGGTGGTGATTTAAACTAGAGTAGTGAGCCAGGCACGGTGGCACTCTAGGAGGCCGAGTCAAGAGGATTACAAGTTTGAGTCTAGTCTGAACCATTTAGCAACTTAGCAAGACTTTGCCTCAAAATAATTTTTTTTAAAGGGCTGGGGATTTTGCTAAGTACAGAAGGGGTAGGTTCATGGGGGGGTCTAGAATAATAAAAATGAAGATAGAGATGAATAAATTTGGGATAGTGTTGCAGATTGGATTTCCTAGGAGGCTGACTCTGAAAAAGATTAGTAGGCTGTTATGGTTTGGATCTTTTAAACGTCCTCCAAAGACCAATTTGCCCATGTACAGTTCTATTGCGAGAGCAGGGAACCTTTAAGAGGTGAGGCTTGGTGGGAGGAAGTGACGTTGGAGGCGTGTTCTGGAAGGCACTCCTGGGAACCATCTCTTCCGGTCTCTGCGTCATGGCCGCCCTGAGGCGAGCAGTTTTCTCTAGTACTGCTCCGACCCTGGGACACTGGCTCCCTACAAGCCCAAGGAACTACACGAGCTGAAACTTTTGAAACCGTGAGCAAAAAAAAAAAAAGAGTCTTTCTGTCTTTCCTCCTTTAAAGTTGGTTTTCTCAGGTATTTTGACCCGGGGACAGAGAGCAGACTACAACAGTTCATGGGAGACGGGAAGGCGGCAGCCGGACTGAGGAGAGCTGGGCTGTGAGGCAGCGACTCCCACAGGCAGCACCCAGGCCAGGTGGTCTTCTGGGGCTGTGTTATGTGAGAGAAGGAGGCCGTTGCTGTGTGGGGGCTGCGGCCTAAGAGCTCTCGGCTCTAGGCGCAGTAGCTCTTCCCAGTTGAAGGCAACTTTCAGGCGGGGCCGAGGGCTTGGGGTGCAGACACCAGGCCAGTGCAGCCCTCCACAGGCCCCACGGCAATAGGCATCTTGCAGCCCCTGCTGCAGATACGCGTGCTGGGAATATACCTTTGGTGGATAGAATGGGGAAGACGCAAGCGGAGGGACACTCCTGTTTTGCTGAGGAAGGCTGGCCGCGCCCCTGGGTGAAAAAGAAGAAAAACGGGGGCAGCTCTGGGAGATGAAGTCCAAAACTTCTGTGACATTTAAATTCAAGACACTTATAGGAAATTTAAATCATTATTAGGTATTAGGTAAGCAGTTAGGTGTGGAAGAGTAGAGTTGGGGGTATGGTATGGAGCACTTCGCTAGCACACTGAGGTCCTGGGTTCTATCCACAGACCTAACCCCTCCCCAAAGTCCTGCCAAAATATGGTCGCAGTAAATAGGTGACTTTTAACCCTTTGAGACTGCATGTGACCATTTAGCAATGATACGGAATAGAGAAGAGGACCCCAGACCAAGTCCAGAACACTCTGACTTTAGAAGTAAGCAGACCGCCTTTCCTACATCATTTCCATTTCCTGTGTGTCACTTCTGCTTCCCACATGGCACCTCCTTTTGTCTGGCATAAATATGGCCTGTACATGTGGCAGGGTGCAGCATTCTGAACCATTTTTGGTGCAGACTGCTGCAGAATTGTAGAATTGTAAATAAAAGGGAATTAAGAGCTGCAAAAAAAAAAAAAAAAAAAAAAAAAAAAAAAAAAAAAAAAAAAAAAAAAAAAAAAAAAAAAAAGCAAGGAACAGACCAGTAAAGGAGACCAAGAGTGACCCACAAAACATGGTGTTGTAGAATCTTGGAGAGGGAAAAGTATTTCAAGAAGTAGAGTAAGTGCTGCTGAAAGATTAAGACAAAAGCAGAGGAGAGACCACTGGATCTGATAATGGTGGAGGTTACTGGTAATAACAAGAGCAATCTTCATGAAGTAAAGATACAAGCAGTGAATTAGGAAGAGAGTTGAGCTTGAGCAGATGGAGACAGGAATGTAACTTTTACAAGTCAATCAGAGCAGCTCAAATCTGAGAGAACAGCTCTGCTAGATTTTTCTAGTCTCTCAGCAGGATTTTTCATAATATGAATTGTCAGGGAAGATGATACATAATTAAACACAGTGCAGTCTAGGATGGTGAGGGTTTAGAAAAACATCCAGAGGTCAAGTTTAGTGAGTGTGACATGAGTTTATAATGCCCATTGTGAGGGCATATTCTCAAAAACCAAATAGCAGACAGAACTTGCTAGCAGGCATGTGAGACAGATTCTAAGGGCTGCAGAAGCACTCAGGAGGCTGAGGTGCTAGAAAGAATGGGTGAAATCTACTTTAAATAAGCGCAAGGAACAAAACAAGCCTCAGGCGGACTATTGCAAAATATGAAATAGAGGAACTGGAAGCAGAAATAGTAGGAAAATCCTTGTGGCTATATAACCTATCCTTTAATATGGCATTCAGCAGCAGCAGCAGCAAAACTATGTCTTGACTTTCACATTTTGACTTCTGTGAGGCTCTGTCACTGTTGTTATTTAGGCAAGAGGGCCTGAGACTTGATAGTTCTTAATTCTAGCTACTTTGAAATTTTGACTTCATTCTACAAGTGATGGGAAACCACTGAAGGTTTCTGAGCAAGGGCACAGTCTGATCAATGCAATTTTATTTTATTTTTTGGTACCAGTGATTGAACTTGGGATCTTGTACTTGTAAGGCAGGCGGCGGAACTGCAGAGCTAAATCCCCAGCCCTGATAGATGCAGTTTTCATAAAATCATTTATCGTATTGTGAACAAGATAGACTCAAGCATCTAGATTAGAAGCAGAAGGTCTGCTAGGATACTCTTCTTTATGTAGTATTTTTTGTACCCAGTATCAAACTCAGGACCTCACGCTCTTGCCAGACAGGCTCAATGCTACTGAGATAAATCTCTAGCTCTAGGAGACTTGTCTTAAGTGAAAATAGATACTATGTAAAAGGTGAAGACTGGGCATGGGGGATTAGGGAGAGAACAAGGATAATACTTGGCTTTCTAGCCTATAGTATTAGAAGGTTGTCAGTAGAAAGAGCAACCATTAATTAGGGTGAGGGGCTAAGGGAGTTGGATGAGCTGACATGGTAAAAACGATAATAGTCAATATTCAGGCAGTGCCATATACCTTTCAAGTGCTTTCATATCCATTATCTCACTTGCCTTCCAACAGCCTTGTGAGATGTTACTGTGCCCATTCTACAATGAGAAATCTGAGGCTCAGAGAGGTTCCACCATGCCCATAAGGTCACAGGGGCTGGCCCTGATCCCATACTTGTCACTCTTCGCTTTGATAGTGGCTTTCAGACACATTTTGGCTCTTGGTATTTGGTGTAAAAAGGAGTCAGCCTATATCTGCCTTTCAAAAATGATGTCCTGAAACATCAGGTTCTTAGTGGGATTAACTGGATTCCATTTCTTTGATGATGGCTCCCATTGATCCTTCTAGAAGACAGTGATCACTTGCATATGACAATTAAATCCATTTCTACATTTTCCATTTTGAGACCATTTTATATCCCAGTGCAAAAATACACCCTTTTCTAAAATGGGATATTGTTTTACTTTGTCAAGATACCAGTTAGGGACTGTATTTAGCTCAGTGGTTCTGCCACTTGCCTTGCAAGCACAAGTCCCAAGTTCATTTGCCAGTACCAAAAAACCAAGACAAAAAAACAGTTAAATCATTCACATTTATCCTATGAAAATCAAGCCTTAATTGGGCACAGTGGCACAAGTCTGTAGTCCCAGCAGTCAGGAGGCTGAATTAGGAAGATTGGGAGTTCAAGACCAACCTGGGTTAAGTTGCATGACCCGGTCTCAAAAAAGGGGGAAGGTGAGAGGGAGAGAGAAAGTAAGTCAATCTTGGCAAACTGAAATAAGTGAATAAATTTACTTCACCTCTCACTGCCTATTACCTACTCTCTCCAATTAAAAGCTGATAATTCTATTCAAATGGCTGAGATCAGTTTCATTATCTCAACCACAAGTGAATAGGTCCAGGGGCTCAGATGTCAAAGTAACTATCCTCACTTCACAAATGACTTAAGCACTAGATTTTTCTCTGGTATTAACTGAAAGGGGCTTCCCCAGAGGACTAAAGTGGGGACTGGGAATTTGGACTAAAGATTGAATCTTAGCCAAGTAAGCTGGTGAATCAGAAAATCCCAAAAGTATGTGGATATGATGTTACGTCACTGATGCAAAATTCCCTATCAGTCCATATACTTAAAACTTCATCTTTAGCCAGGCGTGGTGGTGCACACCTGTAATTCCAGCACTCAGGAGGCTGAGGCAGGAGGATTGCTGTGAGTTCAAAACCAGTTTGGGCTACACAGTGAGTTCCAGGTCAGTCTCAACAAACAAACAAAAACTTCATCTTCTTCCTAAGCAGAAATTTCTAAAATTTTAGAAGCCAGCTTTCCTTATGAAAGCCTTTATATTTTTCAGATCCTCTGCCTAACAAAGCTTAAGAATTCTCTTCTAGGTCATTAAATTCATTCTGAGTTAAATACAGTTGCCCTGGTCGTGTCAAGAATGATGAAGGGGGCCGGGGATTCAGCTCAGTGGTTCCACCACCTCCCCCACAAACACAAGGTCCCGAGTTTGATCCCTGTACAAAAAAAAAAAAAAAAAAGTGAAGGATCTTTCCTCAAATTTTACTGTATCCATTCCTAAAGCAGTTGGGTTTTTAAAAAATTGATGTGTACTGCCATCTAGTGATACGTTTCATTGAATATTTCAACATGTTACATTTATGTGTAAGAAAGCTTCACTGGATTACCTATAAGAGCAATGTAATTCCCCATTTTACATAGCATACTTATATTTGCAAATATAAAGTCTAGATCCTTATATGCATTACAGATTAAGAAAAATATATAAATGTGGACAGGGGCTCCCTATATCTTCATAAGCCAAGAGACTACTCAGTTTCTTGTGTTAGGGTTTTTGCTTAAATCTTTGGTTTTTATTGTAATTATTCCACCTAAACTGTTTATTTCTCCTACATAAATAAATCTAATCCTGGCTGACAGGTTTAGTGGCCACTCTGTTTGGAAAGGCAGAACTATATAAATGCAGGGGAGGTAGCATGATGTTCTGTGGGCCCAAAACCTAGTTCAGAACTTCCAGTCTCTTTGCCCTGAGCTAGTTATGTAACATCCCCATGCCTCAGTTTCCTAATTTATAAAACTGGGATAATAATCGAATGTGCTTCATACTGTTATTGAAGACATTGTTGCCACAGAGATTAGCACAAAGGAAATGTAAAATAGAAACACAAGGTATCATTTTATTGGTGGATCACAACAAGCCTAATTTTATAACCATGTCAGATGCTGGGATAGCAGGGGAGCTTTGTACCCCATCCCACTGGCAAAGAGATGCTTAGACACAGTGAGGACCAAGGTCAGGCTCTGGACACCAGGATTACCACATGATCCATCAGTTCCCCTTCTAGTTACAAACCCTAAAGAATTGAAAATAGGACTCAAATATTTGTGTACCAATATTCACAGCAGTGTTATTATTTATAAGAGCTAAAAGGTGGAAACAACCCCAATGTCCATCGACAGAAGAATGGTAAGCAGACCATTATGTATGAGTTATATATGTGTTGTGTGTGTTTGTGTGTGTGTGTGTGTGTGTGTGTGTGTGTAATGTCCAGTCAGCCTTAAGGGATGAAATTCTAACAGCATAGATTCACCTTGGAAACATGCTAAGTGAGTAAGTTCAACACAGAAGGAAAAGTACTGCACAACTCCACTTACATGAGATACCTAGAATAGTTATAATCACAGAGAAGAAATAAAATAGCTATCACCAGGGCCTATAGGAAGGCAGAAACAGAGTTAGTGTTTAATGGATATAGACTTTCACCTTGGAACAACAAAATTTTTCTAGATGTGGATAGTGAATATGAAAAGTACTTAATGCCACTGAATTATGCACTTAAAAATGGTTAAAATGGTAAATTTCATGTTATATATGTTTTTCTGCATTTTTGTTTGTTTGTTTGTTTTGAAACAGGGTCTTGCTATGTAGTTCAGGCTGGCCTTGAACTCATTGTGTAACCCAGGCTGGCCTTGAACTCAGCGATCCTCCTGACTCAGGCCTCCCAAGTTCTGGGATTACAGGGGTGTGTCACACACTGGTTGTCTTGTTGCTTTCTGAAGCAGTTCTGCAAGTCTTCTTTCTTGGGTATCTTTAGTTACACTGTCACGGCTGCCTCAATGTCTTGAATTGATTCAAAATATTTACCTTTCATTGTCATTGTGACTTTGGGTTAGAGCTATAAGTTGTACAATACAAGATCAGCACAATACAAAGAGGACTTTTCATAATGTTTTCATGAGCCTGCCTTTCCATTGGATGGCACTCAGCATCAGCATTCATGGCATTTTTTATCAGACTTTGTAAAGACACACACAAAACAGAACTGCTTCAGAAAGTGGTAAGAACAATGGGATAAGCGTGTTCAAAGCAAGCGGGGAGTATTTTGAGGGAGATTCATGGCAATGTGTCTTTACTGTAGTAAATGTTTAAAAATTTAAACATTTGCCATATATTCTGATCACACTTTGTACATACACTGGCAGGGCAGCCCAAGGGCCCCTCCAAGGGACAAGGGACACACACACACACACACACACCCTTACCTTTTGTATTCCCTTCCAACAGTCGGAGGAGGAAGAGGCAGTCCCTGCAATCCTAGAAAACTGTCAGGATTTAAACAATTACACTTTGACTCTCGCCTGTGCCCTTCTTTTTTTCCAGGGCAGCCCAAGGGCCCCTCCAAGGGACAAGGGACACACACACACACACACACACCCTTACCTTTTGTATTCCCTTCCAACAGTCGGAGGAGGAAGAGGCAGTCCCTGCAATCCTAGAAAACTGTCAGGATTTAAACAATTACACTTTGACTCTCGCCTGTGCCCTTCTTTTTCCCTGTGGCTTCCTGGCCTTGCGATCAAGGTTATGTTTTTTAAAAAAGGAAAATATCTGAGGAGTGCAGATGATTCTAATTTACATTTGTGTGTAGAGCAAGGAGGGAACGTGGACCCTTGATGCCTATTGATTAATTCTGAGAAACAGCTTAAATGAACCAGTGAACCAAGAATAAGCCAGCTCCAGAGACAGCTGGAGCTCTAACCTCTAGCAATGAAGTGGTAATCTTCGAGACAGCTCAGCAGATGGAGAGCTAAAGCCTATTTTTGCATGCTTATACTTACAGTACATAATCTTGTATGTAAAGGAGTCAGGGAAATACAAAGGTCCCCCAAAGCCCTTCCAGAAAAGTTAGGTAGGATTTGTTTTTAAGGAATTAGTCTAAGATAAGAAAATATCTTATAATGAAGCATACTTTTCTTTAAAAATGTAATTCAGGATTTATTGACTACCTATTTTCAGATACTTGGGAAATACTGTGTGTAGTACTTTTTTATTGCCACATAATGGGTTATCTCAAATCCCTGTGGCTTAAACTGACAATAATCATTTATTTTCTGTGGACCTAGAATTCAGTGTGGGCACAATGGGGATGGCTTACTTCTGTTTCAGGATGCCTGGGACCTCAGTCAGGAAACTCAGGTGGAAGGCTGGAATCACATGAAGGCTGCTCATCATTTGTCTGATAGTAGATGCTGGCTGTGGAGGAAGGGTCTACTGGGACATTCATGTGTGGCCTTGCTAGGTACCTGGGCTTCCTCCCCATGAGGTGGCTGGGATCCAAGGGCAGGCATCCCAACACATAACCTCTGGAAGCCATGCCTTCTATGACTCACTCTGGAAATCACATAGCATTGATTAGGCAATGTTCTGTCACAGAGCAGTGATGCCTAAATGCCTTCCGAGGGGAGCGACCTAGAGCCCACCCCTAGCAACAGTATAGGAAAAGAGCACATATGTGTACATGTGTGTGCCGTTGCCGATGGTGCTTTATCTCAGTAAATCTTCACACCACCACCACAAAACACCCCTTTGAGGTAGATGATATGAACCTTATTTTATAGTACAGTAAACTAAGACTCAGAAAGGTGAAGTAAACAAACACCTAATAAATGGTGAGTAGAGTGTCTAAGTCAGGAATCCAAACTGTTACCTCCAAACTATCGTACTGCTAGAGTTTATATTTTCTAACCTACAGTTGTTATACACTGGAAGTTCAAGTTTCAAGTCTACTTACGAATATGCAAAAGGTTCTTAAAGAAAAAGTTAATTCTTTATTACAGGACTTTTGGTGTCTCTGCTCTACTCCCCCCATCCCTAGTACTGGAGATTGACTCAAATCTTTGCCCTAAACTACATTTCCAGTCCTTTTTCTTTTCTTTTCTTTTTTTTAAATGTTGAGGTAGGGTCTCAATAAGTCACTCACTAAGTTGCCCAGCCTAGGCTCAAACTTGTGACTCTCCTGCCTCACCCTCCCAAACCGCTGCCATGCCCAGCTTCTCTGCTCCACTTTCACTTGAGACTGGAAGTTCAGGGGCAGACTGCGGAGAAATGTTGTATCAAGTGCACACAGCCCATAGAACCAAGAAGACATCAGAGGGCTCCCAAGGCCCCCAGAGCATAAATTTAAATCCCTACAAAACATCCAGTGACTTGGGATGGAGAGTTGCCACCTCTTAGACCTCTTCGTCAGGTTGGCCCCAAATGAGCCCAACAATGAGCAGTAGCCAACCTCCAAAGAGGGTCCCCAGTGATTGTACCTCTTGGTACCACAGCCTGTGTAATCTCTCCCCACACTGTGTGAGGACCAGGCTATGTAACCAGCATAGGTGATGTGTCATTTCCAGTGTGTTTGATTTTAAAACACTGTACTGCCAGGGATGTAGCTTGGTGGTGCCACACCTACCTGACAAGTGCAAGGTCCTGAGTTTGATTCCTGGTACCAAAAAATAAAATGAGGTGCTATGCTTTTTGTTATGGTAAGGCTCTTTCCCCACTTCCACTCGCCCTTCCCCCTTGCCTCTTGCTCTTCCTCTCCCCTTCCCTCTCCCTACCCTCTTTTTTTTTTTTTTTTTTTTTTTTTT
>NW_022900916.1:9485741-9513623 GCF_012274545.1 Fukomys damarensis
TTGTACTGGGAATTGAACTCAGGACTTTGCCTGGTGAGGCACAGGCAGCACCACTGAGTAAATCCCTGCCCCTCCCCAAGCCACTCTACTTCTGTCCTTTTCCTCTTTCCTCTCCTTTATTCCTTCCTCTCCCTCTTCCCCTCTCTTTCTGTGCCTTTTTCTCTCCATCACTCATGAGAAAAGCCGGCTGCTGTGTCACTAGAGCACTTAGGCAGCATAGAGGAAGGCCCAATGGGAGGACCAGAGACTTCAAGCCAGCAGCAGCAGCAGCAGCCAGGGTAGAGCTGAGGCCTTGAGTGGATTCCACAGCCCCAGGGCAGCCTGGAGAGAGACTGCTCAGAACCACCCAGCCAACCCAGCCAACCCAGCCAACCCACCCACAGACTCCTGACTCCCAGGGTAAATGTTTATTTTAAACTGCTACAGTTAGGGATCCTTTGTTACATAGTAACTAAGAGGGTATTGATTTAAAACTGATCACTACTTGTGTAGTAGAAAGAGCTGGGGCTTTAGAGAGGAGCAAAGGACAAATACCATACAATTCCATGTCATTGTTCACCTAGAACAGTCAAGTTCCTGGAGATAGAAGTGAAATATGATCCAGGGGCCACAGGCAGGGGTGTGGGGTTATGGTTTACTGTTGAAACCAGAATCATTCTGGATGTGGACAGTGGGCTCCTAACTGCTACATTAAACCTCTCTGGTTAATCAGTGACACATTTCCCACTCACTCAACATTTTCCCACAGTCTAGCTAGGTCCCAAGCCACTTGAACCAAAACCTCCTAGGAGAGGTACGCTGATTTCAAACCAGCTAGAGTTAATATTAAATAAGCAGAATGTTATGTGAATTGGTCCCCAAATAATGATTCTTAACTGTTAGAGATCAGGCTCCTCTCTGAAAATCTGATTACAGTTAGGGTCCTGCTCCCCAGAAAGATATACAGAGGCACACAAACAAAAGTATGTGTAGAACTTCAGGGATTCCTGGGAGCTCAGGCTGGAACCCTAAGTTTTTGGGGTTTTGTTCATTTGGTTGTTTTTTGTGGTGGTGGGGATCAGACCCAGAGCCTTGTGCATACTAGTGTGAAGTAGTGGTAGCACCTGGTTTACCTCTGAGCTGCACCCCAGTCCCAGCTTGTCACCTCTTGAGGAGGTTGAACCTTTGCACTGAGCTAGAGCGAAGCCCTTTTTTAATTTTTTTATTTTGAGTCAGAATCTCACTAAGTTGCTCAATTCCCCAGGCTGGGCTCCACCTTGTGAGCCTCCTGCCTCAGCCTCCCAGAGTGCTGGAATTATAAGTTGCACCACCAGTGAACTGAAGTTATCACTTCTTGCCCTTAAAATCTCCAGACCCAGATGAAGCCCCTCCTGTTGCAGGTGTACACTGTAGCGCTGACAGTCAGGATGCTGGGGCAGGACACTGCTCTCCCTCCTGGCCCAGATGCCTTTTGCTGAAGAAGCCTTGAGTTCTTATGAGCCATAGGGTCCTCAGGGTGCTGGTGTGGTGTGTGGCGGGCTGGCTAGGAGGAAGCCATGTGACCCACTGCCACTGCCGCTGCCCAGTGCTGTCAAGCACCACAGGTGCTGGGTGCCTAGAAGCCACTTCAGCCTAGAGCCAAGAAGAAAGCAGAATTAACCAACCCACCTTACAACCCCAGACTGGCCTAGGTGTGTGAGGGAGTCAAAAGCTTAATAAATAGTGCTATTCCCCTCAGAGTCAAGCAGCAGTATTCTTCACCTCTCTGATTTTCTGCCGTGCAGGAAACTAAACACAATGTATAGCATACTATTAAAGAATGAGTTGAGACCATAGATAAAGGTTCAAATCCTGGCTTCACACATGGTGGCACACGCCTGTAATCCCTGCACTTGGGAGGCTGTGAGTTCAAGGCTAGCTTGGGCTGCATAGTGAGTTCTAGGCCAGGCTGAACTACGTAGCGAGGCCTGTCTCACAAAATTACAACAAAGAAATCCTGGCTTCATCATGCAGTAGCTCTGAAAATGTGGGCAAGTTACTCAGCATTTCTGAACCTGATTTCTACTCTAAGAAATGTGGACGCTAAGGGCCGGGGATTTAGCTCAGTGGCATTGTGCCTGCCTGGCAAAAGCAAGGTCCTGAGTTTGATCCCCAGTACCAAAAAAGAGAAAGAAATGTGGACACTAAGGCTTATACTGTATTGTGAAAAATTTGTGAGGATGAAATAAGACAATACATTTAAGCTCTGGCACATAAATAAGTACTTAATAAATAGTTGCTAAAACTAGACCTCATGGTATTTTTAGCTGTCAGTTTCCATGAAGGTTAAGGACCCCATTAGAAGCATGTGTGTAGGATCTTGAGTATCCAGAGGTTTGGGAGCCCCAAGGACATAGGGAAGGAATCTGTCCGTCCCACGCTCCGAGGGTTAGCAGAAATGACTCCTCTTGGTTCTCTCACCAGGCCTGTACACTCTTTGGTGAACAAAGGATGAATATCAGTAGTTATATATGGGAGCACTGAAAGTAATCCAAGGTAGCCACATCATTTTAAGAAATAAAGAGCCTGGGGCATTGGCAAACACCGTAGCTACTTAGGGATAAGGCTGAGGCAGGAGTATGGCAAATTGAGGCCAGCCTGGGCAACTTAGCAAGACTCTGCCTCCAAATGCAAGGACTGGGAAAGTAGCTTAGTACTCTGAGTTCCATCCCCATGACCAAAAAAGGAAAGGAAGGAAAGGGAAGGGAGGAAGGAAGCAAGCTGAGCATTGTGGTACACATCTGTAATCCCAACCTCTAGGAGGCTGAAGCAAGAGGATCACAAGTTTAAATCCAGCCTTGGTAATTTAGTGAGACCTTGTCTCAAAAATTAAATAAAGCTGAAGATGTACCTCAGTGTGAAGGCCCTGTTCATTTCAAAAGAGGGATTCTGGCATAAGTGATTCCTCAAGGATCAGTGTGCTCTCTGGGGGCTCCTGAAAGGAGCTGGCCCTAAAGCCCCTTTGGGCAGGCTCCTGTCTCCTAGCTTTAAGGTAAACAAGGCCTTGACAAAGTCAGCTGGATTTACTTTTATCCTGCCTGTTTAGAACAAAAAAGGACTCGAAAAGCATTCATAATAAAAGATATAGGGGCGGGGGATTTAGCTCAGTGATTCCACTGCCTGCCTCACAAGCACACGGTCCCGAGTTCAGTCCCTGGTACCCAACATAATAAAAGATATTCTGTAGCTTTAACAGAGCAGAAGCTGGATTTGGGGGGCACACATGATAGCCCTAGAATATACCACAGTTACTGTGGAAAGTACATGGTTTTGTTTTGGGGGTTTTCAGGCCACTGGGATTGATTGAATCCAGGGATTTGTGTGTGCTAAGCATCCTGTACCACGGAGCTGCACCCCTACCCTTCACTGTGTGCTTCTCAAATAAAAAGAGAGTGAGTTTCATTGCTCTCATCAGGAAAAACAAATGCCAGTTTGGAGGAAGAGACAACTCTTCCTCATTCTGAATCCTAGTTCAGTTTTCTTGCCTGGAATTTATATGGGGAACTCAGACAAGGAACCATCCTCAACAACTGTTTTACAGCAAATAATGGTTTTCATATGACTTTATTATAATGACCCAAAATAAAATACCACATTGAGAGAGAAAGACAACCCCAGAAGATGGAACATACTAAGTCAGTATCCTGAAAATAGAAGGAAGACATTCAACATTAAAAAAAAATTTAAAAACTAAAGGCATTGAGGAGACACGGCCATTGTAGTACATGAAATTTGATTAGATCCCAGTCTGAAGAAAACTCTTCAGAAAAAGATTGGTGATAGTGTAAGAAATTCCTAGCCATGCTTGTGATGCCAGTACTACTGGAGGCTGAGGCAGGAGGATCATAACTTCAAGCCTAGCATGAGCAACTTAGTGAAAACCTCTCTCTCAAAAAAAAAAATCCAGTATAGATTAATTATAGGGAAGTGTTAGATATAATATTGTGTTATGGCTGTGTACAAAAATGTTCTTTATTTTTGGAGTTGTATCCTGAAATATTTAGGGCTAACTATAAAATGATTCCAGATTTACATATACAGCCTGGTGTGATGGTGCACTCCTGTAATCCCAGCACTGAAGCAGGAGGATCACTGTGAATTTGAGGCCAGCCTGGGCTATATAGTGAGTTCAAGGCCAGCGTAACCTACATAGTGAGATCCTGTCTCAAAAACATAAACAAAAAAAAAGGGGGCTGGGGATTTAGCTCAGTGGGTTCAGTGGCCTGCCTTGCAAGCGCAAGGACCCGAGTTCAATCCCGGGTACCAAAAAAGAAAAAAGAAATTGGCCAGGTGTGGTGGTGCATTTGTGTAATCAGTCTGGGAGGCTGAGGCAGGAGGATCATAAGTTCAAGCCCAGCCTGGGCACATAGCAATTTAGTTAAGTGCCTGTCTCAAAATAAAAAGGGGGTGGAGATGTAGCCCAGTGTGAAGGCCCTGAGTTCAATCACCAGTACCAGAAAAAAGGAAATTGTGGTGCACATGCATGAGTTTGGGGCAGGGGGTGCTTGTATACAGGAGACTGTGAAGGCTGTGGAGAGGAGCCTGAGCCTTCAATTGACCAACTTGAGTAACAACCAGCCCTCGAGAACAAATTAAGTTTGTAAGTCAAGGGTCCACTGTATTTTCTTTCCTTTATCTGAGGCCCAGGTAAATTAATTAGCTCAAGGCTACATAGCCAGAAAGGAGCAAAGCTCTGGATCTGTGAGGTCCATCCTCTCCATTGGAACTGGTGTGGCAGAGGGTGAGATCTTCCCTAGATGCAAACACCTGGCAACCCAGCACTGTGGGAGACTGAGGTGGGAAGGTCACAAGTTTGAGCTTAGCCTGGACAACTTAGCAATTTAGTGAGACCTAAAAAGCTACTCCTAAAAGATGTAGCTCAGTGAGAAAGCCTCAGGTTCCATCCTGAGCATCAGAAAAAACGAAAGTCACAAATGAACACTCCTGCAGCTAAATAAAGCTGCACAGTAGTTTGGGGGCTCCTCCCTGCAGAAACTGGAAAGTACAGAGGCTCACAAGGACTCCACCCCACTGCAGTCATGGTACCCCTTGGAAAGCGCAGCAGGGCTGAGCTCTGCCCACTTGAGTGTTTCACAGCAGTGGCCAACATCTGTGCGGCTTTCTCAGGGACACCTGGACACCCTGACAGTTCTGCAGGAAGCTGACAACCAAGTTGGCATCACCTCCTTTCACCCAGGCAGTCCCCAGCCTCCCTGGTGACTTCGCATTTGTCTTTCCCACGGTGCTTAACCCCGGTGTGACCCAAAAACTCTATAACCTGAAACCCAGCTCTGCTAACCAGCTGGCTTAGGCACAATAGCACTGGGAAAGCAGTCATGGGACTGATTCAGAAGAAAACCTATTCATAAGAGGAGCAGCTGGCAGCTGGTAAACAGACGGTCAGAAGAAAGCCGGCAGCTCCTACCTCCTACCGACCCGATTAACTGCGGATTTTAGAGCCAGTCCCTGAACCTGCCTGACCCGGAGGCCCCTGCTAATGAGGGCAGCCATGCTTATCACCTGTCAGTGCTCCCTACGCTCCAAAGGGAGAACCCGCTTTGAGAGGGAGTGGGGTTGGGGGTGGGACTGGGGCCACCAGCGTCAGCCCAGAATTCCCCTACCTCATTCTGCTCTCCAATTAAATACCAAAGAGCTGGGGATCTAGCTCAGCAGTACAGGGCCTGGCAAGCCCAAGGCCCTGAGTTTGATTCCCAGTAACAAAAAAGAGAGTCCTAAGGACAAATGTTGTTAAAAAGTTTTATTTTAAAATTTCACAAGTACTCTCATATTTCATTATTAAAAAGCAGAAGACCAAAGTCATTTATAACCAGGATATAATCACTTGACGTTTAGTACATACACTTTTTTTTTTTTTGTACGGGGGATCAACCTCGGGTCCTTGTGCTTGCAAGGCAGGCAGTGGAACCACTGAGCTAAATCCCCGGTCCTAGTACATAAACTTTTCATACACACAAAAGATGAAATATGACTCAACAAAAGAACATGAACATCTTTTCAGACTAATAAATCCATTTCACCCACACTCTTCCAAATGGCTGCATTGTATTTCTTTGCAGGCATAAAAGATAGTGGGGTTAGCCAGTCCCATATTTTGCTTTTCGATGTTTTGGTTTGTTTTGTCTGAGACAGGATCTCAATGTGTAGTTTGGGCTGGCCTTGTACTCACAGTTCGGAACCTCCTGCTCCAGCCTCCAGAGTGCTGGGATCACAAGAGTGCACCACCTTGCACCTCTCACTCTGCATTTGCATAATTATGTTCCCCCAGACTCCACCTCAGGAAAATCCCAGTTTACCAGTGTGTGTCCTTGCCGTAAATGTGCTGTGGGGACACAACAC
Source organism: Fukomys damarensis (assembly GCF_012274545.1). Lineage (NCBI taxonomy): Eukaryota > Metazoa > Chordata > Mammalia > Rodentia > Bathyergidae > Fukomys > Fukomys damarensis. The sequence continues at coordinate 9,492,117 of NW_022900916.1, forward strand.
CACCTCAGCCCTCCAGGACAACAGACCACAGCTGAGACAAGACAGGTGGCTTCAAGACCTTGTTTCCAGTGTCCTGTTGTCAATTAATGGAAGTAATTTCCCAGTTATGCGAGTCCCTCGCCCCCTACACGCGTTTCCCGCTGAGTTAGACAAGGGGCAGGAACCGGCTCCCAGAGTTAAAACACTCCTGCAAACTGGGCTGTAATCCCAGCACTGGAGAGGCCGAAGCAGGATTACCGTGAGTTCAAGGCCAGCCTAGACTACATAGATTCTGCCTCAAAAAACAACAAATATACTACATACTACGGAGAAAGGGAGCTGAGGCAGGGTGGGAAAAAGACGCCACGTAAATGAACACACACACACTCCCCTAGGCCTGCACCAGAGCCTTTGAGGTACCTGGGTGTTGCTGTGTTGTTTTTGGCGGTGCTGGGGACCGACACTATCGCTGAGCTACATCGTCAGCCCCTAATGCGTATTTTTACTCCCTCCTGATCTCCTTTTTCCTAGTCTCCTTGATATTCTTTTATGTCTTTCCCTTTTCTCATTTCCTTACTGCGACGTCAAGAATACACCAGAGACAACAGCGTGCCCCTGAGTGATTAAGGTGCAGAGAGAAAAAGAAACCGGAAGTGGGAGGGAAGGGGCGAGGCCGCAGGCTTCCGGCCTCAGCGGAAGGGGTGGGCCGTGTGCTGCCTCCCTTCCGGCGGGTGCAGCTAGCACGTCTGACTGGTTTTTTCCTGAGGTCGCAGCTCTTTCGGAACCTCGAGGCCCGGCATTCCTCCGTTTCCTCGAACTCAGCTGCGTCTTTCGGGTCTGTGGCTCTGCCCTCCAGAGGCTTCTCCACGCCGCCTGCAGGCCGGTAACTCCGGCCTTGTCCTGGCCCCCCACAGCCACCCTCTCCCTCCGGCCTGCTTACACCTATCCAGCCCTCGGGCTGCATTGTTTCCTCCTGTTAGGGAACTCCATGGGCCTGGAGAAGAAAGTCCTGTTTCTTTAGACAGCCCAGCCACGGAGGGCGTGTCCCACTCACCCTCCTCACCTCGGCTGCTCTGTCGGCTCCCGAACGGGCCCGAGTCCAGGCTTCCAGGGAAAGCCCCTTCCCTGCTTAGCCAGCTGCATCTCCAGCCTTTGTCCTTGGGGCATTTGGAATCCCTGACTGCTCAAAGCGAATCGCCAGAACTCGGCTACTTTATTCTTTTACTTTTCTTGCGCTGTACTTAATTGCCTGGTTAAAGTCTTATTCTTCGGCTGGATTACAGTACCTGCAGGGCAGAGGCTGAATGCAACCGAGTCACCCTGCAGCCCCAGTCAGTTCTGAGTTTATCTGAGCTGCGCTGGTTGGTTGCCCGGTAGCCGCCCGGTATCCGAGATAGTCTTAGAGCCCCACCACCTCCGGGATTCCCAGGTGTTGACTACGAAACCTACACTTGCCAGAGTTCAGGTTGTTTTGAGAAGTTGAACTGTGCGTCCCCAAAATTCGTAATTAAGAATATGACCTTGTCTGGAAACACAGTCTTTACCAAGGAACTCAAATTAAAACAAGATTAGGATTTGTCCTGGCCCAGTTTGACTAGCATCTGCCTAAAATGGGGACGTTTGGACCGAGCCTTACATAGAGGGAGATGGTGCAAAGACACACAAAAACAACAAAAGGGTATTTAGTTCAGTGGTGCTGCCGCCTGCCTTGCAAGTGCAAGGTCTTGACTTCCATCCCCAGTACAAAAAAAAAAAAAAAAAAAAAAAAAAAAAAAATTTAGTCAAGAAGCCGACAGGTGCAGGGGCTACAGAGGCTATGAGGCCCGGCAGATTCTCATTGCCAACACCTTCATCTGACACTGCTAGTCTCCAAAACTGAGACAACTAATTTCCTTCTCCTCTTGCTGCTCCTGCCTCTTTCCTCTCCTCCCCTCTCCTCCCCCCCCCATTTCCTGGTACCAGGGATCGAGCTCAGGACCTTGCACTTCTGAGGCAGGCAAAGCACCACTGAGCTACATCCAGCCCCCCCACCTTGTTTTTTGGTGAGGACAGGACCTCGCCAGGCATGGTGGTGAAACCCTTAATCCCAGCACTCAGGAGGCAGCAGGAGAATCACCCTGAGTTCAAGGCCAACCTGGAATACTTAGCAAGACCGTCTCAGAGAGAGAAAGAGAGAGAGACTTGCTGTGTTGCCCAGGCTGGCCCCAAACTCTTACTCCTAGACTCCAGTTATCCTCTTGTAGCAACAAGAGGATTTATCGCTTCCCTTCCTTCCCAACCCTCCCCTCCTACCCCTTTCCTTTCCTCCCCTTCTGTCTCACTTTTTCTCTCTCTTTTTTTTTCTTTTTTCAGTATTGGAGATTAAGCCAGCGTCTTCAGACTTGCTGTGTTGCCCAGGCTGGCCCCAAACTCTTACTCCTAGACTCCAGTTATCCTCTTGTAGCAACAAGAGGATTTATCGCTTCCCTTCCTTCCCAACCCTCCCCTCCTACCCCTTTCCTTTCCTCCCCTTCTGTCTCACTTTTTCTCTCTCTTTTTTTTTCTTTTTTCAGTATTGGAGATTAAGCCAGCGTCTTCTCACTGAGCCACTTTTATTTATTTATTTATTTATTTATTTATTTATTTATTTATTTATTTATTTTGAGACAGGGTCTCACTGAGTTGATCAGGCTGGGCTCAAGCTCATGATCCTCCTGCATCAGTCACCCATCCAGCAAACCCAATACAGCTGAGAAACACAATGGCCTCCTAAAAGAGGACTGTATCAGAATTGAGGCTGCTCCTCCAGGCTGCAACCCACTCTCCCGGCTGAGCTGAGCCAAAGTGGCTGATCAGCCCCTAAGGGCATGGGCCAGTGTTGGTGCCTGACTTAGCTCTTTGAGGACGATTTGCTTCTGTACTTGGGCAAGGGCGGGTAGCAGTGGGAATGGAGCAGGGAACCCTGCTGAAGGTCACAGAACCCCCTCCAAGCCACAGGTGCTTCCAGGCAAACTTTTTTTAGAGGAAGGAAATCATCAAGCTGGCCAGAATTGCCATCCCCACCCTGGAAGCCACTTCCTAATTAGCAGCTTCCCCTGGGGCTGAGGCTTCTGGTGATTGCCACCCCTGGGGACCTAAAGATCTTCCTAATGCCAAGGGGCATTTCCTGAGCCCTCTTCACCCAAATGGGTCTATCCACCCTTGGAAACTCCAGCAGATAGACACACTATACTAAGATCAGTTTCACAGAATTCAATTAAGTGTTGTGTCCCCAGGAACAGACAGATAAACTAAGTCATTGTGGGCTTCTTGATTTTTTTATATTTCTTTTTTCATTGGTACTCATTTGTCATACATATATTTGTGGTGGGGAGTTGTTATATGTACATGATACTTCTTTTTTTTAACACCCTCCTTGGCTGCAAGCAGGAATCAGGCCAGAATTCTGTCTTGTTGTTACAGGAAATAATACTGGAGATGAAATATGAAATATCTCCCAATCTGCTAAGTGTATGATATGCTGAGTTCTTGTTCTCTAGAAATTGAAGAATGTGTCCTAGGAACAACAGAGGTTAAGAGTACTTATTGATAGAAGAGCTCCTGAGGGGCAGGAGGGGGACCTGAGTGGGTAGCCAGGGACCCCACTATAGTTTTATGGGTGAAATCCACGTGGATACAATGTGGGCCACAGCCATGAACATCCAGTCAGGTTATAAGCAGTCCCTTAGGTAATGGTGGGCCACTTGGGATGTAAGTCATATAACAAGCATCGATGCAAAGAACAAAGATTCTCCTAGGAAGAGGTAGGTCCAGGGGTCTCTAGTCACCCACCAAGATGGTTGATGTCTATCTAGACTTCATTAGGCCCAGTGTTTGTTCTTTGAGGAAGTATGTAGATCTGGTCATCTTGTCCTTATCATGAAGCCTGGTTTTCCACCAGTGTGTCTCCAGTGCACCTGTGATGTGTTTCACCTTTGTCCAGATCCTCTCAAGGACCTAGCCATGTCAGACTGCCTATCATATTTCTACCTAGCTCATCTATCTATAATACTGTGACCTCTTGTAGTGAAGATGGCCAGCAGAATTAAAGCGTGCATGGATGAGGTGTGCTCTGAAAATACACTAAATGTTTAAATTTAAAATTTCTATTACAGTCAAAGATACATTGCCATAACTTTTGTGGGCATAAAAATGTATTCTGACCTGCACTTGGTGCAGTTACTTCAGTGGCACCGCCTGTCTTCTCTCTTGAAGGTGAAACTCTGTATCTATTTTACAGTACTACCTGTACTTCTGAATGGGCATCTATGTGTCTTGATTGAATTCTTTCATCAAGGGCACAAAGAACCAAGGACCAAGGAAGTGAGGGGCTGATTCCTTGCTGAGTGAGATCTAGCTTCCCAGTGATACAGTCATATTATCCCATCATCCTTGCTGCTTTCTGAAGCAGTTCTGAAGTCCTCTTTCTTGTGTGTCTTTATTTGCCTCAGTGCCCCAAATTGATTCAAAATATTTACCTTTCGTTGTCATTCTGAGTTTGGGGAAGAGCCAGAAATCACAGGATACTAGATCCGGTGGGTAATGTCGGTGAGAATCCATCCCATGTTTGTAGAATCTGCCTTTCTGTTGGATGGCGCTAGGAAGCAGCATTTACTGTATTTTATCGTTCATGAAAGATGACGACCAGAGCTGCATCGGAAAGGGGAAGAAGAATGAGTGCATCTGAGGTGAGGAAGGGTATTTGAGAGGAGTTGATGGCAGTGTGTCTTTTACTATAATAAACTTTAAAAAAATACAAACCTTCAGTGCCTGCCTGAATGCACAAGGTCCAAATTCGATCCCCAGTACAAAAACAAAAACAAAAAACCTTCACCATTTTTCAAGGCAGGTGGTGGCACCACTGAGCTAAATCCCCAGCCCTTCACCATATATTTTGATTACACCTCGTAAAATTAGTCATGAATTCATGCTGGACATGGTGATACACACCTATAATCCCAGCTCTCAGGAGGATCCCGGGTTTGAGAAGAGCCTGAGCTACACAGAAGGTTCAAGAAGTTCAAAGCCAGCCTGGCCTACATAGTGAGACGCTAAAAAAAAAAAAAAAAAAATTCAAGAGAAACCACCTGCCAGGAAAACCCCTTTCACCATAATAGCAGACACTGGGAGATGCCAGACTCTTGCTTCACCCTGTGCTCCAGAACAGTAGCCACCATCCATTTATGGTTTTCAGACACTAAAGTGTGTGGCTGGTCCAAAGTGAGATATGTGCTAAGATGTGTATAAAATACGTGAAAGTCTTAAAATGAAAAGAGAAAAAAAATGTATCTCAGGTCAGGGTAGGTGGCACACTACTTAACTTACTGAGGATAGTTCACAAAGAAATGAAATTCAGAAAGGCAGTTAGAACTTGGGACTTACACATTGAAACAGGATGGAGAGGAGCAGGGGCACAGCAGGATTCTGGGAAAACAAAGGACTTCTTAGGAGAGGGGCACTTATGGAAAACACATTACTTGTTGGAAAGATAAACTGGCCCTCGGAGTAGATAGGAGATACCATAGTTTTGTGGCAATATCTATTTGGATATGGCATCAACTTCCTTGTCTAGCACAGAAGATCAAGTGAGGGGGTCTGGGACAATGGAGCTATTCAGGGAGGCTATGCTTTCAGGCAGATAGGAGATTTCAGCAACTAAGTCTTCAGCTTAATTTTTTTGGCACAGTGGTTTATTCTAGACATGTTCATCTTGCCTTGCTCTGGACACAGAATCCTAATCCTTGGTACAACCTCAGGGGTGAAGCTGTTCTCATTTCTGCTTTGCAATACTCAGCTCTTACACTTCAGAGAGTAAGAAGTTTGCTCAAGGTCACACTGCTGGGAACAGAAAAACACAAGGGGCTGAAAAAAGTAGCAGCAGAGAGATCTGGAAGGAAGTGAGCTGCAAGGGTAGCTTTAACCAGGATAGTGGCTATGAGAAGAAAGGAAGAGATTGGACAGAGATGTTCAGGTAATGATGTGGTTTGGATCTTAAAGGCCTGTATGCTGCAGGCTTGGTCACCAGCCTTTGGTGCTTTTGGGAGATGGTGGAATCTTTTTTTTTTTTTTTTTTAATTTGACATGGTTTTGCTAAGTTGCTGAGGCTAAGCTCAAATTTGTGATCCTCCTGCTTCAGCCTCTGGGAATGCTGGGAAGATAGGGGAACCTTTAAAAGGCTGGGCCTAGTGGAAGGAATTTAGGCCATTGCTGGTGTGCCCTTCAAGGGGGTATTAGAACCCTGGCCCCTGCCTCTTTTCTTCATTTCCCGCTCCATGAGCAGCTTTTCTTCCTTGTTGTTATGGTTTGTATCTGGATGTCCCCCCGTGACAAAGCCTCATGCAGTCATAGGCAGGGCTTTTTCGGAGGTGGCTGGATCTAGAGTGTGTGACACTGGAATTGATTCATGGTGCAATGGATCAAAGGTGTTAGGGTTAAGGGTGTAAGTGCTAGGGGTAGCCTAGCTAAGATATAAGGGACAGGAAGTGGACAGTCACTGGTCCCTTGCTTGCTTTTGCTGTCCTTTGCCTGCCATGAACTGTTTCTCCTCTGAGATGTCCCTCTGCCACGCCAGCCTACATTGCAGCCAGCCAACTATGGACTGAAACCTCTACAAACTGTAATCCAAGTCCTCCTTTCCTCCTTTAATTTTAGGTGTTGCATATTTTGTCTCAGGAATGATAAAAGTAACTAAGACACCCACCCACTGCCCATCTTGACTATGGGCCCTAAAACTGGAGCCAAGTGACCACAAACTGAACCCTGTGAACCCGTAAGCCACCGTAACACCCTTCTCCTTTACACTGGGTGTGTTGAGGATGCCACTCCAGCCATGAAAGTTGACTGACACAGGCTGGAATGCTCATTGTGCTGTGTGCAAGGAGGAAAGGAGGTCTCGGGTCCTGTTTGGGCTCAGAATTGAGAGGAGGAAAAGTGATGCCCAGATCCTACTGACTATCTGGAAATTAAATTATATCACCTCTTGGGACTCAGTTTCCTCAATGGAAAATTGGAAAAATAGAAACTCTCATAATGGAGTGTTTTGTTGTTGTTGGTGGTGGTGTGATTTTTATTTGTTCTGCCATACTAGGGGTGGAACTCGGGGGCACTGTAGCACTAAGCTATGTCAGCAGCCCTTTTCAGTTTTTAAGACAGTCTCACCAAGTTGTCCAGGGTGCCCTCAAACTTGTGATCCTCCTCCCTCAGACTCCCGCATAGCTCCAATTACAGATGTAATGGAAAAAGGTATAGGACAATGGACATAAAAGTGCCACTTAAATGTTCATTTGTTAGCCGGGCATGGTGATGCACACCTGTAATCCTAGCGCTCTGGAGGCTGAGGTAGGAGGATCACTGTGAGTTCAAGACCAGCCTGGGATACATAGTGAGTTCTAGGTCAGTCTCAACTACATAGTGAGACCCTGTCTCAAAAAAATAAAAAATAAAAATAAAAAAATGTTCATTTGTTAATTGTTTAAAGAAAGAGAAGTTTCAGGTTCACAAAAACTGTTTTGGAGAGGGTGGAGTTTGAGACAGATCTTGCTAGGCAGTTCAGGCTGGCCTTGAACTCACAACATAACCCAGGCTGGACTCAAACTTCCAGCAATTTTCTGCCACTGCCTCCTGAGTGCTGGGATTACAGGCATGAACCACCACGCCTGGTTTAGAATGAGTGAACCTCCCTGTCCACCCCTCTTTCATTTCCAGGCTGCTAAATCAGTGGGCAGCTCTCAGGCCAGTCCCCATGGTAAGCTCCCCCAACAGAGTGAGCAGACTGGCTCCTCTAACCAGCTGGGCTGGCTCTCTGCTGTGACAGCACCTCTCCTGCTGGCCATTTGTAGGGACAAACCCCCTTTGTGTCAGGGCTTCCTAGGGCAGAGGTTGGAGGCTGAGAGCCACTCACAGGCCCTGGAAGACCAACTCACCCCTACACCCCCTCTGGGATCCCCTGACCCCAGTTGTCCTCACTGTGCGCCAAGACAGGAAGTGTGCAGCCCTTCTGTGTGGTGTGTTGTCCTCCACAAAAGCAGCACCTTGGGTGGGGTAACAAGACCTTGGTCAACCAAGCCAACTGTGGCTTTCCCCATCCCCGCAGGACCCAGACAACACCTAAGATGGGGGGGGTGCTGTCTCGCTGTCCCCACCCATCCTCTCCTCAGCTGCACCCTGCCCCCGGCTCCGTCCTGTCCTGAGAACTCCCAAGCTGCTGTTTCTGTCACTCCCGTCTATTATGGTTTACGTCCAGTTGTCCCCCAAAGCCTCAGGTGCTCCTCGGTGGGGCTGTGGGGAGGGGACTGGATCACGGAGGTGTGATTCTCAGCAGTGGGTCAGTTGGTGAGTTTATGGCTGAATGTGATGTGGGAGGTGCGGCCTGGGGGGACGAGGTGGTCCCTGCGGGTCTGGCCTGGAAGGTTCTATCGCCCTCTTCCTCCTCCTCAGTCTTCTCTCTGCTTCTCGCCCATCTCCTCTGCGATGCGCCTCTGCCACACCATCCTGCCTTGGAGCCAGACCACTATGGACTGAAATCTCTACGAACTGTGAACCAAAATAAACTTTTCCTTTAACTTGTATCAGGTATTGTGTCCCAGTGACAGTGCCTGGCTGGCATTTGTTGAATGAATGATGAAGTATGTCTCTGTTTTTTGTTTGTTTGTGTTTTGGGTGGTTGTTTTTGTTTTTTGTTTGTTTTTTGGTACCAGGGATCAAACTCAGGACCTTCAGTGGCAGGCCATGGTGCCACTGAGCTAAATCCCCAGCCTGTTAATCCCCTCTGTTAAGATCCCTGCCCATACTGCAGAGATGAGCTACCTCCTCGGCCCTTTTTATTTTTTATTTTGAGATAGGGTCTCACTGAGTTGCCCAAACCAGGCTCAAACTTGTCCTCTTCCTGTCCCAGCCTCCCAGAGTGCTAGGCAGGCGTCTGCCACCAGAGGCAGCTCAAATGACTGTATATTAATGGGAGGTTTTTAAAAACTAAGACAATCTTAAGAACCAGAGTTTTGCAAACTCTGCTGATGAGGTACCTGAGAGGGACACAAAGGGAAAAGAGCCTTTCGATCCTTAGATCATAAAAGTGGGCTAAGGCTGCTCCCTGCCTGGCCCCCGTGAGGTTTCCGGTGGGCTGCGCTGCCCCTGGGAGGCGGTTGTATTCTCTGGCAGGTCGGTGAGGTAGGTAGAGCTTGTGACTTCTTCCACATCCGGGTCTGGAGAAGCAGGGTCTCAGTGATCTGGGCCACACTGGATGCCTGCCCCTTGGAGCGACAGCAGCGCTCCATGGCAGAGGCAGAGATGAGTTGGCCCACAGGCAAGGTGCTAACCGGGGTGTAGAGCCCAGGGGGGTGCCCACAACTCCCTGGGGGAGATGAGTAACCGTGTTGTGCTGTCTCAGTTGCTTTAGAATATTATTTATCATGGTTGCTGCATCTTTTGGTGCCCCTGAAACTGTCAATGGAGTCTCTCCCCTTTCCTCTCGGGTGCCAACTTCAGCCCAGTCTTAGGCCGGCCACCTCAGCTGTGCGGCTAACAGATGGGCAGGGGCCCAGGCCTATTGTTCTGAAGTTTCCCCGGGGTTGAAAGGTCCTTAGGCTCAGAGGTTGGCGTTCAGAGGTGTAAAGGTTCCTAAACAGAGGCCTTTGATGCCACCAAGGCCATGGCCACCCTCCCCCGCCCATGGAGGAAGTGCTGCTGGGGCCAGGTCCTGGGAGGACAAGGGTCAGAAGAACAGTTCTTAACCTAGGTGTGCTCTGACATACCAATCCTTTTGCATGCTCACAACCTCAAGTTACAACCTGTGAGCCCTTGCCTGTCTGTGCCATGAAGCTAAGCAACCTCTGGATCCCGTGGCCAGAGCCAGCACACACTTCCATTCCTCCGTACAGACAGCTGTCCTGGCAATTGCAGGCAGACATGTTCTTGCACTGGTTCAGATCTTGACCCTGGCTCTGACTCACTTCCCCCTCCCAATGCAGTTTTCTTTTTCAGTTGTGCAAAGAGATGGAGCTATTTTTTTCCCTGGGTAAGGAGACACAAGGGCAAGGTCCCCAACAGTGCCTTTAAACTCTTCCTGACCTACAAAGTCCTTGTGGGGGACACACCACCTTTGGGTGCTCCCTCCATGGGTCAGTGTCTGAGCTAGTTTGATTGTTGTTTTGGAGGAGTGCGGGTGAACTAAAGGTAGTTTCCAGTGGGTCAGAATGGTTTTTCCACTTCCTGTTCTTGCCTGTTTTGCTGTGTTCCAGTGTGAAACCACTGAGTTTCAGAATCAGATGAAATTTACCAAAGGCCTGCTCCAAGGTGTTTGGCAACCGCATAAACTGGTAATAAAACAAGGTTTCATGATGCTGATCATTTTCAAAGGACAGGCTTTTCCAACAGAATCAGCAAGTAGAAACAGTGAGCTCACTGTTGACTCAGGGTCTTAAGTGTTGACCCTGAATCTCCAGATTTCTTTAGTCCCCACAACTCCCCAGGACTGACTTGTGGCTTTCTCTCCTCCTTACCTGGCCCTTTTGAGGAAGCAAGGACAGGAAGACAGAGCTGGGCAGGGAGAGCCCCTGATACAGACCAATGTACATGGGTGGTCACCAACTCAGAACCAGAAGGGTGGGGGGGTGTTGCCATGACAACTAAAGGCCTCCTGTGAGTAGACCTCAGCTGGCCAGGCAGGACCCATTCAACAGGAGGACTTTAAAGCAGCTGATGTTCCCCAGGGACCAGTCTAGCCCAATTGGGGGCAGGGGAGAGGGTCAGCATCCAAAAGACCTTGTGACGCAGAGGAAGCCAGGAGGAAATAGTCTGTGGCAATCACCATTGATTCAGTCAGAACTGAGAGCAGGAAAGTTCTGCCAAGGTCAGCCTCACTTCACTGATACAGGAACAGGAAGTCCAGAGAAGATCAGAGTCCTGCTGTGTCCAAGCCAGAGCCACCACCCTATGGCCTTCTGTATGTGCAGCTTTAACAGTTTGTGAACACTCCAGTGTGCTCTAATTCATCCTGTTCTGGGCAGAGAGCAGATATTTATCCTTCCTCAGTGGAAGGGCCAAATGAGGACTGCTCAGTTCTCTCATCTGAGAGGATGTTAGGAGTACTTTTCAAATGGAATTTTTTTTTTTGTACTGAGGATTGAACCCAGGGCTTTCACACTGAGCTATAGCCCCAGCACCGCCCCCCTTAATTTATTTTTTTAAATTAGTACACATTTGTACATAGTGGTCAGAGGCATTATAGGGAATTTGTACTTGTACACAGTATATCTTAATTCCTCTTTTTTTCCCTATTCCCCTCCCCTCTTCAATCCTTATTCTGCTCTCCATTTACAAAAGCTGTTTCCATTTTTTCCTTTTTTTTCTTTTCTCTTCCTTCCCTTCCCCCCACCCCTTCCTCCTTTGTTCCCCTTCCCATTGAAGCATGTTCTTCCTACTTCCCAGTATCTAACCTCCATCATGCTCCTTATTTACCCTTTGGGTTTCTCACACCAGAGGAACAATATGCCGTATTTAAACTTGTGAGTCTGATTTATTTCACTTGAGTATCCTTTTTATGGCAGAGTATTACTCCATTGTTTATAAATACATTTTCTCTGTCCATCTGTTGATGACCACATGGACTGTTTCCAAGAGTTAGCAATTACAAATTGTGCTGCTGTAAATATAGATATGTATATACCCCTGTGATATGGCACTTTTATCTCTTTCAGGAAGATATCTGGAAGGGGAACAGCTGGGTTAAATGGTACTTCTAGTTTTAGGTTTTTGTTTCATTTTGTTTTGTGCTGGGTATTGAACTCGGGACCTTGTGCTTGCAAGGCAGGTGGTGGAACCACTGAGCTAAATCCCCTGCCCTAGTTTTAGTTTTTTGAGGAATCTCCATACTGATTTCCATAATGGTTGTACCAGCTTACATTCCCACCAGCAACAGAGAAAGATTCCACAACTCCCAGCCCCTTTTTATTTTTTAAGACATGGGCTCGCTAAATTGCTCAGGCTGGCAGGCTGGGCTCAAATTTGTGATTCTCCCCACTCAGCCTCCCAGAGTGCTGGATTTATAGGTGTGTATCACTGTGCCCAGCTAAGGTTTTTAGTTTTTTGCTTTTTGTCTTTTTCTAGTACTGAGAATTGAACCCAGAGCCTCGTCTAATGGACTTTTAATTTATTTGTTTATTTATTTATTTTTGAGACAAGGCCTTGCTAAGGAGTTCAGACTGGTCTTGAACTCTATCCAAGGCTGGCCTCATACTCACAATGGCCCTCCTGCCTCAGCCTCCCAAGTGCTGGGATTACAGGCAGTGCAGCACAATACCTGGCTAATATTCTGAAACACACAAAATTGAAAGAGTAAAATAACCTCCCATAATTATCCTGTTTAAAAAATTGTCAAGCCTTGAGCAGTCTTTGTGTGTGTGTGTGTGTGTGCATGTGTGTTACTGGGAGTTCAGTCCAGGGCCTGCACATATTAGACAAGCACTGTACCATTGAGCTGCATCCCCAGCTCTTCGTATTTTGAGACAGGGTGTTTCTAAACTGCTCAGGCTGGCCTCTTACCTGAAATCCTCTGGCCTCAGTCTTTGCAGAATCCATTCCCACCCAACAGTGACAGACACTTAGCACACAGACTCCAGAGGCTTGCATGATGTTGGGTTGAACTTGAGTGAAAAACATGACTTTGATTTAAACATGGAAAAAAACCTGTACCATCAATGGCTGCAGGATTTCCATGTGATAGAGGGGATCAACCTCATTATTCACTTCAGGTTGGCTGTATGAGTTGTTCATTAAAAAGACTCAGCCAGGCGTGGTGGCGCATGCCTTTAATCCCAGCATTTGGGAGGCTGAGGCAGGAGGATCACTGTGAGTTCAAGACCAGCCTGGGCTACATAGTGAGTTCCAGGTCGGTGTCGGTGTCAGCTACATAGTGAGACCCTGTCTCAACGCCCCCCCCACCAAAAAAAAGACTCCACAGGCTGGGTGAGATCCATAGCAGGCATTTATTTCTCAGGGTTCTGGAGGCTGGGAAGTCGAAGATTGGGGTGTCAGCCAATTTGATGCCACTGAGGGCTGGCTCTCTCTCTCTCTCTCTCTCTCTCTCTCTCTCTCTCTCCCTCCCCCCCCCACCAGGGATCAAACTCAAGGCCTTTAGAGGACCACACAAAGGCTCCATCTCCACAGTACACAAACAGGGATTCCTCCTTCAGCACCTGAAGTTGGGCTGCAGGACTGTTCATAGCAATGCTCTACTTCAGCCTATCTAGTACTGCCCTCCTCCACGGACTGAGTGCATTAGAAACATCTGTTGTGCTTTTTTAAACTATCAATACCAAAGCTGGGTGTGGTGACACTCACCTGTGACCCCAACACTCTGGGAGGCTGAGGAGGGAGGCTTGAAGGTTCAAGCCCAGCCTGGGCACTTTAGTGACTTAGCAAGACCCGGTCTGAAATAAAAATAAAAAGAGCTCTGTGTGAAGGCCTGGGGCTCAATCCCCAGCACCACAAAGCAAAAGAAAACAAAACAAAAACTCATACCCGAAAATTTGCCCTGGATTCAAGAGGTCTGGGCTGGCCTTGGATTGTAACTTCATGTTGTTTTGTTTACAGTGCTGGGGATCAGAGTAGGGCTCGTCATATGTTAGGCCGGTGTGCTACCACTAAGCTATGCTCTAGCTGGGGGTCTGAACTCAGAGCCTTCCCACTGAGCTGCATCCCCAGTCCTTTTTTACTTTTATTTTGAGACATGTTTTCACTAATTCACCAGATAACACAGGCTGAGCTCCAATTTGCGATCATCTTGCCTCAGCCTTCCATCCCTGGTCATTCTCTTGAGTGTCTCCAGGAGCTTCTTTGATTTCGAAAGGGCCAACCTTATTAGGAGTGAGGCAGAGGGGCAACTTCAACATTGAATAACCTAAAACCCTCAAATCCCATATTCAAATCTGGATTTGGGATTCTTCTCACCTTTCTTCTGCTTTTTTCACTGAAGGCACGCTGGGTCCCAGCCCTCCACCTGTTCTGGAAGATGCAGATTCTCCTCACCATCACCCCCCTGCACATGGACAGTTTGTTTTGTAGTCAGAGTTTAGCCAACTGGACACCTGCATCATTTCCTCCTACTGGAGAACTTGAGAAAGCAGTGTGAATTTTTTCAAATTTTTGTTACTCCTTCCCTGTGTGAGAAAACCTTCCTCAGCACAGGAACTTCGTCTTCCTCTTTAGTCACTGTATTTTCCATGGCTTCAGTGGGTTCAAGGACCAGGGCTGCCCCAGGACAGGGCGTGGATGGTCAGAAGGCCTACGGGGCCCTCAGAAGAAACCAGTCTTGATCTTCCTCTTCGCCTGCACAGCTTTGCTCTGCCAGCCCCAGAGCCATGAGAGCCCTGAATTATGAACTCCAGCCTGCAGGACAGCGGGCCAAACAGATGGACCCTGGGCAGGGCCTGCTGTTTGTTTATTCATTCACTCATTCATTTGTATTTTGAGACATGGTCTTGCTAAGTCACTGCCCAGGTTGAGCATGAATTTGCACTCCTCCTGCCTCAAGCTCCCAGAGTTCTGGGATTACAGGTGAGTGCTACCATACCTGGCTTAAACCTTTTCTTTTTATAATTGAATTGCCAAAGGCATTTTGTTATTGAGACAGAAAGCTGACCAATACAATTTTCAACTGCATTTGACAGTTTTGCTCTCAAAGAAAAAGAAACTTTTCTAGACTATTTCAAGGAATATGTTTATTAGAATATAAACTCTCCATCGGAGCGTGATGGTGCACACCTGTAATCCTGCTCCCCTTCACCCAGCAGCCAGCAGGGAGTGGGTGTTCTTTGTCCTGTGCACCTGCTCCCTCAATGCACACACTGCCTGCCACTAGGGTGAAAACCCAGTGAAAGAGGAGTGGAAGTAGAAATTCTAAAACAGTCAGAGGTGGTATATACAGTCAGTTACTACTGTGTTCCAGTGTCCCCTTGACTAGGATTCGGTTTTGTTTTGTTATCTTTTGAGATAGCGTCTCACTATGTAGTTCAGGTTGGCCTTGAACTCCCAGGGATCCTCCTGCCTCAGCCTCCCAAGTGCTGGGATTACAGAAATGAGTCACCACTCTTGGCTTATTAGGGTGCATTTTCATCTACCCACGGAATTGACTAGAGAAACTGAGGCATTTGTTTTCACCATTCCTCTCTTAAGTGGATATGGGGATGAGAAGTTAATCTGGCATCTTCTCGGAGAACTGAAGAAATCTGAGTTCTGTAGAAATCTCTAAGACCCAGAAGGGAGCAGCCCATCCTGTCACTGGGTGTCCTGCCCGAGGCCTGGGTATCCTGGAAGATGTCACGGAGAGCTGTCACTTCCAAGCTGCACTGGAATGAGCCCTAGTCAGGGCCTTTCTCCACCCTCCTCTCTTACTTCCTCCTTTCTCTTACGTAAGCTTGGTCACTCTTTACCTGAAAGTGCAGGTTTGCTTATCTGGGAAGGTGCGGCCCACTGGCCTCTGCAACCTGCATTCTGCTCTGTACCAGCCTTATTACAAACGTAGTCCTCGGTTGACCCCGTGTCCCTGCCAAGGGATCCTAAAACTCCCGTATTACATTTCTCTTCAAACAATATTTTATGATTCTCAAACCCAGAGAAAGCAAAACCATATCTCAGGGCCCAGAGAGAGAGGCAGTTTGAAACAAAGCTCTTTCTTATTGTCTACCAAATGTATAATGTAGAAAAGCCAAGATTTGGATTCTCTGCCCTGGGTCGGCCTTGGATACTAGGATTCCCCTAAAATGCATGTTTGATTTTACACACTGTGCCCTTCTCTTACTCATTCAAAACATGAAGAAAAAAATGTCTGTTCCATACCAACAGGGCCTGTGCCACCTGGACTGCCAGCCTAGACTGTTCCAATGGGCTCTTTTTTCTTTTTTGGTTGAAGTGGGTGTTTGAGACTGTGTCTCGCTCTGTAGCCCAGGGCTTCCTGAGTGTTGAGATTGCCAGCTCCCCAAGTGACCGCAGATGCCTTGGCCTCCCAGCTCCTCTTAGCCCCTTTGATTGTATGTAAAGTTAATGTGGCACCCACAGTTTCCATCTGCCCCATCTGTTACTGCTCAAGTATGTTTTTGTCTCTTTCCTGAAGACCAACAACTATCCCTGGGAGTGGGTGCTTGATTGGATTGTGTTGCTGTCATGACAAGATCTAAACATATTTCACCTCAGTAGGAAATGTCAGAACCACATACTGTGCATACTGCTGATATGACACATCTGGGACAGACAAGTCCAGAGACAGCAGGTGTATCAGTGTGAGGGGATAGGGACCATGGCTTCTGGGTATAGGTTTTCTTCTGAGGGCAACAAAAATGTTCCGAAACTGTTTGTTGTGATGGTTTCACAACTGTCTGTGCTCTAACCATGGAATTGTACATTTTGTGTGTGGGTTGTTTTTTTTGTTTTGTTTTTGAATCTGGGTCTCACTGTGCAGTCTACACTGATCTTGAACTTACTGTGTAGCTCCGGCTAGCCTCACTCATGGTTCTGCCTCAGCCTCCTAAGTGCTGGGATTAAAAGTGTGTGTCACCACATCCAACTAAATTGTACAATTTAAATGGGTGAATTAGGGCCGGGGATTTAGCTCATTGGTTTGGTGGCCAGCCTTGCAAGTGCAAAGACCTGAGTTCAATCCCCGTACCAAAAAAAAAAGGGATGAATTAAATAGAATGTGAATTGTATCTCAATAAAGCTGTTATAAAAAAAGAAAGCTACTCAGGCACTCAGGCAGCATTGAGGAGGACATGGCTGGCTTTTTTTTTCCAGGGAAGGAGACAAACCACCACCTTGAGCTAATGTACTTACTATGCACACAGCTTCTTTTTGTAAGCTTTTTATAGTTAGTGAGCAACTGAGAAGTCAGAAGCCACAGCGAGGCCTTGGTTACAGCTCACCCTTGTTTCCAGTCAACAGCAAACAACATGACTAATGTCACTATGGCTTGGTTCAGCCACCCATGTGGACTCCAGGTTAGAGCATGTGCTAGGGCTATGGGCCTGACCAGCAGAGACAGTGAGTGGTGGGCTCAAGAGCACTGAGATGCTGGAGAAGCCCAGGAAGGTATCTGTGCCGGCCAACCTGGGGGTGGAAAAGAAATTCTCTGGCATGAGCGGGTGACAGATACCAGCTGGGCCTTTGTGAGAAGAGCTGTTTTAAGCCTGCGTTCATGCTCTTCTCCCACTTCATCCCTTCCACCCATGACCCTCAAAGGAAGCTAGCTGTACCAGGGCCTTAGTGTCAAGGAAGGGGGAACTGGAGGGAGACATGTGACCCTCCAGAGGCAGGGTGTGGCCAGAGTACCAGCACACAAGATAGTCCTCCCATCCCTTAGTCACAAGGGTGCTGTTGGCATGGCTGGGCCACACTGCCCAGGCATTTGGTCAGACCCTAGTCCGGCCTCATCCAGCTGGCTAGAGGTCTGAGAACAAAGGCTGATACTCCCACCCCACCTGGAGACAGGGACTTTTGCCTCAGGACTGTAGGAGTGACATTGGCTCCTCCTGGTCCACGAACAGATTTTTTTTGGGGGGGTACTGGGGATCAAACTCAGGGCCTTGCACTTGCAAGGCAGGCACAGTGCCACTGAGCTAAATCGCTAACTTCCCAGCCTACCAGATTGCTTTTGCACCAGGACTGTCACTTTTCCCTGAGACTCTAACGCCCTAGACTTTCCCCATCAGATTCTGGACTTTTCAAAACTCTGAAATAGCTTAAGCGGATCCCACAAATAAGTCTTTCTATACAGATACAAGTTCTGTTGGTTCTGTTTCTCTGGAGAACCCTAACATAGGCCATATTTTGCCCTTTTTAGCAATGTCTTGTTTTGCTTTTTTTTGGTTGAGGCAAAGTATTGCTGAACTTGAACACACGATATAGTCCAGGCTGGCCCTGAACTCCAGGCAATCCTCTTGCCTCAGCCTCCTGAATGCTGGAACTAAAGGTGTGCACCACCATGCCTAGGAATGTCGTTTTGGAGCAGAACAGGACAGCTCTGACTTCAGCAAAACACTGGAAGACTGCCACACTGGCCATGAGCTACCTGGGGAGAAGCTGAGGTCTAGGGTTGTCTGCATATCCAGTGGGGAAGTAGTGTTGAAAACCTTCATGGTGTCTTCAAATAGCAGAGATTGGAAGGACCACACCCATGCTTCTCAGGCCTGTGGCTGGTGTGGCTGGGAGAAGCACAGGTTTGCTAACTTAATACAGTAGTAGATCAAGTTCTGCCTGCCACATCTGAGGCTTGGTATAGAAAATGCTACCTGCAAGGAGGATCAGACCCAGGTCAGTATTGTGCAGTGAGAAGGGGTTGCTGCAGAGGATTGGTCCTTGTGTAAAGGCTCATCTGACACTCTTCACGCAGGGCAGCAGCAGTCATCCCCACCTCCAGCTCCTTACCCTCGTACGTACTGTAACAAATAATGTCACAACTTTCGTCTCTTTTGTTTCATGGCACTGTGAACTGAACCCAAGGCCTTTGCACTCCTCAGCCCTTTTATTTTTTGAGGCAGTCTCAATAAGTCACTAAGTCATCCAGGCTGGCTTTGAACTTGTGAGCCTCCTATCTCAGCCTTCCAGAGTGCTGGGATTACAGGCATGTGCACCCTCACACCCGACTAACATCACATTTCTCAAGAACCCTTCTGCATGTAGGGTAATGCCTGGCAGTCAACAGGGCTCACATTCTGAAATAAATAGCGTCCACATAATCATGTTTATTGCAAACTATAACCTACTTTGAAACATACAGAGACATGCATATTCGGAAACAACAGTCTGGTAAAAGATGAAAGGAGAAAGGGCTTTTCTTCCTTAGTCCTCAACAGAAAAGAATGAGAGCTCTTTATTTCTGAGACAGTGTCTCACTATATAGTTCAGGCTGGCCTTGAACTCACCATCATGTAACCCAGGCAGGTGTTTCTGAGCTTGACTTAAAAGATGGATGATGTCATCTACCTTGTCCTCCTGAAACTCACAATTGGGTGAGTTGCACACCCAGAACTGCAAGGGAGCCTGGTAAATGTAGTTTTAAGCATTCCAGCCTCTGTAATAGAAAGGCAACCTCAGAGGAAGTTGGGATGAGTGCATATCACCTCTCCATTTCCAGTGCAAGTAGAGATCCTAATTGCAATCCTTGCCCTGCCTCAGGGGTAACCTTGTGCTGGTTGTTTTATGTCCCACCCAAGATCGACTGCAGGGTTTAGACTCTTTCCTTTCCCCAGCACTAAGGGCCTAGGGCCTTGCCTTCTTCCTCACCAGCTAGAGAACATGCTAGAATGTTGCAGGGAGGGGAGGACTCAGACCCAACCTTTTCTTCTGCCTTAGTACAGAGCCGGACTGCTGTCCAGTGGGAGTCCTCGCCAGCCTCTGGTGGGAGCAGCAGCATTGTCCCTTGGCACAGGCAGAGTCGAGGTGTGTACGCAGATGCAGGCTGGCACTCAGATCTGGCTCTCTTGTCCTCACTGCTTCCCTGCCCTGTTACACTCCCTCTTCCATCACCCTTCAACCCCAAGAATGTTTCTTATCTATAAAATGAGATTTGTTTTACTCTTGCTCTTTTTTCTTTGTGGTATCATGGATTGAACTCGGGACCTTGCACTTGTGAAGCAGGTGGCAGAACAACTGAGCTAAATCCCGTCCTTTCTCTGTCTTTTGCCTGAGTCTTCAGCCCTAGACTGATAGCCTTCAAATTTTAGCCCTCTCCCAGCCCTGCTGAGTTTTGCTTTTTCCCTTGTCTACTCTCAGCTGCAGGTCATTTTTGTCTACCCTGTCTAGAGGGGTCTGAGCTACAACTTCCAGACACTAATGCTGAGCAAGGATCAGAATACCTCATTTAATCCTGGTGATAACACTGCCCAAGGGTCCTTTAGTGCTTAGTTCACAGATGAGGAAACAGGCTCAGAGGTAGGTCCAAGATTGGAGTCCAGCAATGTTTGGTCTCACTTCTATGCCTTTCCCTCATCTTTACAATCCCCAGCTCACAGGACAGAAGTCTTTAGGTGGAACAGCAGTCACTTCGGGTGCATGGAAGAGACCCCACATTAAATGCTAACCTCGGGTTGAAACTTTGTGAGATGCATCTCCCAGCAGAGGTCACAGGACCTTTGCTTCTACTTAAGGTCTGTTTATGTCTGGGACATTCCTTTTGGAAAATGACCTTGGTGGGAACGAATGGTTTCACCCTGAAAAATCCCACCAAATTCAAAATTGTGTAGATTGTAGGGAAGAAACGTTATTGTTGGCAGAAATAATCTGAGTCTGGCAGTAAACTTCTAAAAATAATAAAAGTACTTGTTAACATCCTGTTTTTTCCTCCTTTTGTTCATTTTTGAGCATTTCTTCCCAAGCAAGGAATTATGCAATAAGATTTCAAACTTGTCAAAGTTTATTTTATTGTTAGTTTTATTTGGTTCCTTTTTTGTTTCTGTGCACCTTATCTATTTGAAGCTTTAAACTCAAGAGTTGAAGTGACTACAAAGTGCTTGGACATTGGCCCAGAAACCACACAGGGCTGGATAAGTTTCTTAGAACAAAATGACAAGCTCTGAAAAGTTCGCTGTAGGCTGCCAAAGTCACATGGTGCCCTGTCAGTGGATAAACCTAGAACTCTGTTCCTTTGTCTAGATAAAAAAAATCTCAGATCCCAGTGTCATTCTGAGCATTTAAAAAAACTTCCATTACCCATTTTTGGGAAAGTCAGAATGGTACAGGAATGAGGAGTGTGTACCCTAGAATAGACAGGTTCGTCTGGATCCTGGTTCTCCCTCTTCCCAGCTGCATAATCTTGGGCAAGGTATTTAAACTTTCTAAGTCTCAGTTTCCTTATCTATAAAGTGATGATATAGCAGGTACTTCCTAGGGTTGTTGTATGGAGTGAGTAAATTAATACATAGAAAGTGCTTCCTACTGGAGAATGAATAAAGAAAATGTGGTTTTTCTATAAAAGGAAGTGCTGGGCCGTGGATTTAGCTCAATGGTGCTGCCGCCTGCCTTGCAAAAGCAAGGTCCCAAGTTTGATCCCTGGTACCAAAAAATACAATAAAATAAAATGGAGTGCTACTCAGCCAAAAAGAATGATGAACTAGAGATATTTATAACTAAATGGATGCACATTGAGGCCATACTCTTAAGTGAAACAAATAGGACACGTGTATAAATACCAAGTAAAGTGTAAATAAGGGTCAAACTGTGTAACTGATAATGTGAAATAGGAAAAGAGCTAAAGAAGTAAGGGAAGTGGGAAGAGTAGGGGAAAGGAAAGGGAAAAGAAAAAAATGAGAGTAGGAAAAAATGGAAACAAAGTCTGTAAAAAGGGAAGGGTAGAAGGGGGTGAAGGGAGGGTAGGGGGATGGGGAAAAATAAGAACCAAGATCCATCATATAAAGGTACAAGATCCCAATGATGAATGTAACTGTATTGAATACCTAAAATGGACCAACAAACTTCATACCCCCTCAAAAAAAAAAAAAAAAAAAAAAAAAAAAAAAAAAAAAAAAA
>NW_022900916.1:9513657-9543718 GCF_012274545.1 Fukomys damarensis
CTTCAGACCCAAAAAAAAAAAAAAAAAAAAAAGAAAGAAAGAAAAAAAAAGTGCTTCCTTAGAACAATCTCTGGTGTGTAGTAAATGCTAAAGTTGCTGTTCTTATGAAGTTGGTTTTATCTTATGGTGTAAATTAGATCACAATTACAGGAATACACCTGTGAACATCTTTCTGGTTCATGGACTCAGAAGGTCCTGGTCATTGAAAAGATGGGTGGTAGCAGCAATTCCTCCACAACAATTTACTTCTTTTAGGTAATATTTGTCTTCTTTTAAGTTAGAGCCTCTCAGTTGCTCCATGTCAAAGACTGCAGTCCAAAGGCCAAAGTCCAAGGTTAAAGCAACCTAGCTTTTCCTCACAAGGTTCGCTGTGACATACAGCCTTTCACGGTTCCAGTCTACCCAAGGTGTCCTGCTAACCATGAAACCTCAGTCCTGGCACTGCTATTAACTAGCTGTGTGACAGGGGACAAGCCCCTTCTCTGATCTTTAGTTCTCAAAGTGAAACCGAAAGCTTGGGCTAGCTAGCTTATGATTTGGGCTTTCCTCGGTCCTTGGGAAACTTGTACACAAGAGTTGACGAGTGTGTGAAGGAATAGTATTGGGTCACTGCCAATAAGCCATTTTCACTGGTGGTGAAGCTGGCTGAAGTGAGAACATGAGAGTCAGAAACAATTCATCTTTGAATAGATCGTGTCTAAAGCCTGTGCCCAAATCTTAGGCCAGCTGAGATATCCTGCTCAGGCTTGGTAGGGTGCTCCTCACCACAAACACAGGGTGGGAACAATGCAGAGGCCAAGTGAATATTGACGACCCTTAACCTAGTGATTAAGAACATTTACTCGGCATCAGGGAGGTCTACATTCAAATTACAGCTGTGCTATTTACTCTTTGGGTGACCTTGAACAAGTCACTTAACTTTTCCCCAAGTATGGTTTTCATAATTCAGTGATTAAGTACCTCAGGCACCCAAGACAGTTCAGGAGGGACTTAATTGCTATTCATCACTGTTATCAACATTCCAGCAGCACCTGTTGATGGGAGGAGGGCGGGGCCAGGACCAGCTAGGGTGGGTGAGAGCAGGGAGGCTAACCTGGCGGGCTAGACTGGCTCTGGCAGAAGTAACCAGCGGGTTGGGTAGATAATGCAAGCTAAGATCTGGTTCAGGCAATTATCTTCAGAGAGCAAAATGAGCCGCAGGAATGATGGTGGAAGGGGGCAGGTGATGGACTAGTGTCATGAAAAAGTCATGGCTCTTGAGCAACTGACTTATTTGCAGCAGAGCCCCAGCCAATAGGGGCCACAGAGGGATGGAGAGGAAGGCAGATGGTGAACAGCAAGACAGGGTTATTAAACTCCAGCTCAGGGGCAGGGCTGCAGTCCAAAGGAGGGAAACTGAGGCACAAGACTGGGATATCACGGGGCTGAAGGTGGGACAGAGCAAAGGGAACAAGAGCTATGATGAGGGAAGCTTTAGATGCTCTAAGTGCTGCCGTGGCTCAGGAGGTCAATGCCAGCGCAGTGGCCAGTGACTCAGTGTGAGCTCCTGTGTCTGCACATGGCTCTGCTGTGGGAGACTCTAGTGTCCAGGGAGGTGATCGGGATGTGGCAACTGGAGGCTTACAGGGGAGTGGAGTTCTCCAGCCTGAACTTGGAAGAAAAAAATTTTTCTTATTTGCTTAGCATGCACATGTACTTTGTTATTGGAAAAGAGAACTCCTAGGTTTATTCTGTCTCCATAGTTTTAGAGCAACTGTTGAAGCAAAATGAAATGAAAAGGTCGAAGCATCAGAGTAAATAAAATTACTTGGCCTGCGGATTTTGTGGAATTTCCCCAAATAGTTTACCAAATATGAAACACTTTGGGCTCAACTTGGGAATTTTTCTTCTTTTAGTTTAGAAGCAACCCTGAATACTTGAACACTGCTATAAATTGTTATCAGATGCCTGAAAGTTTACATTTCAACGGTGTTGTCATTTCTTCCCCTACTCATTTGTTTGTAGACACACACTACTCGTGTGAAAAAGAAAAATCAGTATCTGGGATGGATGGCCGGTTTAAAAAAAAAAAATTCAGAGATTTCTACCTGCTCATGAGATCAGTTTACTCTAACCTCCTTGTAGAGCAGTTTAAAGTATCCACTGCTCCCTTATAAATTACATAAGGCTGATCTTGGCCTTAGTTTTGTTTGATCTCACTGGACTTTTTTACTCTGAGTCCAGTGCCTATAACAGGCCTACCCAATTTATTTTTTTGGCACAGGGGATCGAACTCAGGTCTTTGCACTTGCAAGGCAGGTGGCAGAACCACTGAGCTAAATCTCTGGCTTAGGCCTACCCAATTTTAATTAAGATTTTCTCATCCAGGCATGGTGGCGCATGTCTGTAATCCCAGCACTCAAAAGGCTGAGGCAGTAGGATCGCTGCGAGTTCAAGGCCAGCCTATACTACAAAGTGAGACCCTGTCTCAGAAAACTCAAAAATTTTTTTTCTCTACACTTCAACTGTCTTTTTAAAAAGCTTTAAAATTGTTAACTGTTTTTTTCTGCTTCACTATGTATTTCAGGTTGGCCTTGAACTCATGGTGATCCTCCTGCCTTAGGCTTCCAGAGTGCTGGGATTACAGGCCTGTGCCACCATGCCCAGCTTCTACAATTCAACTTTGGAAAAAGTTCCCCAAAAGAATTAGCTCTCTGTCCTTCTAATGAAATCAGTAAGAGGAGTAATGCCCATTTCTTTTTATTTAGCTCTTTATTGTAGAGTAAAATCCTTTTAGAGCAGATGACAGATTTGGCTTTTTAAAAAAGTGATCCGGTCATCTAAAGATTAAAAAAAATAAGCAATTTATCATAGTATAATAATATCAAGTATTTTCGAGCTCTGTCCTGGCACAAAAACTTCAATTTACTAACAAGATTGGAGAAGATGGCATGGGGACAAATGGGTTAAAATTATTCCTTTGTGGATTTCATCAAAGCCTTTTAAAAACACTGCTCCATTAAGCTGTTATTTTTGGAGAAGTGACAGCAACCATAGGCCTAAAGTTTTATATAAATAAGTCAGTAGAATTTATATTTTTATTCAGGGGTACATAGATTTAATCTTATTACCTATTAATGGAACACAGAATGTTCTCAGTAGTTATTTTTGCTTCAAGCTGGTTTTCTACTTCATGAGCTTTATTAAATTTAACTGGCCTACAACCAGCTAGGAAAAAAAAGTAAAATAAAATAATTAAACCAGCTAGAAAAGACTCCATGATAGCTGTAATGTATTGGTTTCACATTTTACATATCAGCTTTTATAAGGGTCTATTTTGGCAAATCAAAATATAATTAAAACCTTGTTACACAACTTGGTCTCAACATTCTTTTGGTCCTACCATTTAAGATTTTATAAACAGTCATTATAAACAGAATTTTTTTGATTCTGTTAGACATAATTTTAGAAAGTAAACATTTGTAGATTTAGTCTTAAAAAGTAAATAGGAAGGAAACTTTTTTAAAATTTATTTTTGGTACCAGGGTGATTCAAACTCAGGACCTTGACCTTGAGAGGTAGGTGTAGTGACACTGAGCTAAATCCCCAGCCCTTTTTAACATTTTTTTTGGGGGGCACTGTGATTGAACTCTGGTCCTTGTGCTTGCAAGGCAGAACCACTGAGCTAAATCCCTGGCACCCCTGGCCTTTTCTGTTTTTGAGAGAGGAGGTCTTGCTATGTTGCTCAGGCTTCCTTCAACTCCTGGCCTCAAGTAATCCTGCCTCAGTGTCCTGAGTAACTAGGGTCTAATAGTATGTGACACCACAAATGGAAAAAAAATTTTTTTAACTGAGTAAATGTAGATAATTTACCTTAAGTTTCATAAAAATAATTTAAAATAGCATTTCCAGACCAGGGATTATTACTGATTTCATTCTGTGCTCCTGAGGTCTGTGTAATAAATAGGACATATACACATTATAAAGGAGGGTCCTATGTCATGTGCAGTGTGTGCATGTTCTGTGTGTGCATAGCAGTTATGAAGTACACTTTGGAGCATTTTAAACCTAAGATGAAGAATCATATCAGAGATCCAAAAGAGGCAATGAGAGGAAAAAAGTGAACTGAAAAACTGAGAGTACTTCTTCCTGTTCAGTGTTGATAAAATGGTGAAAAAGGTTTTTCTATTATAAACAACTAAAAAGGACCAATGGAAGTATGGCAGAAGTGTTCCTTTGCATAATCAAATGCTAGGCAGGGGAATACAGTATCACCAGAAATTACTACAGCAGATTTCAACAAGGGACTGTGGAACAATAAGGCCTTGTTGAGCCCACACTGTTTTATTCAAATAGTGTATAATTCAAAGCAATTGCTGCTCCCCAGGCAGGAATTTACAATTACCACATTTTCAGGGAGGATAATGTGTCACTCCAAGGGGAAATCAGGTCTGCAAGGGCCTCATGGTTGGATAACTTCATGTGTCCCAAAACAGCGCTGAAGCAGGCCAAGTAAAACAAAATGACTGAGAACCACCCTGTGAAGTAAGTCTGCTTCAAACTCAGCTGTACTGTATGTCCCTTGCTCTCTCCTGCCTTTGATGAATGACAAAAATCTCCCCAAAGCAAGGCACAGAGGGGCAGACAGAGAAATTTAAGCCTCGGATAAGCTATTACTTAGAGTGAATTCCTTGCCTCCCAGCAAGGGCACGCAAGTTCATTCCTGACAACCCCATCATTCCTGTATGGACTCAGTGTATATTTAATTGATAATCACAGTGAATCAGGCATCCTCCCTGGGCATACAAACACTGGCCAAGAGTCAAACATGAGTCAACTGCAAGTGGAGGCTTGAATCGTAATATATTTTGAACAGTTTTGGTCAACAATACTTCAGAGAACAATTCTTCAGTTTTATGTTGTCATTTTTGTGAAGTTAAATGTGAACAGTTTTAAAATTCCATGTTGTCAAACAACTAGCTTTGGTTCCTGTAACTGACCAATCCATGCTTCTAGGGACACCTAGCTACATCAGTCCCTCAATCACATTGTGAAGGCTGGAGCTGCTAGTTCCTGTGGATTAGCTAATTAGGTAAAAAAGCAAAATTCAATTTAAAAGGAACAACTCTTGGTGCAAGACCTTCATGTAGTGCCTACCTTTAAAGGGGCTTGGCTATTTCTGATCTGAGGCTTGCCTGTTAAGAGAGTCTAGAAAATAGCTAAGAACCTTAGATCATGAGACACAAATGATCTATCTAGAACTCTCCCCTGCGTACTGGAGCAAGCACCCAGCAGCAAAAGGTTGCTAGGCAGGAGACATTTAGCGCTCACCAAATGTGTGGTATGCTTCCCCTTCTACTCCAGTCCACTGTCTTTGTCCTACCACAGACAGCACTGTCACTTCCAGACAGAAACACAGGAGAGCAGGTATGAATTTTCCTCGTCTTTATCCTCTTTGCTGCCAGGGTGGTGGCGGGGACTACAGCTCCAGCACAAGCACCAGACACTAACAACCTGGGCTCCAGAATGTAATTCCCGCATTTCCACCACCAACCAGTACTGGTCATGTGACAAAAGACAGACATAAATTTTACAGTATACGTTAAGCCAAGATTCCAGGGTTCATTTATTACTGGTTAACACTGTAGCTCTTGTAGGTCTCACTATGTAAGCCAGGCTGCCTTTGAACTCCTGGTGATTTTCCCTCCCACCTCAGCCTTCCTAGTGCTAGGATTACAGGCCTTTTCCCACACCTGGGGAAAGGATGAGCCATCTACACAGTCCTGGAGGCAGCCACCAAAGCTCTGCCCAGTTCTCTTGCCAGGTTGCCCAGCTGTCACTGGTCCTTCAGGGAGTGGCGGAGGAACTGAGCAAGAGCCCTGCTCAGCTGGGGTTGATCTCTGATGGTTTCTCTTCTCATTCACCAACCTCCTCTTGGGAATTCAAGCTTGCTCAACACACAGTGAAATTATTCACTGTGGTTTTCATTTGAGAGGGCAGGTTTCCACTCCTAAGAAGGGTCTTAACAAAACAGGAAGTTTTTCTTGGATCTACAAATGGAACCTTGCCTCATGACACTAGTTTCTACCAGCTTCTGCAAATCTCCATTTTCCTACTTCCCTGTCAGCAGTGTAACAAACAGAAGAGCCTAGATACAACCAGGAAATGGTGACTGGGCTAGCAGTGGAGTTAGGGCTACCAGGGTAGGGGGTGGTAGACGGCAGCTTGGCCAGGCCAGACTGTCTTCCCATCTGACCACTCTGTCTCGCACCTTCTGCCCCACTTTGG
The DNA here is from genome assembly GCF_012274545.1 of Fukomys damarensis. Lineage (NCBI taxonomy): Eukaryota > Metazoa > Chordata > Mammalia > Rodentia > Bathyergidae > Fukomys > Fukomys damarensis. Next base: position 9,519,925 of record NW_022900916.1, read on the forward strand.
CCCTGGGGAAGAGGCATGGAGATGTGAAATACCAAGGAATGCTTGGACAGTTGGCACCCAGCCTTGAGAGCAGCCCTTCACCAATGAATCCCAGCTGGTATTTCTCAGTCCACTCCATGGGCACAGGGAGCATGTGTGTCTTATTCTGATCCAGGCTACACAGTGTGACTGAGTCTCACAGGGGAAGAGTTAAAAGGCAGAACTAAAATCCCAATTTCTATTTTCTGACCTTTCTCTAACTCACCTAAAATAGTTTAGTCTCTTTATTGTCACCGTTATATAATATAAATTGCCACCACAAGATTGTTATGAATGTCTAGAAAATACATCTACATTTTGTTAGAAAATACATCAACATTTTAACATTGCTAGGCACAGTGGCATAAGCCTATAAGCCCAGGTACCTAATTAAGAAGCTGAGGCAGGATTGTAAATTCGAGGTCTGGGCAGCTAGTGGGACCTTGTCTCAAAAACTGGAAAGGGTTGAAAATGTAGCTCAGTAGTAGAGCACACCTGGGTTCAATCCATACCCCCCCAAAAAAAGTAAAATAATCCTAACACTATTATTACTATGTGGCCATCTTGTGATGCTAATTTTTAAATTCTTACGTGATTTGTACTTTCCATACTATCTAAAAATGGAAAGGCTAAAATGGTCTCCATAATGTTTTCTTTATATGACCACATCTGCCACATCCTATTAATTTAAATGAGTTATTGAGAATCATCAGTGTTTTAAGTTGACTAAGACATGGAATATATAAGGAATTCAATGGCTTTCTACCTCCATATGCTGAATTATTAATCAGGTATGTTTGCAGTGGTAAATTACAGGAAGGGAATGGCAGAATGCACTTCTCTTTATGTGTGTGCTGGGGGGGGGGTTACTGGAGATTAAACTCAAAAGAACACTGAGCTATTTCCTTAGCCTTCTAACTGTATCTGGAACTTCAGGCATGCATCACCATGCCCCAGGTTTTTTTTTCCTTTTTGAAACAGGGTATTGCTATGTTGCCCAGGCTGAGATGAATTCTTGTACCCAAGTGATCCTCTCTCCTCAGCCTCCCAAGTAGGTGGAATTACAGGCAGATACCATCACGCTGGCCCTTTCTTTTCTTATGGCCACTCACTATCCTAGCCTCCCTTGCAGTTAGATGTGGCCAAAGGTGGGAGTGGAAGTGATGGTATACAACTTTCACACCACTGCCTTCATTTATTTTCTGGCACTGGGGAGCAAATTCAGGACCTTGGGCTTATGAGGCAGGTGTGGTGCCACTGAACTAAATCCCTGGCCTGCCTGTTTCTTCTTTTGGTTTGCTTTTGACTCAAAACATTTATGGTTACATTTTAGATACACAAATAGAGAATTTGCATTTTCCTCTTTTTTCCCCCATTCTCCCTCTCCCCTCCCTATATACAAAGGATGTTTCCATTTTTTCCTTGTTTTCACTTTTCTTGTCCCATCCTTCACTCCATCCCTTATTCCCCTTCCCATTTGAACATTTTCTTTCCATTTTCCAGCATCTATTATACACTTTAGCTTATTCCCACTTTCAATTTCACATCAGAGAAACAATGGTATTTAAATGTCACAATGTTGCCTTTAAAAACGAAGTGACTATGTTCACTTTCCTGCTTTCTGCTGGAAGGCAGAAGGGACAGACAGCGGGAGCTGGAATGTGGATTGTGGACTGCAATATGGAAGCCAATTTTTTGTTGTTAAGGGGACTGAACTCAGACCTTGTGCTTGCAAGTCAGGCAGCAGCACCACTGAGCTAAATCCCCGGCCCTGGAAGCCAAATATTGAGGGTGGCAGCACACGAAACTAGGCCCCTGATGTTCCTGAACTGGCAATGTATTTTGGCATGTGGTTGAACCTGTATTCCTTACTAGATTCTAACTATCCCTCCACCTACAGAAACAATTCATAATTCGTGCATGCTGTGCAGAGGGTCTCTGGGCAAATACAGAAGTCAAAGCCACATCTGCACATCCTATGAATTTAAAGGTACTGCTGTATCTGCAATTATGAGTGTTTGGGTATTAGCACAGAGAATGAGGTGACTAAGCCACGGAGCAGGGGAAAAGAAAAGCCAGCTTAAAACAACAAACACTTCTTACCCAGTTTCTATGGGTCAGGAAGTCAGGGTACCATCGAGGTGGCTCTAACTCAAGATCTCTTACTAAGATGCAATCTAGGTGTTGAACTAGAGCCCACTTTTTCATCTAATTCTCTGTTGGACACTTCCTTTGCCCATTTATGTGGAAGATCTCAGGGCTTCAAGCAGCTTAATGGGAATTTAGCTTTTTTGATAGTGCTTATCTTCTGAGTTGAGGTTGCTCCCTGGCCAGAGATTTCAGGCCAGTGATCCCGATGTGTGACCTTCCTGGGTCTCCTGGGTCCCCTTTAGAAGGTACTGCCATAATGTCCTATTTTAAGGAGATGTTAGTCTAAAGCCCTTCTAACCAGGGTAATTAACAACTCTGGTCTATCTATCTCAAAGTTTTGCAACCCATCTGGATGACTTCAATATTAAAATACAGGATTGAAAGCTTGACTTTGCTTACAAGTTCCCTAATGACTTATGAGGCCATTCCAAATCCATGGCCAGTAGTCTTGCTATCATTTCATTTTCTGTACTTGTCAAATGAGTAATCTGAAGTTTCAAAGCAGCATCAAACCTCCCTTTGGCTGAAGTCAAACACATTTTGTTTCCAGGCCTCAGTAAGCAGAATTGGTTCAGAGGCTGGAAGTCATCAGACAGCATTCCAGGCCTGTCAGCATCTTCAATGAGGAGCTTTGTTATTTGCTGTAAACACCTGTACATTTCCAGAACCACAGGCACACCCATATTAAAATGTTAATTACTAAAACACCTCAGGTTGCCAAACGCAAATAAAAATGACTGAAAAGTCCCAGTAGAATTGTCTCTGCGCCTCCTCCACTAGCAGAGATAATTGAAGACTGACAAGATGTAACTTGAGTAACAATGGCTGATGCTCTATTTAAATTGCTTTTAACACGTGCAACCTTGTCTTCTGGAAAAGAAAGAGACTTGTTTAATGGGAACTTTTTTAGGCCGCCTCAAGTTTTGCTGAAAGTTACAAAAGACATAAGGGCAACTCTGTGGCTCCCGCTTGGTCTTCCTAAAAGTTCTAGAAATCCTAGCTTCTGATGAGTTGCCTTGCCGGAAAAGCAGACCTTAAAAATCAATAAAAATCCTACAGGGATGAAAGGGGCTCATTTGTTTTCAAGTTTTAGCTCTTCCGGCCCTCGTGGCTCCTCCCTTACGCCAAGGTCTCCTGCTTACTTAAAACCTTCCGCCCACACAAGCTTGGGTTCACAGGGATCTTACTTAGGGGTTAAAGCATATACCAGCGGGAAGCTTTGACCAGAGCGAGTTAAGGTGGAGGATGGGGTCAGCAGAGTTAAGAGAGGAAAAGCAATTAAAGAGATCAGATGCTTGGCCTAAGGGATTGAACCCGAGGGGTGTGAGGCCCCAGCTGGCTGAAGGGATGATCAGCGTTGTTTTGCTGGCTTCCAGCGGAGCACTCACTGCCCAGTGGACGGCAAACCAGGGCGGCCAGTGTGAGCCCCTCCCTCAGCCGTGTCTATAGAGGTCTGTATGCCTACACAGCCAGATCTCAGCGTTCCCAGCTGTAAGGATTGGGTCTGTGGCTTTCCCCCTTGCGGGTAAATAATAGTAGCTGCAGTCTTCGGCTAGAAAAGAACTTGCTTTCCCAGCTTGCGAGGCTCAGCTGATGAAAAATGCAGAAGAGAAAACAAATGCAAAAGAGATTCCCCACGGGCCAACCTTTCCACGGGCCAACCTTTGAAAACAGCGAGAGGCCAGGCAAAGATGACCGATTGCAGTTCTAATATTTACCACTGTGGCAAGATTTGATGGGTGGGCTGTCTTCGAAGGGAGGAGGCCTTAAACGGATGGTCTACTGCCTGAAATGGAGCTCTAAGATTCACTGTGCCTACTTCTGAAAATGGTTGAACTGAAAGACTTCCTTTTGAAGTTTCTGATGTAGCGTTGAAACCACCGCCTGCAGAGGCACCTTCAGATTAGAAGTCTGACTCTGCCACTTATTACCAGTGTCACTCAACAGTTTTCTCTGGAGAATGGTGATCGTACCTTTTACTTTTGTAGATCTGGTTATGGAAGTTATAAATCATATATGCTTAGCATAATGTTCAAAAGTTGGTAGACTCAATACAAGGTTAACTGGTAGATGTTCATGAGAAAATTAATCTGGTTTAGCACTGAGGCAACAGAAGGGAAGGAGAAACTACACTGTGACATGTCTAACATAGGGCAATGGAAAAATATGCATAGAGACATTCCTTATATGACCAATGGACTCACAGGTCAGAAGTACTTGATGCTTGGGGGGGGGGCAGGCAATACCCTGGGGTATGGTGTTATGCTCAAATCTTTGTCAACATAGGAAAGAACAGAGATGGTCTCCTAATATCTGAAGGACTCTTGGACTGTGTCAGAAGAAATAAATCTGAGCTGTTATACTGAAAATAAGTTAGAATGAATGAGTGCAGAATGGTGGAATCTACAACACTTTTTTGATTCATAAATCATGATTCATATGGGTTTCATAATCAGTTCTGCTGTCATTACATCTGTTTGTTGATAACACAAATTGTTATAGTAATCCAAAAGCTTCTAGCTTAAAGACCATAAAGTTGAATCCAAATATTCTAATTTTTAGACTAATTATTTTAGATATCATTGTTTTCTAAGATCTACCTTAAAACAACTTAGCTTGAACATTAAAAATGACAAATATTTGTTTAGAATATGTGATTGTAAGCACTGTGAAGGCTACAAAAATTTTTTTTGTTGTTTTGGTACTGGGGATTGAACTCAGGACCTTGTGCTTGTGAGGCAGGTAGGTGGCAGAGCCACTGAGACAAATCCCAAGCCCTTACAAAAAATTTTAATATGCTCCCAAGACTTCAGACAGCTCAATAAAGTGGGGCTAGAAATTACAATTATAGCTAGACCATCTTCCTTTTTGGTTACTCTCTAACATTACATTTCTCATCTACATTATGATAATTGAACCAAGACTGATTACTTGTCTTCAGTCATATGTGGTGTCCAGTAGACCTATTATATTTTTTTGCAGATTTTATTTTTTTTTAATTTATTGGTACATTCTAGGTAGACAGTACAGTTACATTCATTACTGGGATCTTGTACCTTTACATGCCAGGTCTTGGTTCTCATTTTTTCCCCTTCAGTAGACCTATTTTTATGTAAAAAGTAGCTAGGGGAATGGGGATGCAGCTCAGATGTAAGAGCACCTGCCTAGCAAGCACAAGTCCCTGGGATCAATCCCCAGAACTGAAAATACAAAAATAAAACAAAACAAAAAATTCAGCTAGCACTTACTGAGTTCCTACTATGTGCCGGGCACCCACCTTACATTTATGAGATAATTTAATCCTCAGAGAAATCCCACCAGGTACTTAGGATTATTATCTTTATTTTACAGACGAGGAAACTGAAATCTAGAGATTAAGGAACTTGTACAAGGACACAGCTTAGTGCATTGCCTGGCTAAGAAAAACCATGTAGGTACAGAGAAGGCTAAGTTTGGATGTAAGGAAAAGCAGCAAAATAAACCACACTGGGAAGATGGAAATTTTCTAGTTAACAGCTGCTTTCGCGTTTTAACAATAATTCACTAGAGGGCGCTAAATATACAAACTGACAAAAGCTTAGTAACGCAGTTCCCACAGTGGTTAAGATATATAATCAGTAATGCATTCAAGCCAAAAAGGTCCTCCCCAAGAGTATGATGCAGTTTATGATAACCGAGAAGCTGTATTCCCATCCCCTCAATTAAAAAAAAGCCTCACACTTTATATTAAGCAATATGTAATTTGTCTCTCTCTACTTGATGCTGTTTGCTATTCCAAGGGCCTTTCACTTAGGTGTTCTCTTTGCTGTGCTGGCTGAGTGGCACAGGGAAAGAGTAAGGTGACCTGGATGAAAACAAACCTTTAAGAATGGCACTGAGACACATTTTATTTTTATTTTATCTTATGATTTTGGCAAAGTAAAACCGGAATATATTTTTTAAAAGCTAAAAAGAAACCCCATATCCAAGAGTTTAGAGTGAAAAAGAACAAGACTTCACCCTCTGCCTCACATTCTAGAGGAGACATCTAGCTGTTAACTCCAGATGTGTTAATTTTTTAATTTATCAAATTGACATTATTTTCCTTTGTGACAACTAAGGGAGCAGAATATTCACTTATGTAACAAAGACAATTTAAAAATAACTTGTTTTTCATTGCAAAAGCAATACATTATCACTATATAACATTTAAAAACATAGAGAACACAATTCAACACTGCAGTAGATTGATACATACACACAAAAATGTAATTTTTTCTTAGAAAAGTAGATTATCTTGTACATGTTACTTCACTATGTATGGTAATCATCTTTCCACATCACTAAATAGCTGTGTGTGTGTGTGTGTGTGTGTGTGTGTGTGTGTGGTTCAGAATCAAACTCAGGGCCTCAAGCACGTCAGGTAAATGGCTCTACCACTGATTATAGCAGTCCTTATTATATTTTTGTTTTATGATTTTATGGTATTAATTACATTAAGTACATAAATTTAGCTAGGTGTGGTGAAAGCCAGGTACTTGAGGCTGAGGCAAGAGGATCTCAAATTCAGGATCAGCTTGGATAACTTTGCAATACCTGCCTTTTCGTACGGGGGATTGAACTTGGGTCCTTGTGCTTGCAAGGCAGGCCACGGAACCGCTGAGCTAAATCCTGGGCTGCAATACCCTTTGTCAAAATAAAAAAATAAAGAGGGCTAGGATGTAGCTCCAGTGGTAAGAGTGCCTCTGAGTTCAATCCTACTACTGCAAAAATAAATAAAATTACAAAGTACATAGTCTTACGTAGAAATGTATAATTATCCCCACTCCCCCACCAATGCTATCTCACGCCCAAGTGCTTTCCTTTCATCATAGATGGTACTTAGACAATATTTTAAACTTTATATAAACTTTTGTATGTCAGTCTCAGAAAGATGAAAGCTGAATACTCTAAAGGACAGGGAATCTCAAGCTCTTCTGCTGTGGGAATCTGGTAATTTTACTCCACAATGTGAACTGTGATTATTGATAGTATCATCATACAGGCTTAGCTATCACTAAGAATAGAGTTAGAAGGGACAAGGATCTGGGGCCCTGCAGGGATTTGTAAAAAGCAACTGAAAGCCAAATTAACAACACAGCCTGGAAAGCAAAAGTTCTATTCTTCAGTATCTCACACCTAAGGGCGGAATCATGAATAAATCACAAGTTTGAAGTTTGCCCATTTTTAGTTCTTTGCACGAGGTAATTTCTTTTGTATATTTAATTCATTACTGCCTTATGAATTACCACAAGAAGCACAGGCAACTACTACAGTCACTAGTATTAGTGCAACTTAAAAAAACACTAATAACAAGCCGGGGATTTAGCTCAGCAATTCAGTGGCCTGCCTTGCAAGCGAAAGGACCAAGTTCAATCACCAGTACCCTCCCCCCAAAAAAACTAATAAGAATAAAGCCCTAAAATTTTTTTCTTGCACTTCCTTTTCTAAGAGATCTCTTATCTGTAGCTGGTTCCAAACCTAACACTACCAAAATTTGGCTTGTCTCTCACCCCTCAAGTATATTCAAGTACAAAGCTCTCTAGAAGGAGACAAGTAGGATAAAAGGGGAAACTACCATCCTGAAAGGCTGTTTGACAGATGTCACATACTGTATGCTGAAGATGTGTTAAATACCCGCTCTGGGATTATAGGTTGAGGCCATTCCTATGCTTTCTCCCATGGGAATGGAGACTCAACTTTCCATACCCAACCCACCTAAGAACTTGAAGCAAAGGTGGTGGGTGAGTCCTCCTTGTTTTCCCTTTTCTTTCTTTTTTGTTCTGCAGATTGAACCCAGGGCCTCCTGCCTGCTTAGCCTGCACTTCATCACAGGCTAGGAGCCCAGTCCCCATACTTCAGCGTTCCAGTCAGAGACCCGGAACCCTGTAGTCTTGGTACTGTTTGTTCTGAGGGCTTTGCGTGCACTCCCTGCACCACCACCACCCCTCCCCCTGTACTGGGAACACAACCCAGGACCTCTGCACTTAGCCACATCCCCAGACCTTTTAATTTAATTTCTAAAAATTTGGAGACAGGGTCTCACTGAGCTGTTAAATTGACCAGGCTGGGGTCGAAGTTGGGATTCTCGAGCCTTAGCCTCCCATGGTGGTGGTATTACATACAGGCAACCACCACCACCAGCCTGGCTGAATTGTCATTTGCTCCATGAACCTGATTTACCAAACTTGTTAATCTAGAAGGAGTGGTGAGTTGGAATCACATGCAGGCCAATTCCACAACAAGGCCTTTATTAAATAGCTCCTGCCTCCTTTAACAGACCATCTTGAAAAATAAACAGCTACTTCCTGCCGTTGAATAAAACAATGGGGTACAGATGGCCACCAGCAGCAGTTTCAGGGGAAGCAGCTTTGGTGGCTCCCTGTGGACTGACTGTTTCAGATCAGTAAGCTGGAGAGACCCTATATTGCTTTTTTGGAGTAGACAAGGCACAGAAAGGATTAACGATGAAAGAGGGGTAAGAACCTGAATGCAGCAAGGCTAAAGTGCCAGTGCCACACAGCGAGTCCCTCGCACCCCACCCACCCCGACAGAATCAGATCTTCCTCAGGAGACCTCAGTCTAGGATTCCCAGGGTCAGGGTACGTCCCTGTGACTGCCTCCCTCTTCGGGCGCAGCCACTATCCCCTCTTCTCTTCTGCTGCAGAGCAGGGGCTCTGCCTTCATGAGGCAGCGCCAGGCACTAGGCCAGCTAAGCACACCACGCCCTTCCAGAGGGGAGCGAGGGTCTGGTGGGCTTGAAAGAATTCAAGGGGGCAAAATCCCACCAAGAGTGAGCGTGCCCCACATTCCTCCAGGGCAGAGCCACACCGGTACGCCAGCTAAAGCTTACAGAGAGAGAGGCTTTCCACACTACCCTGCACATCGGCCAGGTTGCAAAACGGCTGCCCTTCTGTTTCTTCCCAAGGAAATGTCCCTCCCCTGTGGCTTTTCATCTCAGCCACTTAAAGTGAGGGTTTTTCCAAGATAACTGAGCGAAGAGGTCACCCCAGTTGGAAGCTAAAATATAATTTGAAGCTAGAGTGGGATAAACATTCAACTTGAACAAGGTAGAAATACCATTTCCAAGCCTCATCACGTGTCCACCTGCCCTCAGGCTCTAACAGCTCGCCAGGGATTTCTGAGTCTACCCACAGAACTCCCAGTGTGCAGCGCATTATGTAACATACTCTGGAAAAAACATTGCCCTTCTGAAGGAGCCTCAGGCTTCAAAGACCTGTCAAGAATCTCAAAGCGGGGCCAGGGAAGCATCTCCGGAACTAACTCATGTAAAGGTCATTTAAGGTTATTTTCTGGAACCATGGAACCCACAAATCTTGTCTTTGCCAGAAAGAATAATTACACTTGAAACCATAAAAACACGTTGCCTTTCCCTATTTCTCATGTTCTACTGCCAGCACTTTGCCTCTTCAAGGATTCTGATCGCTGTCTGAATCTACACTTCAGAGATATCATGGATATATTCATTCCTTGCATACAAAAAACCTGGTTTTAGGGGCCAGGGATTTGGCTCAGTGGTTCTGCCGCCTGCCTTGCAAGCACAAGGACCCAAGTTCAATCGCCAGTAACAAAAAAACAAACAAAAAAAATGGTTTTGGACATTTTTTAGTAAGACCTTTTTCCAGTTATGGTGGGGTTCACAGGATACGACTGTAAGTTGTTTAAACTTTGTTTGAGGGGGGTAATGCTGGGGACTGAATACAGGGCCTCAATGCCTGAAACAGACAATGCTTTGCTGCCGTGTTTTATCCCAGCCCTAAGCATAAAAAAAGAAAGCCCATCAACAAATGCGAACAGAGTTTGAGCAAGGTATGAGGTTACACTGGGCCTCGTTAAGCAGATACAGTATGTATGTATGTATGTATGTATGTATGACAGGGTCTCTCACTATGTAGTAGTTCAAGCTGGCCTTGAAGTAGGACCCTGTCTCAAAAACAAAAACCAAACCAAACAATAAAAGAGTATGTAAGCTGTGCCTCTTTCCTGTAATAAACTTTTGTTTTTGCTCTTTAAAAGGGGCACCCCTACAACTGAAGCACCCTGTTCTTTAGTAAACATTATCATTAGTATCTCCTGAAGTAAATTTTCCTTTTGGGTTATGTGATTAAATACCCCTGACATTTTTGGTATTATGTATCAGATAAAAGTTGGCCCAAGGGAGACAGCTGCCTGTGGGATGTACAAACATTTGTGTTCAATTTTTAAATTCAATATAGCTTTGGTAATTGCTTTATAAAATGCTTATACATCACTAAAGAATCCACCATCTTACAGGAAAATCTGTATTGTTTATTATATCCAATTAATGTTATTAGTCTGTCAAATAATAAAAACCATTTGTAATAACGGGATTCCATTGCATTAAAACTTTTGGCTTTGTCATTCCATACTGGAAGGTTAATTCTTCCCAGTGAAAAGGCAAATAATCTTTCCATTTATTAATGTCATGTACCCAATTAGTTTATTCTCTGAACATTGAATATGATATAGAAATGGATTCCTAATTTACTTAACCTACTCACTTATGTTTCTTTTTGGAAGGACACTGAAAATGTGATTATTTCAAGAATACTGCTGCACCAACTACCTAGCACTAGTAGGTAGAGATTACTAGAGATGTACTAAGGTCAGTATGTCTCTATTTTCTACTTGCTGTAATGTATCTTCTTTAATTACATGTTTCCTGTATGTCACTAACCTGAGTGTAAGAGCTACCCTAGTAGTTTATACCCCAAACATTTTTTACATGTTAACATATATTTATCTTTTATTTGGTACCAAGGATCGAACACAGGACTTCATGCTTGCCAGGCAGGCACTGTGCCGTGGTACAATTATTGGCCTAGTCACTACTCAGTTCTGAGCATTTGTAGTCTGGCTCCTGGTTATGTTAGCTTCCCTCTTCTCTTTGTACTGACTGGCCTTTTGATGACCAGCAGGGTCTCCAGATTACTAGTTACTATTTGAGCATTATTTATTTTTAGAAATCTTCAGTTCACAATACTTCATTTAATTGCCCTTGCGATGAATTCACCTTTTTTGGTATAGGGCCATTTTGGAAATATTTTAAACTCTGTAGGCCATAATCTCAGTCATGTATTCCTTTTCTCCGCCCTCCCCTTTTGCCAATTCCTTAAAAATATTCCTAACTCCCAGGTCATAAAACACAGGTTGTATTTGCCATAGTTTGCTTATTCCTGCTCTAGTCCTTAAAAGGACCAACAAATCTCAACTTCATGCATACATGTATATGACCACACTAACTTATTAAGTGCTAAATGTCTATTTAACTTGGACTTCACTATAATGCTCTCTGGATCTGACTATCATGGAATGCTTTTGTGCAGCCAATTAATACAGCAAATCTTAAAACATACACTATGGAAAAGAGAAGCTCAATGGTTTCAAAGGGAAAAAAGGATCCAAAAGACTTAAATTTATTGCAGCATGTGCTCAACAACCATATACATGTAAAACTCTAAAATTATCTACATCACTTACAGTATTTCAAATAACTCCTAAAACTTGGCATTGTGATTGTAGTAGCTAATGTAACAGATACTTATTTTATAAAAATATTCCTGTAGAGGAAGTGGTCTAAGGGAAAAAGTGTGAGTGGTAAAGAGGAAGGGAAAAATAAATGAGTAGAATAAAGATATGCCATAAGGCAGGATGTAGCTCAGTGGCACCATGCCTGCCTCACAAACACAAGGTCCTGAGTTCGATCCCTGGTACGCCCCCCCGAAAAGACAGACCAGGATTCTAATAACCAATGAGTGTAAATATATGCCTAACATAATCAAAATAGATTAATAATATCAGGGTCAGGGATTTATCTTAGTGGTGCTGCCACCTGCTTCTCAAGCGCAAGGTCCTGAGTTCAATCCCCAGTTGCAGGAGAAGGGGGGAAACAACAAGAATGAAAAATGGGAGGAGGGGTAGGGGATTAAAAAACAAGCTGTGAAAAAAAAAAGCTGTGGCATATACATGTAACCACTCCCCCAAATGACTGTAAATTGCATGAATAAAGTATTTATTATTGAATTAAAAGTAACACGTGAAAAATTAATTTCTCAAAGGTTTTTTAAATTAGCTTATGTAATGAGAAAGCTACAAATCCAAATAATTTATACTGTTTGCTACCTACCTACCCAATGCTTTGTTTTGCTCATATCTTGTAGGACAAAAATCAACTTAGGGTATTGTATTCAGTTTTAAGGGGGCCAGAGATGCAATAAACACCTCCAGGGCCACTTGAGCAATTTAAATGCAGGGAGGGAGAGGAATTAGGTCAGGCTGAACATCTGAAGAGGGTTTTAGGCTAATCCAAAATTCCATCAGTCTCCACTAGTATTTGTTAAACTTGCCTGAAGGTAGCCAGACTGACATTTGTGAGAGCCCACAGATTCATCTGTTCTCTTTGAGATATATAAAGTTTCTGAAAAATTTTGTTCATTTGCCTGAGACAGGGTCTCTACACGTAGCCCATTCTGCCTCCCAAGTGCTGGCTACAGGTGTGTGCCACCACACCTGGCTCAGAGGAATTTCAACAGGGTCTTCTGCTTAACTATTTGGTACCTGTGTGAACTCTGGTCTTAACAATAGTGATACTTTACATGTCTCTAAAACAACAGAAATCATGAAATGATTGCAAAGAATGAGGTCAGGCTGGGTGTGGTGACACAAGCCTATACTCCCCAGCACTCTGGGAGGCTGAGACAGGAGGATCCCCAATTTGAGTCCCACCTGGCAATTGAGCAAGACTCTGTTTCAAAATAAAAAAGGGCTTGAGTTACAGCTAAATCCAAAGGCCCTGGGTTCAATCCCCAGTGCTGTCTTGAAAAAATTTGGGTTTCTTCCGAGAAAGGGTCTCACAATGTAGCCCAGGCTGGCCTTGAACTCTCAGCAATCCTCCTGCCTCAGCCTCCTGAATGCTGGGATTACAGGCGTGCTGCTACCATGCCAGGCACCCAGTGCCATATTAAAACTAAACAAAAATAAACAAGAGTCCATTCTCTTTAACATTCTTCACTCTATCCTTATCTCTGCCCGTGGGTTTTTATATAACACACTATTTCTATCTTTAGCCACTCATAAGTTATCCCCTGCTGCCTCTTTGAACAGAAAGAATGATTAACACAAATGGAATGCTGGAAGGATTAAAAGCCACACTTCATTTGTCCTTTCAAATCATAAATTTATTAGGCAGATAGAGAGAGTTACACTCATCTTAGAATTTCCCCTATTCTGGGGCTGGGGATTTAGCTCAGTGGTTCCTCCACCTACCTTCGCAAGCACAAGGTCCTGAGTTTGATCCCCGGTACCCACCCCCAAAAAAGAATGTCCCCTATTCTTATCCCACATTCTTTATTTTACTCACATACGCTGAATGCTACTACATTTTCTTTTGTCTTTTTTAAATTTAAGAATCCTATGGCTAATGGATATAGACTAGTTTATAACTAAGAGTACCTCTATACTTTAACTTGAATAAAATAACAAAGTACCCAAAACTGGCACATAATTTATGCTTTGTGCTATAAAACGTCAATGTGAAGAAATTTAATGAAGTAAAAGTAACACAGGGAAAAACTCTGTTAACACAGGGAAAAACTCTGTGTTACTAACTCTGACTTTCAAGTTAGTCAAATGCCTCACTGAATAGTGGAGCCCACCAACCAATGAATGAGATTTCCTTTCCACTGTCCCTGTGTACTACTCAATAAAACACAGACTAGGTACCCAACCTGGCATTATTTGCAGGGAAAGCTCTTCTGAAACTTAACTTTGATCTAGGAGAAAATAAACTGCAGTGTTTGGTTTTCTGGATAACGTCTGACCATGGTGGAAGTTCAGACTTAAAAATACCTGTCTTTGTTCTCAGAAACAGTCAACAACATGCCCAACTCAATGATTATTGCTGGACTAAGGAAAGAAGGCTTATTTACCAAACTAAACTGCGGACTTCAAATGGGGTGGGGAATCAAATAATCTAGTCTTCAACAGGCAAGTCCATGTGAAGGCACATTAACTAATCAAAAGCAACAAACAGGACTAGGGATTTAGTTCAGTGGCACCATGCCTGCCTTAGCACTAGCAAGCGCAAAATGCAAGGTCCTCAGTTTAATCCCTGGTACAGAAAACAAAACAAATAGAACCAAAACCAAAACCCCTCTAACCAGTACACTATCTCTAAGGAGGCAAATCCAATTACATTCATAAAGTTGCCTGATGAACACACTAAATCTTAAAATTTTATAATGAGAATATTTCCTGGCATTTTTTTGTATAAATGAGAAATGGAAGTCCAGTCTTGGCTCAAAAAACCTAAAATTCTTAGGATGTACTCACTAGTATTTGTTTGTTTTGAGACTTGAATTATGTAGCCAGGCTGGTCTTAAACTTGTGGGATCCTCCGCCTCCAAAGTGCTGGGATAACAGGCATGTACCACCATACTAATTTTTTTTTTTTTCTTTTTTGGTACCAGGGATTGAACTCGGATCCTTGTGCTTTCAAGTCAGGCCACCAAACCACTGAACTAAATCTCCGGCCCTAAACATACTAATATTAAATGAAGTGATGGGTTGCCCTTCTGACATTTAGTTATTTGTCTGGCCAAAGGGAAATAAACATTCTAGAACAATTCATTCAAAGTGTAGGAGGATGAGAGCTCATGTTTAAAATAATAGCTTGATAGCCCTCCTCTCCTACATACATTCCTTGTTAAAGATGCTCATATATAGAGTGGGAATTTAGGAAACAAACTTCTCTTTCACAACAAATCTAAGCACCCAAGAAAGAATTTCCAGGATAACAAGACTCGAGCCTTATGTATTTGAAAAAAATTTTAGTCCATTAGAATACTCTAGAAAAATATTCTTAGAAATAAAATAATGTTACTGTTCTGATCAAAACTACAAAAGGAGGGAAACCCTCTCTGATGAGGATGAACCTGATTCTACTGAATTATCACTACTACCTTATTTTGGTACCAGGGATCCAACTCGGGTCCTTGCGCTTGTGAGGTAGGTGGTGGAACCAATGAGCTAGCTAGCAGGTTTTCCACCACCTGCCTCACAAGTGCAAGGCCCCGAGTTTGATCTCCAGTACCAAACAAACAAAAAAAAAGTAGCAGATTATGTTTTGCCTGAGACTGCTAGTCTTTCACGGTAAATGTGCCTAATAAAACCCAAGGAATAGATATCCAATTATTTTCTTGTATCATTTATGCTTATATTACAGAAAAAAAGATCCAATCAATTTAAGAATTATTTTAGCATTTACTATGTCCTAGGCACTAATGCAGGCACTGTGCATTCAGGAATAAACTGAATCCCTTTACCTGAGAAAGATTATACAATTATAAACTCTTGTCCTTCAAGGGCTCATTCAACAGGACGAGGAGATTCTAAATAACTAACAAATTGCAGTAAGTGCTGAATGAGGTACAAGGTACATGGGACTCTAAAGAACAATGAACTCCTTGGGACAGAGAAAGTTTCATAGAGGAAATGAAAACTGATGGATACATTCACAAGGGACTCCCTAAAAGACAATAATATATATGCAGGAAAAGAGGTATGAGAGCACAAGGTAGTTTGGGGGAACTGAAAGATATAATGAGTAGAAGCAAAAGAAAAAAGCAACTTGGCAGCAAAAGCCAGATCAAACTGGTTTGCTTGCCATCCCAAAGATCATGGAATTCTTTTTTTGTTTTGTTTTTTGAGACAGGGTCTCACTATGTAGTTAAGACTGACCTGGAACTCACTATGTAACCCAGGCTGGTCTCGAACTCACAGTGATCCTCCTGCCTCAGCATCCTGAGTGCTGGGATTACAGGCGTGCGCCACCATGCCCGGCAGATCATAGAATTCTTAGATTTCAAGTATGTCATTAACAGATTCATATTCCAGTAAAACCACTTTTGAGTGTGACATGAATATGGAAGGGAAGATTAAAGCCAAGGTAGGCTAGAAGATAATACATAAATACATACAAAAACTCATTTATTTGGCAAATACTCAGTGATTTGACTACTCTATACCAAGTGTGAACTACAGTGGTGGCAGTGGGGAAGACAGAGGATACACAGACCAAGAAATAAAAGTCAAGAGTAGACAACAGGAACGTGATGGTCAGTGTTAAAAGACTGACAATGATTCCTAGGTTTTTGACAAATTGAGATTATATTATACCGTTTTCAGTCTGTATTCTATTTTTTAGTTAAAATATACAGTTCAAGCATTTCCCCTATTACTATATCCCTCTTTAAAAAACTACTTTCTGGCACTACATGCTTCCTGTAGAAAACCTATCTATACGTGTATAACTCAGAACTAGTAAAAGCAGTAAACTTGTGTGTGTGTGTGTGTGTGTGTGTGTGTGTGAGTGTGTTACTGGGGATTGAACCCATAGTCCTCTCAATGAGCTACAAACTTCAGCCATTTTTTATTTTGAAATAGGGCTTCTGAGTTGCCCAGGTGGAACTCCAACTTTCAATCTCCCTGCCTCAGCCTCCCAAAGTACATGAATCACAGGTGTGCATTAACATGCCTACCTAGAAACATTATTCTAACAATGAAGCACTAGCCATGCACAGAATTTTATATATTACAGAAAGAGAAGGACCACATGCCATTTTCCCCTTAAAATTCAGTGTTGGAGTACAGGGGTATAGTTCAGTAGTACAGTGCCTGCCAGGTATGCTCAAAGCACTAGGTTTAGTCTCCAGCATAGAGGGGGGAAAATGTGTTCCCTTATTCTTTTTATTCCCATTTATTCTTTGTTATTGTTGTTTTTTTCCCCACAGTAGCGGGATTTGAACTCAGGCCCTTTTGCTTAGTGTGAGAGGCGGCAAAACCACTGAGCCAACTCTCTGGCCCTATTCTTTGTTTTTGAGATGGGGGGGTCTTGCTAGGTAGTTGATGGTGGCCTTGAACTCGCTATGTAGCCCAGGCTAGCCTCAAATTCAGGTGATCCTTCTGGGGTTGAACTCATGTGCCACCATTCCTGGTTTTCCTTTTATGGTACCAGGGATCAAACTCGGGACCTCACACTTGCGAGGCAGGCAGTAGAGCTAAATCCCTGGTCCTATTTGTTTTTTAGCTGGTCAATAAGTGGGAACATACAAAGAGAGTAGCTACAAAAATGCCTATTGTATAAGCAGACAAGTTGTGTTTAGGATGAAAGAGAGAGCCAAGGGTAGTAAACCCATAGCTTAGGGCTGGTTTGTTACCACTGAAAACTCTAAAAGGTTTGCCACCACTGGCCCAGACCATCATGCTATTGCCATTATTTGAACCCAAGACTAGTGAATATTTCAGCTGTCTTTTCAAGTTTCTATTACAGACTTTAAAAACAAAACTTTTTTTTTTTTTGTACCGGGGATAGAACTCAGGACCTTGTGCTTGCAAAACGGGGCAGAACCACTGAGCTAAATCCCTGGCCCAACAAAAATGAATTTTATGCTTGTTTCTTTCTTATCCAAAGTAAATTTTTCTCAGGAGCAGACTGTCACCTTAGCACAACCTTCCTTCATGAAAAATTTAAGTACGAGAGGTAAGATTAAACTTGAAGAACAGGTTCTCTCTTAACATTAAAGCCATAAAGTCAAAACACAACAGAGACCAGACAACAGCATAATATGTAAAATAACATGTAATATGTAAAATATGT
This sequence comes from Fukomys damarensis, assembly GCF_012274545.1. Classification (NCBI taxonomy): domain Eukaryota; kingdom Metazoa; phylum Chordata; class Mammalia; order Rodentia; family Bathyergidae; genus Fukomys; species Fukomys damarensis. The sequence continues at coordinate 9,537,809 of NW_022900916.1, forward strand.
AAAATAATATGTAAATGTAAAAAGAACAGACTTACACATTTTGAATAGTATTTGTTAAATTCTAACCCAGCATTTAAGAATTCAAATGTTCTATAAATCAGCAGAAACATCTCCAAATTCAGAGAGGACACAGTACTAAAACTATGTCACGTATGTTCACCAATCATTCATCTTATTTTGCCCCTTAGATATGAAATCAGTGGTGGCAGAAAGTTTGGTTTGAGCATTAACATAGTTTTCACAATTTTCAGAACTGATTGTGCTTTCTGAGAAAACCTAGAGAATGTAAATAATCAAAAACTCAGGTTTAAAAATATATTCCAAAATAAAAAGATCACCACTCATTTTTGCTCAGAATCATTTAGAATTTTTTAGAAAGGACTTTAAAATACTATTTATCATATCTGGGCACTGCAGAATCAGTTTCTTTTATTGCTAACCAGACTCAACCAACCAAGTTCTTTCCCCTTGGTCTATCATGTGGACAAGATATTGGCTTTCTGGCCAGTTTTGTCTCCATTAAGATTGTATCTTCTTGGGAGGGCCAAGGCAAAGCGCAGGGACCTGAGTTCAATCCCTGGAAAGATTGTATCTTCTCAACCTTCTCTTCTGGCTCTGAAGACTACAAAATTGCAAACAGTTATTTTTCTTGAAAGTCAGCTTGTGTTCTCTCTATAACCAGGCAACAAGCAAGGATGTTTCTATAATATCCTATATACTCCCTTTATTATATTACAAGGACCCAGGGGTCTGTCATTCTGCCTGACTGAAGGAAGTTTTTTTTTTTTCTTTTTTCTTTTTTTGGTTCTGGGGATTAAACTTGGGTCCGTGCAGAAGCAGACGGCAGCACCACTGAGCTAAATCCCTGGCCCTGAAGGTAGTGAAGTTTTAAAACAAAGCACTTCCGTCTTCTGTGCTGCAAGTCAAAGTAAGTCTTCAGGCTGAGGTACAGCACAGTGGTAGAACACTGGCCAAGCATTTGTGAAGCCCTGATTCATCCCCAGTACTGAGGAAGAGTAAGTTTCCTCATTGAAGACAGTGAAAGTGGAGCAAAGATTATGAACAATGGTGAGGTAAGGGAGACAGGTGTTGAAATCACTGCTCTGCCACACTGGGAAAGATTATCATTAATTGAGATAAAGAATATGTAAGAGAGGGCTGGGGATTTAGCTTAGTGGTTCTGCTGCCTGCCTCCAAAGTTTTCAAGCCCCAGTACCAAAAACAAAAGCAAAAGTATACAAGCGGACCAAACAGTTCTGGGTACTCAGCATTTTGGGGGTGTGGGAGAGGCTACTAGCAGTTAAGAATTTGTGTTCTAAAAATCAAGACTTCCTAAAAATTGCTCCCTATTCTCTCTAAACTAGTATCACCAATCACCTATGTGGCATACCTTGCTACAAAAGTTCTTGCTATTCTAAGTCCATAGTTCAATTATTATATCTCACTTATTAACCAGTGATCTTTCTTTGATGTTGTCAGAAACACACCAAGATATACATAAAGAAATGGAAGGAAACATGAAAAGAGAAGTTTAAAGAGGTAGAATAAAGGGTGGGGAAAAATAGCTAATAAACACTATATATATATATATATATGTATACACATACATACATACATACATACAGGCTTTTAAAGTTGAAGTTACTGAGTCTTTCATTAATTGAAAATGTAAAGGAATTAGGTTATGTGTTTGTTGATTGAAACTAGGGCTGCAAATTCCAATCTGTCCCAAGTAGGGGACAAATTCATGCAATGATAGAGAAAAACCAGAATACAGTTTAAATCTGAGACACAGGTATCAGTGTATTTTAGGAGGGCACTTTAAAAAACAATCTTTTGGGCTGGGGATTCAGCTCAGTGGTTCTGATGCCGCCTGCCTCACAAGCACAAGGTCCCAAATTTAATCCCTGGTACCAAAAATTTAAAAAAAATCTTTTGAGGACAAAAAATATTAAAGTGATAATCCCAAGAAATGAGTTCCTATATTATTTAATTCAATTTGGCTTCAAGATGTATGAAACACCACTTATCACAAATTAATAACCAACTTAAATGATATAAAAACTTTTGTATAGAAGTTGTTGACTGAAGGCACATTCTGTATTTCAAAAACACAATGCTGTTTTCTAATGTACTTACACTAACAGAGCAAATACAAACTCCAAAACTCAGCTAGGTATGGTGGCACATACCTGTAACCCCAGCACTCTTGAGAGTTTGAGTCAGGAGCATTCCAAGTTTGAGCCCAGTGTGGGCAATTTAAGAATTTAGCAAGATCCTGTCTCAAAAAAGGATGTTGTGGGTTTGGGGTTGGGGGAATGTGGGGATGTAGCTCAGTGCAAATGCCCTGGGTTCAATCCCAAGGACAGGAAAAACAAAAACAAAAAAGCCTCCCAAACCACTCAAAATACAAATGCAATGATAAACTCTGCATACTTCAGTGCTTATGACAAACATAAGCACAGAAGGAAAAATGCTACTGGAATACTTTTTCTTTATAAAACAACAGATCAAGAACACAACCACAATCCCTAAATAAGGACAAAACAGTTGATAAACTTGGTACATTTAGAAATTCTGTTTACAATACATTCACCTCTCGAAGCAAATAAAGAACCTCCAAGAGATCTTATAATCCTTTCTTGCATGCTTCATTTTTATAGTGCTACTCAACATAGGATACTGAAAAATGTTTTTACCACATCTGTGGTTACGTTAATACATTTTGTTTAGAGACATTAAACTCAGGAATGGCAAGGCATTATTATTCGTTCAGTTCATCTAAAAAATCACTTCAGAAAACTGAGGTCTCTTACGATTTTCCTTTCTACTTGCTTCATGTAGGGAGGAGCAGTATGTTATTAATATTTAATACATTTCTCTAGAAGTTAATCAGGCCATGTATGTTCAACCATAACATTTTAATGAGAATTTACTGATTTCAGTTCAAACCATTCTCAGATGTGAATCTTTTTATTCTTCTCAATTTACAGGACACTAAATATCGTAAGTGGGTTAGAGAAAAATTTCACATAAAAACTAAATCCAGTGAGTCACATGTCAAGTCAGAATGTTTTCCTATTCTAGTTTCAGCAAATGTCAAATGACAAATACACGATTACGCAAAGATATACCAGTTCTAACAGCAGACAATGGGTAATCAATGTTTAAACTTGACTCAAAAGTTTGTTTTGCATTATATGCATTAATAAAGACATTTTTGGAATGCCTATCTCATGATACATACAACAAATAAGTACCAGAGGCTGACCCAGTCATATTCTTAAATTGACCTAACTGAACTTGGGGGTCACTGCAGTTGTGTCCTCTAATATAAAAGCAAGTAGTGCTATATATCTTGATGAACCTTAAACACATTAAGGAACCATTTAATCATGAGTTTTTATATATGTTAAAGCTTATGCAGGGAGCCATTCTCTAGATCTGAGAAATATGAATGGATATCCAAAAATAGTCCAGTTTTGGGTGTTTTTTTTTTGTAGAATTATCTGGCCCACCAAGGGTCCCCTGCCTAACTCCCCCCTGAATTATCTTTTCCTCCTATTGAAACTCTGGTGGTCAAGAGAAAATGTTTGCAGCACTGGGAATTGAACTCAGGGTCTTCTCACTGAACTAAATCACTACCCCTCTTTATTGATTCTGAGATAGGGCCTAAATTGCCCAGGCTGAACTGGAATTTGCAATCTTCCTGCCTCAGCCTCCAAGAAAGTGCTGGGATTACAAGCATGAATCACACCTGGCTAAAAGAGTTCTTCTGAAAGTGATCTAATCAAGAAACAAGTAGACTCACATGCCTATAGACTCACTGGCCTGGGTTGTCAATGTAATGAGTGGCTCAAAGTACTTTGAGTGTAGAGATTTATTTAAGAAAAGTTTCAGGAGGCAAGGAAAAGACTAAAGCTGTAATATCCTGAAGGGGGAAGGGATAATCTAGATAGTGGGACAAAGGCACAAAGATATGAAATAGTACACTACTCTTAAGATGGTATACATGGTACATGGACTCAGTAAGACTGCTGCAATTTTACAAGACAATGATTTGAACAATAAGGAAGGCTATGGTATAATTTACTCATATCTTTTGAGGGAATGAGTGAAGAAAGCTGTTAGGAACCAATACCAAGTTTAGTAATTTTTATGAGCTCAGGAATCAGGAAGCCCCTATCCCTTGTAAACAAAACTTAACATTGCATTTGCAGCTCTGAAGCTAGAACTACTAGGATGGAGGTAAAAACAAGGAGAGTAAATGGAAAGTAATAGGCACAAAAGAGACTGCCCAGGGAGAACATACAATGCAAAAAGGCAAAGAAAGGTAATCCCAAGTAGTATTTAAAACAGCGTAGAAAAGTTAAGAGTTTATGAAGCTCATTGATTTGGCAGTTAAGAACAATGAGGATACATGCTGATTAAAAACGTAAAAGAAAAGGTTTGTTTTTTATTAGTCTAGAAAATGGCCTCTTCCCTGTAAGGCAGAAAGGTGGATTCTGGAAATTGCTTTATAATCTCCTGGTTTTGTATTTAGGTCCCTCTCCACCCAAGAGAAGTTGCTCTGAGCAAAGAAAGGGAGTAGGAACATACAAATGTAACAATTAAATCCTTAAAAGCACGCCAAAGTTCTTATACAATGTATCCATTGCAGTAGTCAGAGAGAGCAAGAAAAAACTTTGAATGTTAAATTCTTCGTACTAAGTAACTACCTACAAGTCAATTACCGGCTTTCAAACTCAGTCACGTTCAGTTAGTGACTGAAAAAAATCCATTAAAAACTAGTAAAAATTTAAAGATACACAAATTGATTAAAAATGAAATCTTGCCCAACTACCAGAGCTCTACAACTAAAACTAAACATCAGTCTTGGATTCAGGTTTATCTCATTTTTTTCCCTCCCCCCCTTAGGTACAATAGGTATTTCTTAGCTTGTCAAGCTGAGTGTGGTGGCACCCAGCAATCCCAGCAAGGGGGCGGCTGAGACCAGCCTGGGGTTACACAGTGAGTTTAAGGCCAGCCTGAAACAGAGAAAGACCCTGTCTCAAAAAGCCAGAAAACACACAAAGAACATTTTGTCAAGAAACAGGACAGAATGTAGCTGAAAATGTCTGAGTAACTCATTTTCAAAGCCTTTCAAGGGAAGGTCTTTAAATCTCTGGTTTTGGCTATTAACTAATATGGCCGAATGGAAATCAAGAAATTCAAAACATCTTCACCAATGCAAAGTTTCAAAAATTAAAAGTATCCTTCATAATGGTTCGGGAACCTTATTAAATAATAATTACCAAAAATTCTTATAATTACATGTTTTATTATAAAAATCCGTAATAAGAGCAACAGAAAGAATGGAAAACGCCCTTAAAATTTCTTGTAGACGAAAACACTAGCAGCTTTTATTCTGTATTACTGATGCCCGTATTTTAAAAGAAAGGCAATTCCCACCGGTAAGACTGCGCAATCTTACAGTAAATACAGACAGACAAGGAGACTACTGGAAAGTAGTATAAAGGGAAGGTACAGGAAATCTGAAAAGGGTCCTATATTCAGGTGGTACGGTCTTCGACGGCTTGGATCGTTTAGAAAAAAATTTTCTAAAAATGTTCCTGGGTATTATTACTACCTCTACACCTGCCTCCAAACTTTGGGGATATTGTATTTTTCTATTCAGATCTGAGAAAGTTCAGGTTTCCCTAGAATACTCGGTTCTCCCTCCGGACACTGCGCCCCAGAGCCAGCCTTTCCTCGTTAGCCGTCTGGTGGCCTGGGGACAAACTAGGGGCCCCCGCCACCTTACGTAAGCGCACTTTTGCAAGGAGGCCGACAGGGAACAGGGCGCCAACCTCCTCCTGCACCCACAGCCGCCACCCCCGACGGGCGCGTCCCAGGGGCTTCCCCGCGGGG
>NW_022900916.1:9543874-9544792 GCF_012274545.1 Fukomys damarensis
CCCCCGCGCCCCAAGGAGACCCAGCGCCATCTTGCCCTGACGCAGTTACAAAAGTCACAGGAGCCATCGTGTCTCCTTGTCCGCGCCAGCGCCCCAAAGTCTTGCAGAGGCCGAGCCAGGGCCCTCACCTCGCGCAGGGACAGGAGGAAATGGTGAGGGAAGAGCCTTGCGATTCCCATCGCCACTGCTTGGGTTCCGTACCGGGAGCGGCGGCAACGATCACCATCGTCACTTCTCCCTCTCTGCCTTTGCAACAGCATCCCCGGGCGGCTTTGGCCCCTCCCGCTGCTGCAGCATGAGGTCATCACTAGCCAATCACGACGCGCCCGACAGAATACCTCAGGCGCCGATTGGCTGCCGCGACCGCCTCTGCCTCTCCCCACTCGGCTTACTAAACGCCCCGGGTCGCTGTGGGGCAAGAAGACGGAAACCGCCATTTCGGGGAGCGACCCGGGGAACAAGAGCCGGAATTGCCGTGTCACTTGAGTGGGGGAAACCCTCCTTTTATTCTTTGGCCTGTCCCCCATTTTTCTTCCAGATAACCGTCTCTGCCCCTCCCTCGTTTAATCACCACCACATAAAGGAATTCCCGCTCCCCTCCCCTGACACTGTCCCGCGGAGAGGATCGCCTTCCCCGGGGCCAAGAGAAGTATAGGAGGCAGCGACGGCAGCTGCACCGACGGCAACAACAGCGTTTACCGCGAAACACGGTGGCAGGGAGGCGGCACGGACGATGGCTGCGTTTCCCCAGCTGCTTCTCCCCCCGACCTCTTCCGTTTCTCGCTCCTCCATCGAGACGGCGCCGCGCTAGCCAGCTCCCCTTTTATCCCGGGCCCGGAGCGTGCGCACTGGAACCGCCCCGGCCCCCAGTGGGCGTCGAGTGACGCCCGGCCGGGTTCACCCAGCGCTGGAGGCCCG
>NW_022900916.1:9544877-9545198 GCF_012274545.1 Fukomys damarensis
CACCCAGCGCTGGAGGCCCGGTGGGGGCGGGGGACAGCCCAGGGGAGGTCGTTTTGGGGCGGGAGAAAGTGCACCGCTTTCTGGGGAGGATGGGCGGGGGTCGCGCCCAGGGCCCTCGGTCACCCTTCTTGCGCCGGGTCGTTGCATGCCCACGCTCATCGATCCAGACTTGAGGGACGCTCGCGGAGAACCAAAAATGCCGACCCCACCGAATTCCGACCCCCCCCAACCTTCGGTGAATTGTTCGGTGCACCTGTTGTGAAAAAGACGGAGCCTGTCTATCTCTCTGCTTCCAGTTTGTTAGTCTTCGCGCCTCGGAGG
>NW_022900916.1:9545481-9578685 GCF_012274545.1 Fukomys damarensis
GCGCCCTCCCCGACCCCGGCTCCGGGAGAAGAGGCTGCGCGCTGCTCTTTGGGGAGGGGGTGTGTGGAACCGGTCCCACGTCCGCAGTGGCTGCTGTCGGTGGGTCGCCAGGTCGCCGAGTTGCCGAGACACTCCTGGGGGGCCAAGCAGATAACGGGGGCCGGGCGATGCCGAGACACTCCTGGGGGGCCAAGCAGATAACGGGGTCCGGGCGTCTGGTGTGTGAACACCCCAGGTCAGTGCGTGTCGCGCCCGTGGGAGTCGGTAGTGTCGGGGTTCGGGGAGGGGGCGCCGCGTCGTTACCCTTCGCGGGCGAGAGGTCGCAGACTCGGGGCGTCCGCGCCCGGCCTGGACGGTGCTCGCGTCCATCGGGCTGCCCTGTCCCGTGCCTGTCCCAGACACGGAGCATTATGGCGGGTTTTGGGGTGGTGGAAGGGGAAACTGGCAGTTCAACCCCTGCGAGCGGGGGTTGGGGTGGGCGCCCGCCTCCCGGGCCGCCGTGCGGAGGGGGCGCGGGCAGGCGGCGGGGCTCGGGTCTCCCAGGCCCGGGAACTGCCAGCGCCCCCCTTTCTCAGCTGTGTCTGGTTCAGGTGCTGAAAGCCGGACAGGCCCCATTTTCTCCTCCCATTTCCCGATTGGCAGTGCCTGGCATAAGGTCCTCACAAATGCGAAGTGGGGCAGAAGGGCGGCCTGGGCATCTCTCTTTGTGGGGGAGCGAGACAGCTCCCCATAGTCGCCCGGAGAGGGCGAACCCGCCCCCGAGGTGGTCACCCCAGCACCCAGCCTTCGCAGTCTCCTCCCCCACTCCTATTGCATTGCTGTCGGACCGGAGCCCCAGAATCCAGTGTGGCTCATTGCAGAAAAGCTTATTTGGACCAGAGGACTGGCACAAACACTGTGTTAGCAGACACAAATGAGAAACAAACGGTTCCCTGTGCTGGACCGGGGAGGAGAGAAAGCAATCCAGAGCGCTCGTTCCCATTGGCCTCAGTTCCGCGTATCCGTCCGGGCCGGGCTAGCTCTCAGGAATGATACAATGTAAAGTAAAAGCGAATCGCTACAGTTAGTTACAGAGTAAATTTCGTGTTGCCTATTTTATTCAAACCTTTTGGAAATGTGAATGAGGTAAGGGCTTGGACTTCTGAAGACCTTGGAGAGAATCAAGCGAAGCGCCTTCAACTCTAGGCTGGAGACATCAATAGCTAATTGGACAGTGGTCCTTCTTCTCCTTTAATTTCTGAGATGGGAGTAAAAACTGTAATTTCCCTCTTTTGTCCTTTACAGATTCTAAAAATGGCGGCCTCAGGCTGATGTTGTGGTAATCTAATCAGCTCGGGTCCTCCACACCCCATGCAGTGCGTTTGTCTGCAGCATATTACAGGCTTATTATGTTTACATGAAGAAACAACGCTTTTTTTTCCTCACGCCATTTACAAAAATGTGCTGATTTTATTGCAAATTGCAATCTTATGTTTTAGTTTATTTCATTTTTCCCGAGAGGCAGATAAAACGACACTTTTGAAAAAAATAAAAACACCCAGGTAGACTTGGAAATTTCATTGGTCAGGATGGATGCTCTTAAACATTAAAAAAAATACTTAAGTATCAGTAATAGTTTATGTTGGGTTTAATTCAACTATGATTTATTCAATATGTCAGTGTAGATTTTAAAATTGTGTAAGAGTGTAAGTGTAACCTGTTTTGTACAGGTTGTGTGTTTTAACCTAGAGTGAAACATTTCCCATCCAACTGTTGACCAATTTTGTTTTTTGTATTGTTTCCCTGTAAATTTTAGGGAGCTGTACAAACGAGCCTAAACCTGTTACTTCACACAGTGCAGAGATGCTGTCCTCTCCAGTATATTTTGCATCAGTTTTTTTCCCCGTGTATTTAAAGCTATCCTTAAGAAATTCAAAGTTGATTATGTACCTAGTAAACTGAAGCTGTACATTTTACTGCCTTTTAAATTTGTCTTACAGCATACTATCATTATGTAAGTAAAAAGTAAGGCTTTGGTTCTTGATCCCCACCCCTCACTCCTACCTAACATACCCATTTACCTATTATGGATTGTGGAATTTAGTCCGTTTTAATAGATCTTAAATAAAAACAGTACCATAATAGGATCTTGAATCAGTTTTCTGCTTTTTTCTGAATCTTATAGACTGAGAGTAAAATTTAAATGGTGTCAGGTGTCATGTAACTGCATTTTCAAAAGTTGAATAATTAGAATTCATTTCTATATTGGGAGGTGGTCTTTTTGGGCTGTACTAAGCAGTGAGATATGAGTGGGTCATTAAGTGCCATTAATGACCCTTCTGATTGTAGGATAACTGAAAGATGAATGCCTGTCAGTTCAATAGTACTTAAAAGATTGGAGAGCACACACCCTGTCATGATTCTGTTACTCCCTTGTAAATATTTTCGAGCAAAATTTACTTTGTAGGATATATATGAACTAGTTGATGATAAGATTTTATTCTACAAAATTATAGAAATAACTGGCTTGGGGATGTTTTACATTCTATTAAGCTCCATCCTTGAGTGAGCTTACTATTTGTTGGTGGGTGGTGGGAGATTATATAGGAATTTGGAGTCAGTGTTCATGTTATGCTTTTAAGTAGATGAACATAGGTCTTTCACATGTGCAACTGCTGTGCATTTATTCTGTGGGCTGCATGGTTAAGATCTGTGGTACAGAAGCACGTTGCTTTTTGAAACTAATATATGAAATCAGGATAGTCTTACAAATTTCATTTTTTTAGCCATAGGAGGGCCACTGTCTATGCCCATAGTTTTCTTGATAGTGACCTTGGTTAGGTCTGGGCACAAAGTATTTGGACTTAGCTTTGAACAAAAAATACCAGGTTAAAAATGCTAAGAAAAGCTTCCTTGAGTCTACCAGCTTTCTTCAAATTGACTTACTTCATTAGTTTGGGTTTATGTTGTTCATTGTGATGTTTTGGTTTCTATAAAATGAAAAAGTTTTTAAAAAGCTATTGTGCCTTGTTTAACTTTATAAATTTTTAAAAATCAATTGACTATACATGTTTTAAATTAGCATCATGGAGTCAAATTTATTAAAAGGTTATGTATAATTGTTGTTGCTAGGGAGTTTAGAAGTGTTTGGTCCCTTGAGGGACAAGTACTCAGATAGTCTTTGTTCTTAGAATAACTGAGTTTGAAGGATTACTTGTTTATCTGTTTAAGTGGATTTGTAGAAAACTGTAATGTGATTGGAGAGTAAGTTTTAGTTTTAGAGACTACATTTTGATCACACTCAGCTTTTGTCAATGTAAATTAAAGGATCTCTTTGGTGCCTGTTTTAAGTTTAGAAGCTTTACAGGTTTCTATTTGCCTTCAACTTTACTGGACTCTGATAACTCTCCTATAATTTTGGCTTCTCTGGTTTCCTTACAACTTCCAGGCAGAGAATTTTTGGCATGTATATACCACAGTAAGCTTTGGATTTACTGGATCTAAAAACAAGGAGTTAGAGACAAAAACCAATTAACAAATTAGGAGAAACCCCTCCCCTCAATACATACCTTAGTGAACTTAGGCCAAATTGTAACTTCCTAAACTGGCATCTAAATTTATGAGACTGATGTGCCCTTTTTTTTAATGCACTAATCTCTTACAAAAATCTGCATTTATTTTATTTATTTATATTCCTGCAGTTTTATTTTTAAAGATGCATTAAGTAAGTCCTAACAGCTCTGCTTTTGGGGAATTTACTGCTGGGACATACTTGTATGCTATTTTATCGTATTTAAAATGTGTAAAACCAGCAAAACTTTGAAGACCTATGAAGATTGCCTTGGGAATATCAGTATGCAGTTTTTTAAAAAGATATTTCTAAAGGATTTATTCTTAAATGAAAGTTGCTGAAATATGTTAAATTTAAAGCTCCTGTTTGAACACATGTAAACCTCAAATATTCAAGATGATAAGGGGTTATTCCTTGTTATGTGTTAGAATAACTTTTCAATACTTGTGTTCTAAGGGACATTTTACTTTTTTGTTTGTTTTTTGTTTTTTGAGACAGGGTCTCACTATGTAGTTGAGACTGACCTGGGACTCACTAGGTAGCCCAGGGTGGTCTCGAACTCACAGGATCCTCCTGCCTCAGCCTCCTAGTGGTGAATTACAGGCATGCACCACTATGCTGGACTGAGACATTTTACTATTAAGTATAGGATTACTTTCTGAGTTACTGGCCAAGTAATAAGTGGGATCTATTTGAAGTATTGTGGTATGACTTGTAACTAGCTTTTAGGCTGGATTCAAAATTACAACAGTTTAACTTTATTGTTTTATGATGTAGAAATACTGAGAGGATCTTCTCCCTCCCCTTAATGAACTGAATTTTTTGGTATCATCTAAAAATGTATATAATACAGAACAACATTTGTGGTTGAAAATTGCTTTCTGCAATGTGAAGTACATGGCATTTAAAAATACACCTGTTGCTATTCAACAATGAATATTTTATAAAGGTGAAAATTAACCATATTACATGACAAGAAAATTATTATTGTACAGTCCTATGCTAAGTGCCACATTAAAAATCAATGGGCAAATTAGTATCTCAAAATAAAAAGCAGGAGTGGGGGTGGGCATGGGGGGTGAGAGTGAGGACACAGCTCAATTGTGGAGTACTTGCCTATCATGCTGGTGGCCCTGGTTCAGTCTGCAGTACTAGCAGAGGATGTTGGTGACCCAGACTAAGCTAATTCGCTCCTATTTGTGTCTTTAAGGGTGTAATTCATTCTTTTTTGGGGGTGGGGTTGAGACAGGGTCTCACTATGTAGTTGAGACTGACCTGGAACTTACTTTGTAGCCTAGGCTGGTCTTGAACTCACAGCAATCCTCCTGTCTCAGCCTCCCCAGTGCTGGGATTAAAGGTGTGTGGCACCACTCCCAGCTATAATTCATTGTTTTTTCCCTTCTTTCTTCCTTCCTTTCTTTCTTTCCTTCTTTTTTTCTTTTTTGGTATAATTTATTCTATTTCCCCTTCCTTCCTTCCTTCCTTCCTTCCTTCCTTCCTTCCTTCCTTCCTTCCTTCCTTTGTACTAAGATACTTTTTACTTAAACCACAATCGGGAAACAGTTCTTACATTTTTACTGGCTATGAAAATCAATTCTTTTTTCTGTCCTAGACAATTCATGCTTTTTGGGGGGACAGAGTCTCACTGTTAGTTCAGGCTGGTCTTGAACTCACTATGTAGCTTAGGCTGGCCTCCAGCTCCTCCTAGACAAGTCATAAGCCAAATCTTAGTTTTAGCTAATTTAAGAAAGTAATTTCTGTATTGTTAGGTGAATTTCACAGTTTTTTTGAAGAAAGCAATTTCTGTATTAGGTGAATTTCAAGTTTTTGAAGTCTCGATTAGTTTGTTTTTTTTTGTTTGTTTTTCTTTGGTACTGAGGATGGAACTTGGGATCTTGCACTTGGGAAGTAGGTGGCAGAATTACTGAGTTAAATCCCCAGCCTGAGATGTTAAACATTTTTAATACAACAGTACAACAAACAGTTAATTTTTGATGTATTAAGAGGTCATCAAAAACATTGTCTTTCTTTTTGGTACTGGGGATTGAACGGGACCTTGCACTTGTGAGGCAGGTGGCAGACCACTGAGCTAAATAAAAGCATTGTCTTTTAATGAGTGAATAGTAACATAATAATTTAGTAAATAATCAACTAGTTATGCATCATTTGAAATTAAAATACTGGCTTTTGCATCTTAAAACAAGTATGAAATCTGGGTGTGAGAAAAATATGCAAAAGAAAATCATCTTTGTAGCTTTATGGTGCTTTTACAGTTCGAGAGATACAGTAATTTCCTAACATATTTAGATTGCTTAATTTAGAGTCAATCCAAAACAAGTACAGTACTCTTAGTCCTGAAATTTATTATTGAGAAACATAATATGGGGTAGTTACACCTTTGTCATAGCCAATGTAGTTGCAGCATTTAAGGGCTGAGCCTGTGGCAGAAAGCTAGGGTAAGATAATGGGATTGAGTTTTGATATGTGGTATTTATGTTACATAAAGTTCACACAATTATGTTGTCTAACATCCTAGTAAAAACTTTAAAATTTAAAAAAATGTATGTTGACTTATGTTTTCACAGATTATTTAAAAATTTAAGGGCCAGGGATTTAGCTCAGTGGTGCTGCTGCCAGAGTGTGATCCTTGGTACCAAAAAAAAAAAAAAAAAAAAAAACAGAATTTACCCTGAAAAATAATTTTAAATTTACTCAAGTTAAGTTTAAAAGTTAAGTAAGTGTTTTTCATTTTTATCATTTGTCTAAGAATAAAGTCAAGCCTAGAGTCAATTGTTTTTGGCAAAAAAATGAGGAATATGGATTTAGGATATTGTAAGGAAAACAAGCTCTTTTTCAAAGGTTTGCAGATATGCCCTTCTTCTTTTTTTTTTTTTTTTTTTTTTTCCAGGGATTGAACTCGGGTCCTTGTGCTTGCAAGGCAGGCCACTGAACCGCTGAGCTAAATCCCCGGCCCCCTATACCCTTCTTTTAATAGTTTTATTTTCTTATTTCATAGACTAATAAATGTAAGTTTCTATTTGAGTCATCATGAAACATGATGAAATTCTGTTTTTATCTTTTTTTTTTTTTTTTCTGCTACGGGGATCAAACTCAGGACCTTGTGCTTGTATGTGGAATCTATCTAGATGTAGCTCTAACTCACTTGCGGGGGGGGGGTCTTGCTATGTAGTCTAGGTTGGCCTTGAACTCTATATGGAAGCCTAGACTGGCCCAAAACACTCGGTGATCCTCCTACCTCTGTCTCTTGAGTGCTGGGATTATAGTCATGCCACCACTACACCCAGATTTGCTGCTTCTCTTTAAACAGTTGTTTAATTGGTTGAATTGACACAGCTTTAAACTGTAAGCCTCCAACAAAACAGTGTTTTCAAAAGCTAGAGAAAAGACGAATTTGAGTAGCTACTCTTTTCTTGTCACCAAGGATAAAGAAGTAAGATTGCTACCTTGACAGAGCCCATTGTTTATTTCCATCTCTCAAAAAACACGCTATTTTAGGGTTCCTTTGGACAGAAGAAACAGACATCAGCTTTAGCTATTTTAAGTAGAGATTTGTAAAGAGGGCTATAGGGAAGTCTCATAATTTTTTGAAGAAAGTACAGATGGCACTTAGAAATTAGCAAAGTGTCAAAGAGCCACTTCTTCATCTTGATACCTCTAATTAGCTGACTGGTAAGGAAATGCTAGTGGGAAAGGTATTTATGGTGTGTGTGGGCGTTCCTCTGGGTGGAGAATAAGGGGCACCTATTGTTTATCCAAAAAACAATTACTTTTTGGAACAATGTTCACAGATACTTGGGAGGGCCTTCAAAACTGAGTAATTGGTATATCAAACTGATGATTCCATTTTTTAGTTAAAAATGCAAATATATACATGAACATATGTTGAAGAATGCCTTAAAAAGCAGTTTCTATTATAACTTTATTTTGAAATAATTTCAAAGTTATGGAAAATTTAGCTCAGCACCGTGCCTGCCTTGCAAGAGCAAGGTCCTGAGTTCGATCCCCAGAACCAAAGGAAAAAGAATGTAACGGAAAACTAACTTGACCAACTCCAGAACTCCCATATACTCTCTATCCAGATCACCCTTTTTGTAACATTTTGCCACATTTACTTTATTATTGTCTATATACATACATAAACATTTTTTGCTGAAACATTTGAGAGGTTGTATATACTTGGGTCCTTATTTCTCTTAATATTAAGGTATTCATTTCCTAAGAACAAGTGTGTTTTCTTATATAAGTAGAAGGCTTATTAAGCCTAGAAATTTTAACATCAGTCTAATACTTTTATCTAGTTTTAGTATATGTGCTGGCAAAGTGAGCACTTTTATCTAGTTTGTAGTTCATATTTATCAGTTGCTCCAGTTATTCTTCCCCAGTCAACATAGCCAGTCCAGTGTTATAGAATTACATTTAGGGTTTTGTTTTGTTTTGTTTTGTTTTAAGAGAGGATATTGCTATGCAGTTTAGGCTGGCCTTGAACTCACTATGTAGCACAGGCTGGCCTCAAACTCACAGAGTTCCTCTTGCCTCAGCCTTTTGAGAGCTGGGATTACTGACTGAAAGTTAACTCAAAAGTTGTATTTCCTGGGCTCGGGATTTAGCTCAGTAGTACCACACCTGCCTTGCAAGCACAAGACCCTGAGTTCCATCCCTGTACCCAAAAAACCCAACCAACCAAACAAACTCGAAATACACAGTTACATTTCCTTAATATGCTTGCATAATTGACTACATGTTTGTATTACTGATGTTTTTGGCCCAAGCTGGTTAACCCACCATGTGCCACCACACCCAGATTTGGTGTCCTTTTATCTGGAAAGGTTCCTTAGACTCTCTCTGTCTTTTATGACATTGACAGGCTAATAATTCATATAGTGCTCAATTTAGGTTTGTGTAAGGTTTCTTCATGTTCAGATTCTGCATTTTTTGCTGGAATATTAGATAAGTAATGGGTGTGTTTCTGCCATCTGAGACACTTGATATTTGTTTGCCCTTTTTCAGTATGCTCATTTTAGTAGCTTGATTAGGGTGTTGAATAGTTTCTCTATTGTATAGTTTTTCATTTTACTATTATTTGTTGATCTGTAGGGAGATCATTTGAGTTTGTATAAATATCTTGTTCCTCATCAAATTTACTGACCTACATTTAATATCTATTGATTCTTGCCTGAATAAAAGTTTTCTATGTTGGTTGAAAGAAACACCAAGGTTTTTTTGTTGTTGTTGTTGGTTGTTTTTTTTTTTCGTACTGGGAATCAAACTTGGGACCTTGTTCTTGCTAGGCAGGAGGTGGAAGCACCGACCTAAATCCCTGGTCCCCAAGGTTTTTAATAGTAATTTTTTTCCTTGGTAATTGGGACTGTGGAAGTTTTGTTTTCTTCTGGAGTATTCAGTAGTGCATATGGATTTCTCATGTAATCACAATAAGTAAATTAAAAGTGTAGATAATTTAGGTTGTATAAAGATTATATTTTTGCCAGTTTCTTCATAAATGAGATTAAAATAATTTCCTGGATACTAGTCTACTTTGAAATCCAAAACAAAGAAGTTAAATACTTATCACGTTTTTTGAAGTATTTTAAAAAATTATTCCAGGCCCTTAGTTCTTAGAATTACTGTTAAATGTGTCTTACATTGTTTTGTTTAAATTTGTCATTTGATACTCATACTATCAGTTTCATTTCTAAGACAGGGACCAAGACATCTATTTTCTATTTAAAATCCTAGTAAGTTTTTGAAGTAAAATGTTTTCTGAAATCATGGAGATAAACTTTTATAGATACAAATTAATACTTTTTTAAGGAGGCTAGTGAAATATGGTACATTTATTACAATAGTACAAAATATTCGTAACTAGAGGGGAAAATAATACATCATTTCTAGAACCTTCCTTTAATCAAAGATTACTTGTGGAATAGTTTAAAATAAATGGAAAAGAAAGGAGAAAACAAACTTAAGTTATATTATAATGATACTCATCAGTTTGGGACATTTTGGTGATAGCAAAATGTTGGTAGTGGATTTGAATAATTTGAATATTATAACAATTCAAGCACTGGGTAAGTTATAGTAAAAAAATTTCTTTGGAAATTTTCAGAGTGGGAGAAGAAATATTTGAGACTCGTAAATAACTTGTATAGCTTATATTCTCTAAAAGTTAAAATTTGCTTCAGAGAAAATTAAGGTAAGTTATAGTAAATGAAAATTAATTTTTTGGAAATTTTCAGAGTGGGAAAAGAAAAATTTGCAACTCGTGAATAACTTGTATAGCTTATATTCTCTAAAAGTTAAAATTTGCTTCAGAGAAAATTAAGGTATTTCACAACCATGAAAATTGAGAAGATAATGCAGTGGATACTTAATATTTTGTAGGTGCTTTAAAAACTTCATTTAAATTGATTGTGCCCAAATATATCTTATACAAATAAAAGTTACTACCAAATATTATCCCAGGATTTGAATAACATATAAGAGCCTCCTAATGAACTAGAGAATTTTCTTTTAGGCCAGAACTCTCATCCTGGACATGTAAAAGTAAGATCCTGTTGACTGAAATTGAGAAACTACAGTTAAAATGGATGTGTGAGATATTTCACTTAAATAATTCTAATTGATACCTCATTTATCAGTTATATGGAATACTGATTAAAGTGAACAATCCTGGACCCCATTCCAGACCTGCATCATCACATCTTTAGGGTAGGGTCTTGAATCTGCATTTTAAGACTCGGTCCAGCTGATTTTTTTTTTTTTTTTTTTTTTTTTTTTTTTTTTTTTTTTTTTTTTTTTTTTTTTTTTTTTTGGTGTGGTGCATCAAACTCTGGTCCTTATGCTTGGGAGGCAGGCACAGGAACCACTGACTTGAATCCCTGGCCCTTCAGTCTTTGCTTTTATTGTATGAGGAGAATGTACCTCAGAGAGGTTAATTTTCCCAAGGCAATAACGGGCACTAGTTGTTAGGGATTAAAACTTAGATCCTTGTGCTCAGGGCCAAGAAGTCATGCTGGGCATTTCTGTTTTGAAGACAGGCCACTATTTTGGAGTTGCTGAAGGAGGGAATGCTGGTCTCTGTGCGGTATCATGCAGCAGATCTATAATTCACTGCTTTTGTACATCACAGTTTAAGATGATCTGTTGATTTCCAGAACCCGTGTTTTTTATATAAAGGTCTTAGATTGAAATTATACAATACAGGAGCAAATTGTGTTGAGCCTTGGATATCAGAATAAAATAATGTGTACTTTGGGGGAGAGCTACTGAAAATTTTAATTTGGGGAAATACATAATGGAATATAGATTGTGAAAGCAGTATATTATTATTAAAATAACTCAAGAGTGCTATACTTCTTTAGAGGCATATTTTGTAGGATTTAAGATTCTAGAAGCATACCGCTTTGGTTTGATAACACTCTAACCAGGTCTTACTGTTGTGTAACCTTGGGCACATCAATTACTTTTTTGTGGCTTACTTGGTCTGCAGAATGGAAATGGTAACAGGGTTATTTTGAGAATTCAGTGAGGTAAAATATATGTAAAATTCTTAGTAAACTCCATAGTTTCAGTTTATTTGATTTTCTTCCCAAAGATCTTTCATGTGATGAGATGACCAGCATTTATACTTTATTTTTCCTAAAATGTTTTAGGTGGACACTATAGAAGTTTCCTTAATCTTTGTTTAACCTTGTTAGTTGAATGTTCATAGTTATAATTGTTCCCAAATTAGCTAATCTCATTGTACTTGGTTTGTGTGATTATTTTATTAAATATTACATAAATCAGTGATTAATATGTAGAAAGAAATGTTTAATGAAAACAATGTTAAATATCTTGGAAAACTTAATAAAGGCAAATTCATTGCTAAGGAAATTTGTCAAGTTATGTGTGGGCAAGATAAAGATTATGGGGAAATATAAGAATCTAGTAGCAAGTCTGTATATAGATTACTATGCAAGTGTCTTCAATAATTTCTTACATTCAAATAAGCCAAAAACTAATCAGTGCATTACTTTTTTTTTCCCCTGGTACTGAGGATTGAACCCAGGGCCTTGCTACATCCCAAACCTTTTAATTTTGAGACAGGATCTCACTAAGTTGCACAGACTAAGTTTGAACTTTGGATTCTCCTGCTTCATCTTCCCAGAGTGCTGGATTGCAGCTGTGTGCTACTATGCCTACCTTAAGTATATTTTATAAAAATACATGACCCATAATTGCAGTTAGGGGAGCAATATTCAAAACATACCTTTTGGCTTAACTCTAAAAAAATGATAATGATTTTTTAAGTTAAAAATACAATATTTAAAATGTTTTTTTTTTAATTCTTCCTGTTAACTCTGATCAACTTGTAGCCCCTGTTGTATGTATGTAAATTTAGATTTTTTTAGTGCAAAAGGGATTGGTTCCTACTGTATTTCTTTTCTATTTCACATTTGAGTTTAATGTTATCCAAATTCAAAAGATGCTTCCTATCGTATTTTGTAACTATCTACTATCTTGAAAATCTAAAAATGTCATTTTGAAATTTGACACTTATTTAGCACTTATAGGAATTAATCTTATCTGATGAAATGACAGATTTCAAGTGTTTTAGGAACTTATCAGAATAACTTATCAAGATCCAGAGCCCCTTAGTACTTTGTCAGATTTAGATTGTACTCTTTTTACAGATTTTTTTGAACTCTGATAATTTTATAACTGATTCATTCAGTGTCAAAGAGTTGAGTGCCTTTTATATAAAATATAAAAATAGCTAATAATTATGGCTTGTTGATCTCACATATATTCTTTAAGAAAAATCATTGATGCTGGTGTTGACATACTGCTGAGTCACCATATTAGGTTTTCAGATTTAAGCCTGTAATTGGTATATTATAAATATATATGACCAGTACTGTTATGTATTAGTATTAACTTATTAGCTGTATATTAGTTTGTTAACTGCTTGATCTTTGATACCCCCCACCCTACCCACACAAATACACACAAGGATTGAACTCAGGACCTTGCTCTCGCCAGGCAGGTGCAGTGCCACTGAGCTACATCCCTGGCTTGATCTTTGAATTTAAAATTAAAATTGATGTACTATATATCTTGTACAGTGGTGCCAAAGGATAAATGCTCTTTCATTATGTAATTACTTTGAGATTAAAAAACAAATTTGTTATTCAAATTTAATCTAAAGTGATTATGCAAGTTGTATTTAAAAGAAAATTCCAATGGCATAGTGTAAATAGCCCTTGTAGGAAATAAAATTTTGTTTCCTTTCTTTTTCTTTTTTCTTTGGTTCTGGGGATTGAACTTAGGACCTTGAGCTTTTGAGGCAGATGCTGTGCTAGTGAGCTAAATCCTGGGCCCTAAAATTTGTTTATCTTATAAATAGTACCTTAAGGATTTTGAACAAAAATATTCTAAATTCAGTTTCAAATTTCACACAGCCATTTTTCCCTACTTTCGAATGGCTTTTCATGAGAATATTCAGCTTAGTACATGTGATTTATTTTTCATTTATATATATAATCTCTTTATAGAAAAATCACATGTAAAAGCTGGATAAAATTGAAATTAATGTATTCTATCTAACTTGGGGGGTTTGAAGATGGAGTTTATTTGGTTACAAAATTGGTATTTAGAATAGCTCCCTATGGTATGTAATTATATATTGGCAAGTAGTTCACGATCTCAAATTCATACCTGTATTTTAAAAGAATAGATCATTTTTCAGATCAGTTTTAGGTTCACAGCAGAACTGAGCAGAAAGTGCATTCTCATGTGATCCCTGCCTCAGAACAGGCACTCCTCTCACCATCCTCTCAATATCCTTCACCAGAGGGGTGCACATTTGTTAAATTTCTCTCTCTCTCTCTCTCTGTACTGGGGATCAAACTTGGGTCCTTGAGCTTGCGAAGCAGGCAGCAGAACCATTGAGCTCAATCCCCAGCCCCATTTGTTAAATTTCTTGAGCCAACATTGACATGTTGTTACTAACCAAAGTCCATATTTTACATTGGTGTTCATTTAGTCTTTGTGGCTATGTAGTATTTTAAAATATGAATTTCTTTGATTCACATCTCTAGTGAACTAAAGATACAGTAATTTTGGTTGCAAGGTAAACCATTATGGAATTCTCCCAAGTGCTGGCTGATTTGGAAAAGTGACTCTGCCTTAATTTTATAGGGATCATTTGATTCTCATTGAGACAGGGTCTTGCTGTGTCTTCTGGGCTGGCTTGAATTAACTATGTATCCTAGGCTGGTCTCAAATTTATGACCATACTCCTGCCTCAGCCTCTCCAAGTGCTGGGATTATAGGAATGCGCCACCACACCTGGCTATCAACATTGTTTTGACAAAAATTTTATGAAAAATATCTAAGGGTCCAGATGGCTTGTTTATTTTATCATTATTCTTTATGTAAAATTACAGCTATAAAGGGTATGGCTATAGTTTTTAAATGAAACTACTTGCTCTGTAACCTGTTTTCTGAATTTGCAATCAAATACAGAAGCATCTAATACTTAAACTAAGTGCCACACACAATCTCTCAATAATTAATTCAGAAAATTTCCTATGATTTTTTTCAAAGCTGAAGCTAAGGCTTAAAGAGAATATTTAATCATTATTAATAAGTAGCAGAATGTGAAAACCAAAGGATGGCTACTTTAATAGTGAATTTAATTTTAACAGCTGATTGGAATTGTTCAAAACAATACAGTGAAGATTTTATAGAACCAGAAATGTGTTTTTGAACATTGAATTTTATATATGTTTTAGTTTTTCAAGTGGATTCACCAGCCAAACCATGACTACAAGAAAATATAATTTTCAATCATTATTTTATTTTATTTTTTTGGTACCGGGGATCAAACTCAGGACCTTGCTCTTTTGAGGCAGGTGCAGTGCCACTGAGCTAAATCCCCAGCCCTAATTTCTCTTTTTAAAGAAGGCAACCATCATTTCCCTGCTAAGTATAAGCTCTCAATTTTTTATTTTACTGGTTATCTGACATTTTAATTTCAAGCAAGCTAAAAAATAGGCTCTGGAATCATACTACTTGGGTTGAAATCCTGATTTGACTATTACTGATAAGTTCGCCTCTCTGCCTCATCTGTAAAGTAGGGTAAAATGTACATGTACCATTGCTATTGTTACAACACTTGTTGGGGAGGTTTGAGTATCATTCATTTAGAAGCTTGTGGAGCACTCTCTTGACCCTGCCATTTGGGGAGACCTACTCTCTTACCAGACATATATTTTATAGCTTTTTAGAATTGATTTTTATTCTATTATTTTGATTACCAAAAATAATTTAATATACTTGTGGCTACTGTAAGATCATCAGTCTAAGTAACCTCCATTTATAGTTGAAACCTAGAGGAGTACAATGGCTTGCCCAAGGTTTATAGGTATTAACTTGGAATGGAGCTTGACTGACTGGTATTTTTATTATGCATTAGTCAGCTACTGTTAAAAAACCAAACTAAACCAAACAGGAGAACCTTAAATGAATAACAAAGGCATTTTAATCTCTAATTTACAAGAAAATATAAGGTCTCTCAAAATTTTTTTCTAGTTTAGTTTATTTCATTTCTGTTCATAATTAGGCCAAAAATTCATCTGCCTGATCTGTGTCTATTGATGGTACACATCCAAAGTATAAACATTACCGGGGATTTAGCTCAGTGGTTCCGCCGCCTGCCTTGCAAGCACAAGGACCCAGGTTCGATCCCCTGTACCAAAAAAACACAAAGTATAAATATTAACTTTTTTTTAGCATGATCTCACAAACAGCCTTAGTCTTCTAGTTTTTCTTCTGCTTTTTCTTACCTGCTTTAATTGCCTTAATCTCTTTTTATTTTGCTCTTCTTTTTTTGTTATTTTGCCTTTGCTTTTATTAAATCTACTTTTAATATTATATTCCTAGTTTCTTTTTTGTTTGAGTTGGTATTTAATATTTTATATAAAAGAATGAGGAATAAGCTCACCTTTTTAAGGATCTGCTGCTGTCATTGTGTGAGCCCCTTGGTTTTAGGTACTGGGTTAGTCAGAAGTACTTAGACTTTTATGTCATTTGAAAATAGCTCAATACTCCTGTGTTCACTTGGTTTCTAGGTCTATTCTGGATAGCAGGTTTTGTGAAGACATTTATTCTTTCTTGGACCTCAGATTTCCCAGACATCTCATGGTATTTCCTTTTATATTATTTCTTTAATGGCTGCCATTCTCAGTTATTTTGTATAACACTTGCTTGCCAGTTGGATGACCAATTTTTGGATTTGTATATGGGAAAGTTTACGGTACCTGCCCCTTTATGCCTGTGCTGTAAGCTCATTTCTTTTTGGCTTTCCACATTGGTTTTTCTACTGTCTCTAAAAAAAGTTATTTTTAGAGACAGTGAATTAACCCTAATGAATTTATGATTTTATTAAATATAAACCAGGTTTTAGAGCAGCATGAGTTTTCTGACTGTAGAACAACTTTTGACATTAATTGGAAATAGTGAAATATTTGTCATTTTATGGCCTCAGTATCTGTGAATTCTTGTCTTCTGACCTTTTGTGAGTAAATTACCAAGATCTTCTTTCTCATTGAATCAAACTCGGAGTATATAGTTTTCTTTCAGATATGATGATGTTTTTATCCTGAGGATGAGTTTCTGCATTTTTAGAGAGATTTCTGGAGTTGTCGTATAGTTGTGTTTATAGCACTTGATGTATAGGGTGACAGTCATTTGGTTACTGAGGCCAGAACTATACTTTCATCCCAGTTGTTCATTTACAAGTCCTTTTGTAGAGTACAGTTAACTTCCAGGCATTGTGCAGGGTTTGGGAGACAGGTACTAATCAAACAAATGGAAGCCATTGTCCAAAACAAGCATATAGCAAACTCTTCTGCTATCTGCTATTTAAAGGATAGTGTTTCTATCCTTTTTAGTGTCACTATCCTTCTGCTCAAGGATAGTGTTTGATGATTATATAGTTACATGAAGAGGTACACACTATTAAATATATACCCAAATAGATCATTTTAGATCAGATTACTCAGTTACTTAAAATTTTGAGTTACTTAAAATGACTTTCTTGTAAATCTGATACAAAGATAACCTGAGCTGAAGAAAACATCTACCAACTTGATGTTATCCACAAGAAAGAGTCCTTTACATACCATGACTACCCCTCACACCCACTGCCCATACTGGGGATTGAACTCAGGACCTTGTGCTTGTGAGGTAGGCAAAGAACCACTGACCTAAATCACTGCCCCCAAGAAAGAGTTTTTTAAAAAATTGTGGTTGCTGCCTTTATTAGTCCAAGTCTTCAGCAGTGTAGCTAAGGAAATGCAGAATAGTGTAGCATTTGAATAGAACAGAGTCATAGGTTTATACATTGTACTTGCCACATAGAAATTTCAAAGTTTCGTGCTAGTTAATAAGCAGGGCATTTATGAAGTAACTCTAATGTGGTCATATGTACAGAAAAGCAGGTAGGGCAGTACTGCCTTTTGCTCACCCTCCCCACATACATATGGAACCAGGGATCTGATCTAACTCAGGACCTCACACTGGCCAGTCAGGTGCAATGCCACTGAGCTACATCCCAGGTCCTTGTTCACTGTTTTAATCATCTTTGGGGAGTGATTTTAATTTGTGGAGCAAATTATAAAAATATGGCATGTAGAAAATGGTAGTTTTTAAAAAAGCTATTAACAGATTTTCTCTAAATGAGAACTACAGTACTTTTCTATATACATATACTTTGGGATACAATAAGAGGAATTCTTATTATGTGGGTATGGTTCAAGCATCATTTATTGAAAATGCTTGGACTGGAAATTCAGATTTTGAATTTTTTTTAAGTTTTGGAATGTTTGCATAGATTTAACCAGTCGAATATTTCCAATCTAAAACTCTGAAACCCAAACAGGTATTGGGGCATTTCAAGTTGCATATTTTCAGATTAGGGATGTACAACCTGTGCTGTGCATTGATTGTTAAAGTCTGTGTAATGTGTTCTTTGAAATGCATTGCATTTATTATTTCATTTCCTTCACAGAAACCCTATGAGGATGTCTCCATTTTATAAACAGGGGACCTGTTTCTTAGATTAAATAACTTGCCCAATCTAGCATATCTTGTTATGGGTAAGAGCAGGCTCCAAAATTAATGTTTCTTTTAGGTGTAATTGCCTGTTGTTTTGGGTTTTGTTTTGTTTTGAGGTGAGATCTCACTATATTTCCCAAGCTGGTGAGGAACTACTGGGCTTACATGATCCTCCTGTGTAAGCCTCCAGAATAGTTGGGACTACACCATTGTGTATTTTCATATTATAAGAACATAATCTAGTAGCTTTCTTCTAGTTACACATGATGTAAAAGTGTAAAAGTAAAAGCTAGTTTTTTTGTAAACTTCAAACACTTTTAATACCTTATTTTCCTATTTTGATAAATTTCCCTCATAGAGTATGAACTCATAATCTATATCTATGAAATAGGAATTAACCTCATTAGATATTCTCAAGCTTAATTGTAAAGATTAAAAGTAAATATAAAAAATATTTGAAGAAACACCGCTCTTTATTTCAAGTATAGCCCTAGAGGGAGAGGGCAATATTGCTATTGCTGTTTTCTATTTTAAAGGATTGTCTGTTTTCATAAGTTTTATGGTGTCATTACTGAAAAGACTGAGTAGAAATTTTATAAAAATACATGTGGCAAATGTTATCAAGTGAATTTAAGTTAGAAAAATTGATGTTAAAGCTGACTATCTTTTTGTTATTGTCATAAATGTGTTTAAAGCTCTAAATTTATTTTCTCCACTAACTAGTTGTATTAATTCTAGAGAGTTAAAACTAATTGAAAAAGTAAAGAGCCGGGTGTGGTGGCGCACGCCTGTAATCCCAGCATTCGGGAGGCTGAGGCAGGAGGATCTCTGTGAGTTCCAGGTCAGTCTCAACTACATAGTGAGACCCTGTCTCAAAAAAAAAATCAAGAAAAGAAAAAGTACAGAACTCCCCTGATATTCATAGATGTATGTATTATGAAAAAATGACAGTCACTGTAAAGCTATTGAATTTATTGCAAATAAAAGATTTCCTTGTGTATATATGTATGCAGTAGAGTAAAATTGTTTCTAATCCTGATGTTATCTCTTAAATTGAGAAACTTTGGTTATTTAGCCTTTCTTAGCTTTGTGTTTGTTAGTGATAAAATGGAGATAACTGTCTCAGAATTATGAGAATTCATGCAAAAGGCTTGGTGTGGTGCGTAATCCATAAGTTGTTAATATACTGGTTAGATCACTTATTGAACCAAGGAGAAATGTTTTTGAATGCTAATGCTGTAAGAAATTAAATTTGATCTTTTAAAATAAATTAAGTATGCCTTAGTAATCTATGACATCTGAAATTGGAAAGTTTATCAGAAATTAACTACTCTCCCGCTTCCTTCCTTCATTACTTCACCCCTCCTTCTTTCTATGGAGATTGAACCCAGGGCCTCAGACATGCTTACACATTGTTCTGTCACTGAGCTACATCCCCCAAAACTTAGTTTGGTTATAGTCACACAATTTATTTCAGAAAAAGAAGCAAATTTCCGTTTATATTAAGATCTTGGTAAAGAATGTTTTCTCCATATGTTTTACTGTTTTTATAGTGTGATTGTTATTGCTTAAAATATTTCTTAACTCTTTTGTTCCCATTTCTTTTAAACAGGGTTTGTGGATGCACTTAGATGTTTGCAATGAGCACTGTGGCTGGCATGCCCCAGTGTTTTGGATACCAATGCATAGGACTCCATAGTAATCGAATTTACCAGAGGCGAACGTCATGAGCATAGTGATCCCTTTGGGGGGTGATAAAGCAGAAGCATCATACTTGGAAATGGCTGCAGGCTCAGAGTAAGTATTTAAATTAAAGGTACATTGAATAGGGAAAGGCAAAATATTACATGCGATTATTTTAGCACAACAAAATAGTGTTAATTTGCATTTATATTTTTCTCATTTTGGATTCTTGATTAAAATAAATTTAAGGGGAATTTTTCTTTAGCTAAGATTACTTGTATAAATAACTTCTGAGCCAGAATTTAGTCTTTTAAAAATTTTTTTTGTCTTTTACAATTTGCTGGCATCAAGAATCAAGATAACTTATTTTTAATGTAAGACTGTATTTCCCTGAAAGTAAGGCCTAATGGGAAAATAGAGTCTGGTCATTACCATGGTGATGGCCAGTGTCATGCAGATTTTACCTCACTATTGGTGGCTATTCTATGTGTCAGGTAAGGTGAAGGGACTGGGCCTGGCATTTTTGAGCTCTAATTTTCAAGGCTGATTATTTTTGGTTAGATCTTATTTTCAGGGAACACAGATCTGTTGTGCTTATTTTGGAAAGAAAGTTGGTTCTAAATTTTAATCTTAACTAACTTTTTAAATCTTAACTAAATTTTAGTCTTAACAATATGTAGATGTATACTACTATCCATTTAAGCCCATGATTTGCTTTTTGCTTGATTGACTGACTGGTTAATTGATTAGTTTTTGTGGTCCTGGGGATTAAATCCAGCCAGGGGTGTTCTGGCAATGAGCTATACCCACAACACTTTTTAATTTTCATTACGAGTCTTGCTAAATTAAATTGCCCAGGCTGGCCTCAAATTTGGGATCCTTAGTTCCCTGAGTAACTGGGATTACAGGGGTATACCACCACACCTGGCACAGAATTTGCTTTTTTAAAAAGAAAGCTGAGTTCAGAAAGTCAAGCTGTATTTAAATAGAACAAAGGGAATATTTTGACTTGTTTTTGTGGAAGCCATTTCTGATGTATTCAGTGGTCTATTCTTACCTTGCCTCTAAACAGTTTGGGCTAGGTATTTGTCTGGGTAGATTTCACTTGCTTTTGTTTTTGAATGATGAAACACTTCAGTACTAAATTATTGAAATATTGTTTTTGAAAATTGCAAGTTCAAGTGATTATTGAAGCTGAGGCAGGGAAAAGTACATGTTCTCTGGTTCTATATATGGATGCATCTTGATTAACGAGACTTTTATCATTAGAAAGATGAATTTAATACATTTTAAAATGAAAAAATTTGGGCCAGGGATTTAGCTCAGTAGTACTGTGCCTGCCTGGCAAGCACAAGTTCCTAAGTTTGATTTCCAATACCAGAAAGAAAAAAGCAAGTTCTTTATTTTAGGACTCTAGAAACTGTCACATTGAAAGCAAGAAAATACTGTCATTGTGTCTCCTTTAGTTGGTGTTTCTACTAGAAGCGTTTTGTTTTTATCACTCCTGCTCCTGCTATTGGGGAAGGTCTGGAGGTACTGTCTACTATTAGTGAAGTATCCTACTCAGGCTGTTTAAATGTGATTATTTTTGAGGGGGTTCTTACTCTTTGGTTTTATTGTTTTGAGATACTGGGGATTGAATCCAGGGCCTTACATTTGTTAGTTAAGGGCTCTACCACTGAGTCATATCCCCAGCCCAATTATTATAGGGTTTTTAAAAGCCATTGTAAGTCACCTAAGTGAATTCCAGAAAAATAAATGCAATAGATACTCTCTGTGTACTATGTATAAGCTGTTTTTCGGTTTACTTTCTTTTTTTCTTCTGTTTTTTGGGAAAATAATAGATTCTCAAAGAAGGTACTCAAATTACATTGACCGCCACTGGCTCTGCCTAGATATAGTCACTGCTAATGACAGTAGTGATGGGAGGAACCCTAGAATGGGGGACTGAGAGGAAAGAGGCTCTCAGTCTAAAGTACTGGTCATTCTGTGTGCCCCTCCCCATTGTTGGAGCTGAAATCCATAATGTCAGGTATTCTAGGGAAGCAATACTACTGAGTTACACTCTACTTTCTAGACTTTCTTCATATAAAGCATCTGATAGATACACCCCAGTCTCCCAGTATTAGGCATGTATGGACACCTGTACATGCTCAGAGATTCTTTGCTTCCTAGAGATACATCCACAGTCCTTATTGTTTTATTTTTTTGAGGCAAGATCTCACTGTGTAGCACAGGCTGATCTCATACTCATAGCTATCATCCTGCCTCAGCTTCCCAAGTGCTGGGATTATGGGCATCCACCACCACACCTACATTATTGTTTTAATTAGCCTAGTATACAGTGTGTTATACACTTGTGCCTTGTGTATGTGTCTGGTATGTGTACTCTAATGCAGTTACAAAAGAACAGAGCCTTGAATTATAGAATTAAAAAGGAATAACTTACTTGAAAGAGGGCAGTGGAAGGGGTATTATGTACTGCCTATTTTCTTCTTAAGTGTATTTGCACTTGTCACTATATTATAGAGTTAAATTTTTTCTTGTACAAATATTGTACAAATGTTGTTATGAGGAAATAATTCAATTTATAGATAATTATAGAATGACTGTCTTTTTAATGCTCCTATTTAAAGAAATGAGGATTTTCCTGTTCCTCATAAAGGTGAATGTCTTTCAGGTATAATTTTCCCCACGCAGAGGAAACAAAGTGTAGATGATACCAGTTTTTGTTATGGAAGAGCCATCAGAGTTTTTCATGGCATAAGTTTAGAATTTTTAAATTCTCCTTATTTATATAAGACCTGAAAATCTAAAAGACCCTTAAGTCACATTTTCCCCTCTTTCCACAGAAACAAGCTTTTGGGGCTATTTTCATAAGAATTCTGATATCACTAACATGTTCTTTCTTTTTATATCCAATATCCAATATAATCAAAAGGTACTGAAAAGTTACATAAGATGATGGTACATGACTGTAGTCCCAGCTACTCAGTGCTTGAGGGAGCTAAGGTAGGAGGAGGATTGCTTGAGCCCAGAATTTCAAGCCTACCAAACTGTCTCAAAAAAAAAGCATGGCATTGTGGGAAGGGTACACAAGACTTCCCTGTATATTCTTTTTGTAACTCCTAAAAAATCTATAGTTATTTCAAAGTAATTTTTAAAAAAAATTATTTTACTCTCTTGAGTTTATAACTTTATATATTTTTAAAAGATTTTGCTTAAGTACTGTGTATCTCTAATAAACTAGAATTTAAGAGGAGCTCAAATGTTTATTAATGAATAAATACACCAGATCCAAATTTATAATCACATGTGACAGTATATACCTTAATCCCAGCTACTCAGAGGCTAAAGCAGGAAGATCTTAAATTGGAGACTAGTCTTGCTAACTTATACGGTGTTTTGAAGTAAAAGGAGCTGGGCTGTAGCTCAGTGTTTCCTCTGTTCAATTCTTGTGCTGCCCCCTACATTATAATCACTTCTAAAAGGATGAAAGGAAATTTATTGCATCATTCACAGATATTTAGTATACGTGTTGTATTTTATAGTTAGAAAATTGAAGGTCAGGTCAGACTCTATGCAGAAGGTTTGGTTAAACTCTTGTGTTTCTGTTCCTAGTAACATTTGTTTTTGGGAGATTGTGTCTCTAAAACTCATTATTCTCACATCTATTTTCTTGTTTTCCTAAATTCCTAAGTTTTGAAAAATCTTGATCTTATTTTGACTTTCAAGATGGAGATTTTTTTTTTTTTCTCTTTGAGGCAGGGTCCTGCTATGTAGATCAGTCTGGGCTTGAACTCATGATAATCCCCTGAGTGCTGGGATTACAGGCATGGACCACCATGCCTGGCTAGGATGGAGGGCTTGTGTTTCACTGCTTGGTTCTTTCTAAACATTGAAATAAAAAGGAAAATTATAAGGTACCTTAGAAATAAATGATTGTGGGAACCCTTCTCCACTGCTGCTGGGAGTGTAGACTGATGCAACCACTGTGGAAATCAGCATGGAGATTTCTCAAGAAATTAAAAGTAGAAGTTCTATTTGACCTAGCTATACCACTTCTTGGTATCTTTCCAAAAGAATTAAAAGCATCATACCACAGCAATATATGCACATCCATGTTTATAACAGCACAGTTTGTAATAGCACAAACTTGGAAACAGCCCAACTGCTCATCAACAGGTGAATGGATAAAGATGTGGTTTTTTTATTCAATGGAGTACTACTCTGCCATAAAGAAGGACAAGCTTCAGGCATTTATAGCTAAATGGATGGACCTTGAGACCATACTCTTAAGTGAAATAAATCAGAAACATGTTTAAATACTGCATTGTTTCTTTGGTGGGAAAAATTGAAAGTGGAAATAAGGACTGAGATGTATAATGGATGTTGGGAAATGGGAAGAAAATGTTCAAATGGGAAGGGGAACAAGGGAGGGTGGAGGGAGGAAGGAAAGGACAAGAAAAAAAGTGAAAATAGAGAAAAATGGAAACGAAGCTTAGGTAAGGGGGCTTGAAGGGCAAATGGGATAAAATTAAAATGTATATAAAAGATTAAAAAGTGATTTTGAACATTTTATAGTCAGGTTTAATTAAAGATGTTTTTAAAGTATTTTTTATTGTGTATAACATTAACAAAAACTCTATACTTACACCTTGGTGAATAGAAATGGAGTTGAAGCCAGGCACTGTGGCACATGCCTGTAATCCCACCTACTGAGAGGCTGAGACAAGAGGATTCCAAGTTGGAGCCCAGCCTGGGCAACTTTGTGAGTCCTTGTCACAAAAAATGAAATGGTGGGCTGGGGATTTAGCTAAGTAGCTCTGCGCCTGCCTGGCAATTGCAGCATCTTGAGTTTGATCCCCAGTACCAAAAAGAAAGAAAAGGAAGAAAGGAAGGGAGGGAGGGAAAAAAGAAAGGGTCTGAGGTTATAGCTCACTGATACTAGTACTCAGAGTTCACTTCCCAGTACTGGAAAAAAAGTTGGCGGGGGTCGGGAGGAGAGCAAGCAGAGGAGTTGAAACCAACTACTTATGTGAACATTTTCTAAGATACCTTAAAAAAAACTGCCTGTTAGCCACTTTTGAATCTTAGCAGTAAGTCTTCCTGCTTGGTATTTATCCATAGATTTGAAAAATACTATTCACAACATGCAGGTTAACATAATAACTGAGTGGCTTCTTAATAGTTTCTGGCATCATTCTTGGGACACACACAAAAATGTAGAAAAGTAATCATGTATATAAATGGAAAATTGAGCTAGGCGTAAATATAATATTTTATAAACCTGATTAGCACTATTTTTTTTCCTGGTATGGGAATCAAACTCAAGACCTTACACTTGCCAGGCAGGTGTAGTGCCACTAAGCTACATCCCCGGCCTTGATTAGCACTTTTTAAAACCAGGAAAGTACATAAAGTTCTTTGATTAGGTGCATATCTATAAATATAGGTTAATACTAGAAGTAGACTTCTTGCTTATGGCTTAATTTCATAAGACAAAAGTAACAATTTAGGAGGAAGCATATTTTGGATAATCGCTTAAGCACCAATTATGCAGAAAGTATTTTCCTAAAAGATAAAGTTTACAAAGGTGACATTTAAAATTTTATCCCTATTCTTAAAGAAATTATAATCAGTTGGGACATTAAAACTCTAGTCCAGAACTGTAATAGAAATATAAGCCATGTGTATAATTTTAAGTTTTCTAGTAGCCATGTTGAAAAGGTTTAAGAACAGGTTTAATTAGCTGAGCCTGGCGGCACAAACCTGTAATCTCAGCAATTGGGAGGCTGAGGCAATAAGATTGCAAGTTCAATGCCACCCCAGGCTGCTACATAAGTGAGTCAAGGCAGCCTGGATTGGATAGTGAGACCTTGTCCTAAACAAAAAAGCAAAATCAATTTGTTATATGTTTTTCTTAATGAAATATACCCAAAGTTTTATTTCAGCATATAGTCAAGATGAAAAATTAAAGAGCTATTTTATATTCTTTTTTCACATAGAGTGTTGGAAATCCTGTGTGTCTATTTTCAGCCCCTGTCACTACAGATCATCCATATTTAAATATTCATAGCACGTGTGTCTAGTGGTACTGTAATACAGAGCAGATTTCTTTTCCTAGCCTCAAAAAGGCAAGTTACTTTTCCTTTTCAGATACTGGAAACATAATTGCTAACATTATATTTCTTTTAAATATTGTCACCAAATTTCCTTTGTAGTACTAGAAATCATTAAAAGTTCTTTAATTACTCTTTTGGGGGGTATCAGGGATTGAACTCGGGCCCTTGTGCTGGCAAGGCAGGCAGTGGAATCACTGAGCTAAATCCCTGGCCCATTACTCATATTTTGGAATGAAGTAGACAAATTAACAAGTATGACACACATAAATTAGAAATGAATTACTTTGGAGGTAAATTCCTATACTAACCTGACAACACAATCAATACTAAATGTAGCTATTTGTTGACCCAAAGTGCGATATAGAGTCTTAAGCCATTTGATTACTCAAAACTTTGATATCTTCACTTGAAAAAGGAGGTTTGAATGAAAGTGCTGATGTAACTTTTAATTTTTATCCCAAATTTCTGAGAATCAGTACATTGTTCATGAACTGTCCTCTAGTATATGATGATATTATTTCAGTGTCACTAGAGCCACATGCTGACAGTTCATTTAATTTGTTGGTGTTTGTGTATTTTTAGTTTGAATTTGTATAGTTGAAGGTACTAAAGTTTTTTGCATGGAATGAAATGTGTTTATTACTTCCCTTCTCCTGTGTACTGGGGATTGAACCCAGGGCTGAGTAGGGTCTCACTAAAGTTGTGGAGGTGGCCTTAAACCTGAGATCCTCCTGCCTCAGCCTTCCATGTAGCTGGTATTACAGACATATTCTAATATGCTCAACTTCAGTACCTTTTTACTTGTCCATTTTCCACTGCTTAACTTTTTTTGCTTATGATTACTTTTTACTTAACCCAGTCTCAAAAAGCTAATATTTTTCTGCTGTACTTAAAGTGACTATTCATATGCTTATCCTAATTTGGAAGTGCTTTCATTTGAATGTGGCTTTGTTTTTAATATTCAAAAGCCTGTTTAAAGTCTTGCCCTAGCTTTATTTGGAAATACTCTAGATTGATGCTGATTGCTCATTTGTTTCATACTTAATCATAAACAGATTTTTCTTCTAATTTTGTTTCCTGTGGTAATGCATCTGAGCTCTCTGTATCCACACAGTTTATAATGTAGTGTTAATTAAGTGGGTCTCCTACTTTGCCTAAGGTTTTTGTGTCTCTTAGTCATCCAGGCAAAAATGTCCGACAGGTATTATTCCCATTTTACAAAAGAAATACCAGTTAAGAAGGCCACATTTGCTATGGCCTTGGAATTAATAAAAAGTGGAGTTAAGCTTGAACCCAGGGTTGTATAGCTCCAGTCCTGGGCTGCCGCATAGGAGAGCTGGGTTTGGTTAGCAGATAAGTTAAATAAGTAAAATGTGTCATGTGATAACCTAAGGACACATGTCATCTCATAGCTGACCCTCATGTAAAATTGCTTGTATTATAGTGTGTGTAATTTGACCGTATCATTTAAAAATAGTAGATTAGACTGGAGTGCAAAAAATGGAGTAGTTTGGATCACTGATCTGTAGGAGCGTATTGAGAACTCACAGAGATCTTTTATCCCTATTAGTATAACAGTCAGTATGGGCTGTCCGTGTGCTAACAGTCATAAACTCTAATCAACTCTAACATATTATCATGGCTTAGGGAAAGAAACAAAACTTTGGATGATGAAGAAAATTATAGAAGTCTAGTTCCTGAAAATTGAGTTTATTCTGTCATTTTCCTAAACTATTCTTTTTCTTAAATGCCTGTCAGTGTTTTTGTTTGTTTTTTTTTTTTTTTTGGCCTTAGATTTTCACTTCACCTAATATTTAAATGCCTGCCTGGGCCAGGGATTTAGCTCAGTGGTTCTGCCACCTGCCTCGCAAGCACAAGGTCCTGCATTCAATCCCTGTTACCAAAAAAAAAAAAAAAACCTGCATTAAGAATATATGATTTTAAAAAAAGAATATATGGTTTAGATGATAACCTATAATAGCTTTTTTTTTTTAGTACCGGGGATTGAACTCAGGTCCTTGCGCTTGCAAAGCAGTGGCCGGAACCACTGAGCTAAATCCACGGCTCTAATAGCTTTTTAAAGACTTAAGATTTTAAATTTTTAAAGTGGCTTCAGAAAAATGTGGCAACATCACATAGATTACTGCAAACAAAACAGTAGTTGTATAGCCAGATGTGTTGATGCATGCCTATAATTACACTTACTCAGAAGGCTGAAGCAGGAAGATCCCAAGTTAGAGGCCAACCCATACAATTAAAAAAAAGCTGGGCATCATGTTGCACCCCTGTAATCAAAGTACTGAGGGAGACTGAAGCAGGAGGACTGCAAACTTGAGTCCTGTCTGGACACTGTAGTGACATTGTTTGAAAATAAAGGATGGGGCTGGATGTGGTGGCGCATGCCTGTAATCCCAGCACTCGGGAGGCTGAGGCAGGAGGATCACTGTGAGTTGGAGACCAGCCTGAGCTATATAGCGAGTTCCAGGTCAGTCTCAACTACATAGTGAGACCCTGTCTCAACCCCATCCCCAAAAAAAGAAAATAAAGGATCGGTATGTAGCTTCTCTGGGTAAACCCCAGTGAAGTAAGCAGATAGATAGATAGATACATAGACAGATACATAGATAGATACATAGATAGGAAGGAAAAGAGAGAGACAAAAAGAGTTGGAGATATACTTTAGTGGAAGAGCACCCTTGGGTTCAATCCCTTGTGTAGCGCCCCCACAAGCTAATCCTGTGTTTCAATGGATATTACAAAAAAAGTCCAAACTCAGGATTATCAGAATTCAGGCTCTGTGTAACTCAAATAAGACCTTGTATTGATCACGAATTTAAAGGCATACATAATGTAAATAAATTTCACAGAATGGGGAAAATGTAGTTTGATGGAAAAAAATGACAAACTAAAGAAATCTAAGCTTTAATATTTTCTTCTAAAATCACCATGTCATTTAGAATTAAGAGTTCATTTTACAAGTGTGGAAATTGAGACCCATAGTGGCCGGGTGACACTCCCTGAGAATACACACCAACTTTAGTGGTGAGGTTAGGACTTGAATTTAAGACTTTGTGACCCTTAGATCAGCCATTTGATCCAAAAGATGGACCACATGATCCTAAAATACCTCCTGTGACAGTCGCTGTGTAGATACAGCAGACCACTTGAGCAGCTCCACCCACTGTACTCACCCCACTCACACTCAGCCTGGAATCTGCAGCAGTGGCTCTGGGAAGGTGTTGTTTGGGAAGTTCAGGATCACTAGTTTTAGTCCAGAACAATGCTGCTTTAAGTCTCGCATCTGTACTTGTGAGAGAAAGGAAACCACACCCTGAAACTCCCTTAGGGCCAGATGCAAACCAGCCCCATCACACTGTTACACCTGTTTTAGTTTACCAATTACTTTTTTTGGGGGGTTCCGGGGAGTTGAACTCAGGACCTTGTGCTTGTGAGGCAGGTGGTGGCACCATTGAACTAAATCCCAGGCCCTGAGCAAAATCCGCAGCCCACACCTGCTTTAGTTGGCAGCAGCATTTTACCTTTTCCTGTCCCCCAGCACTACCTCAGGGGCTGAGAGGGGCCTGCATGTATCCTTTGACCAGAGATAGTGAATTTTTCAGAGCTATGAATGATACAAACAGCATGTGTAATAGGTTCAGCACTGGTTTGGACTAAGCCTGGACCCTCTCCTCTGTCAGTTTTGTTCATGCCTCTCATTCCTGTAGTTCCTTTTGCACTGTCTAAAATGTAGGTCTATTCAGATGCTTGAATCCTTCCATCATTCCATTGTTCTCCCTTTTATTAATTTTCTACCTGCCACATGCAATTTGGTTTTTACTTTTGATATGCCACTATCACATTAAAGCTAATGCATAGTTTTCATGTCTTGTGTTACCTAATTTCAATCTTTTTTTATGTTGGATATTTGGCTATTGATTATATTTACCTTTAACATTAGGGAAAACCTTTTTTTTAACTGTGGTGAAATATATGTAATATTTACCATGCTATCCATTTTGATTGTACGATTCAGGGGCATTATATTCACAGCCATCACTGTTGGTTCCAATTTTTTTGTAACCTCTACTCTAGGTTTTGTCTCTATTATCCCATTCTGGATAACTTTTACAAGTAGACTCATAAAAAATTGTTTTTTTGTGCCTAGCTTATTTTACTTAGCTTGATGTTTTTAAGGTTGATCCATGTTTTAGCATGTATCCAATTACCATTTCTTTTTATGGTTGAATAAACTGTTGTATATACATGTTATATTTTATTCATTCATTTGTTGATGGGCACTTGGGTTATTTCTCTTTTGGTTGTTGTAAATAATGATACTTGAACATTGGTATTCAAGTATCTCTTTAACTTTGTGTTTCAATTCTGGGCATACAGATGTTCCTCAATTTAAGATTGGATTAAATCCCACTAAACCCATCTTAGGCTGAAAATATTGCAAGTTGAAAATTCATTGACTACATCTAATGGATGCTGTGGCTTACCACAGAGTACACTATCTTTATGATTGTATGGCTGACAGAGTGTACTTGCTGCTGATGCTCAGTACCACAATATACTGCCCATTCACGTAGCTAGAATGTTCTTCCCTCTTCTTTTGTACCACCTATCACCAGCCTTGGAAAGTGCCAAAATTCAAAATTCCAAGTATTGTTCCTACTGATTGCATATTGTTTCCCCAGCATCATAATATTGCAAATCCTAAGTCAAAGCTTTAGAAGTTGGAGACCATTGTTTACCTAAGAGTAGAATTACTGGGTCAAAGATAACTTGGGACCTTACATTTGTGAGGCAGGCGGCAGAAACACTGAGCTAAATCCCCAGCCCTGTCACAACTACTTAATCTGTTATAAATTGAAAGCAATGTGAGAAACAAAACTTCATTTATATAATCAGGTAGCAGGTTAGGTTGGGCTTAGTAGTCCTGCCTAACTGTGGTTTAGAGAAAGTGAATCCCCCTCCTCATGTTGAACTCAGAGCAGCTCTACCACTGAGCTACATCCCCGGCCCTTTTCATTTTTTTGAGAAAGGGTCTCACACAGTTGTCCAGTCTGACCGTGACCTTGTTATCCTCTTTCCTCAGACTCCCAAGCAGCAGGGGATTACAGGTGTGCTCCATGAGAAAGTGAATCTAGATATAACATACTGTTTTTAAACAGTTCCATTTTTCTCTCATTTCATTGAACTAAGAAAGTATAGGTTGAGTATCCCTTATCCACATTGTTTGGGATTTCATATATTTTTGGATTTTGGGGGGTTTTTTTTAGAATATTTTAAGAGATTTTTCCTTTAGAGCATTCCTAATTTGTCAGTCTAAAATCTGAAATGCTCCAAACTTCTAAACTTTTTGAGCTTTGATATTACACTCAAAAGTTTGAGGATTCTAGAGCTTTGGATGACACCTGTGGAACTATTTCAGTGGTATGGTCTTTTCTAAATGTGATAATTAGGAATTTCTAATTTGTTAATATTGATTTAGGGTTTATTATATGCCAACTACTGTTTTGAGTGTTAGAAGCACATCTTCAGATCTGAAATGTGTTTATATTGAATTCTATTTTTTCCCTCTTTAAAATAGAAAAACATCACTTTTTTTATTAAGGTCCTGTTTCTCCAATTGCACTCTGCAGGTCATTCCTTCTTTTTTGTTTGTTTTTTGTTTTGTTTTGTTTTGGGATACTGGGGATCAAATTTGGGACTTTGTGCTTGTGAGGCAGGCATCAGAACCACTGAGCTGAATCCCCAGCCCTAGATCATCCCTTCTTTTACAAGATCTTTACTCATCAGTCTTGCTTCCAGTTATCCTACGTCTTCTGAGTGTTCACTTTCTCTATTCATTGTTATTACATACAAATGTAGCAAAATTCCTGCACCTTTTTATTATTCTATTTCTCTTTATACCAGACTCCTTAATAAAGTTGTTTCCTTAATAAAGCCTCCTTATCAGGATGCAAAATACGTCTATATCTATTCTGGGAAACTGGTTGGTAGTCTTTTGTAATTCATATAGATTTCTCAGGATTTGAAAATAACCTTTCCTTTCTATTAGATACCACACTTAAAGTAACCTTTTGTTTTCATTCTTTGCTGCTTATTCTGTTAAGCCTAGTCTATAAATATTGGAGGGCTTGGATTTAATTTCAGCCTCTCTCCTCTCTTAAAAACTTGTTTTTTAGGTTTCCCTGGATTTAAATGCCATGTCTATGCTGAATACTCCCCATTTTAATCCCCTGTCACAGTCGATCCAAGGTCCAGACTTGTATACCCAATGTGTATGACCTTTTTAGATTGGTTTGTTTGTTTGGTTTGGTTTTTTGTTTGTTTGTTTGTTTTGTTTTGTTTTGAGACAGGGTCTCACTATGTAATTGAGACTGACCTGGAACTCACTATGTAGCCCAAACTGATCTAGAACTCACAGCGATCCTCCTGCCTCAGCCTCCTGAGTGCTAGGATTACAGGTGTGCACCACTAGATTGTTTCAGATTGGACTTTTATATATCCAGTGAGTCCTTTCCTTTTTGTATTATCTAAAATAGTATCTGAAATAGTTTTCTGAAATCATTTTATTTCATTACTTCTTTATGTTTAATTAAAAATAAGCTTCATGACTATGAACACCTTTTGTGTTTAATCACTGTATCTGCAGCACCTAGCACTGAGCTCAGCATAATGAATTAAAAATGAATCACCTTGCTTAAAAAAAAAAAAGAATCACATTGCTCAAAGGTCTCATGATTAACCCTGAAATTTATGTAAGGATGATTGTTGAATTCCTATACCCTAGCTAATTCTGTTTCAGTTGTTAAGAGGAGAAACTAAAGCTAGAAATTATTTTATAAGCTCTTTATTGTGGAAATATGCAAGGGGCTAGAGAATGGATGAAAAGTCCTTGTATGTAAAACAACTTTACAGAATTGGTGATTTCAGCATGTTGAATGTTTCATTTAAACAGTTCTGGTTAGTAACTATTTTGGGAAGCTGAAAAATATTGAAAGGCATTAGGAAACTAGCAGAATTAAAATATTCAAGAAAGGGAGATTGAAACTTACTAGTTATGCTGAGTGACTGTTCACTAATCATGCCAAGGCTACATTAGAACAGAATGTAGAAGGAGGGAGGATATAAAATGTAGTGAGTTTAATATGTGATGATACTTTTTTTTTTTTTTTTTGAGACAGGGTCTTGCTATATAGTTCAGGCTGGCTTTGAAACCACTGTGTAGTACAGGTTGGCCTTGAACTTGAAGCAGTCCTACTGTTGGGATTACATGTATGTGCTACCTCGCCTGGCTGTGATATTTTTCAAGTAATGGTGTTTTGGCCACTGTGTTCCCTCTTGCATGGATGATCTGCCCTCACATTGTAGGGTTTTATTCTTTTCCAATTTTTCCCCCTGGTTTCGTAAATCAAACTCAATACCTTACGCTTGTCACTGCAGATTCAGCCCTCTTTTCCAACTTTTACTTGGCTCTAACTTGCTCTGCAGAGCCTATTTCTTGCCTACTTTTAAAGAAAAAGTGTTTTTGCAAGGAATTTTAAAAAACATTAACTGTTCAAGGATTAAGTATGCAGTTTTTCAGATCACAGAGTTAAATGTAAGAACAGAGATCCCTTTATGAAAACCCTATAGTGATGTCTTATACAGTCATGTGTGCTACATAACGATAACATTTTGGTCACAACTGATCACACATATATATATATATAT
>NW_022900916.1:9578729-9584345 GCF_012274545.1 Fukomys damarensis
AAAAGTGTAGTGCATACAGTTATGTACAATACAGTATCTGTAATAATTAGTGGCTATGTTACTGGATTATGTATTTACTGTATTTTTATTGATAGAATGTATTTCCACATACTAGAAGTTTACTATAAAACAGCATACTGTGTTAAAATGGCAGCAGCTTCATACATATTGTTGGTCTTACATCTCTTGATTGCATCAAGAGGCTGCTTTGTTTAATTGACTGTACCATCTAGGTTCACATATGTACCATCTGTGTTGTTTGTAAGACTTCAGAATTGACTAATGATGTGTTTATCAGAACCTGTGCCCATCATTAAGTGAGAGACAGCTGTAGATCAAAGGTAGGTACTTGAAACTGATTCAGACTTTTTTGGCTAAACAGCATACTAAAAGACACTGTTAGGACTTAGGCTCATTCTGTAGCTCAGTGGTGGGGCTCTTGCCTTGTGTGCATGAAATCCTGGGTTTGATCTCCAGAACCTAAGGGGGGTAAAGAAAGGAAAGTAGCCAAATGAAAGTTTTTTTTTTTTTTTTTTTTTTCCAGAATTCAGAACATTCTGTTAGGAAGAAAAGGAGACTCAAAAAAGTGTGACATGTCATGTGATAACTAGAAATTAAGTAGATGAAAGGATAATTTGAACATACCCTGTAAAGGACACCAAGTTTGGTAAGGTTTTAAAAAATAACACTGTAAGAGGGAAGGCTGCTAGAAGTTAAAAAAAAATTTTTTTTTTGGTACCAGGGTTTGAACTTAGGACCTTGCATGTTCAAGGCAGGTGGTGGAACCACTGAGCTAAATCCCCAGCCCTAAAAAAAAATTTTTTTTTAAAGGAAGCCTTCTAAAGTGTTAATGGAATCTTTTGTTGTTAGTATAATTAATAGATTCAGAGACTACCAGGAATTACATCTTCTGTTAATAACAAAGCATTTTAAAGAGTCTCTTTTTTCATGTTGTCATTGAAACCAACTAAATATCAGGTGAACCTCACAGTGGTTGAAGTTGATGCCCTGTGTTCTGTACCTAATAAACATAGGCAGATCTCCAAGGCTACAGATTGAGAATTTGAAGAAACTCCTAAACTTGAGGATTGAAAAATCCCAAGGGTAAAATTGTGAAATTATTAGTTATTAAGTTTTACATTTTAATATCGTTCTTAAATAAAATGATTATGAATTTGGCCCTGACTACCATATACTTATGATGATCATTTTGAAATGAATCAGAGTGCTAAATGCTTTTCAAAAAGGTGAAAGATTAGGCCAAGCAAAGGACACTTAACTTGTAAGTAGGGTTAGGGGCAGGAGTCTTGGAGAAGTAGCCCTTTTTACAAGCTCTCTTCAGGTTCAGGGCTTTCACTTGAAACTAGTGAATTTAGGAGTTATTTGCAGATACTCAGCTGCACTTTGAAACTCTCCACTGTATCTTGCCATACTACTGCTCTGATTACACCATTGTCATTATATATCTCTATATAGCCTTTTAGGATAAAATATCTTATTTTTTGCTATACCTGGTGGCACAGGCCTGTAATCTCAGCACTCTGGGAGGCTGATGCAAAAGGATTACAAATTCAAGTTCAGCATGAGCAACATAGAAATTTAGTGAAATCCTGTCTCAAAATAAAAAATTTAAAAAGGGCTGAAGATGTAGCTCAGTACCGAGGCTCTAGGTTCAGTCCCCAGCAGTTTGGGGAGTGGAGATCTTACTCCTCAAATTGATTTTGCAGGGCCTTCTTGAAACTGATCCTTGCCTGACTTAGCTGCTCTTATCTAGCCCTTCCTTCAAATTTTTAACTCCATCTGCTCTGAATTTTAGCAATTCTTTTAAATTCTATGATTCTTAAACTTCAATAGATATAAAATTTATAGTGCTTATTAAAATGGAGACTTCTGAGCCTGATCTTTAAAATTCTGATCTATGATGCATAAATAGAACTGTAAAACTCTATAGTTTGCGCAAGAGGTCACTGTGCTGCTGCTGCTGCTGCTGCTGCAGCTGCTGCTTGTGGTGGTCTTTAGGCCATGCTTAGAGTAAAATCCTTAAGTGTCTTGCTGCTATCTCTTGACTGCATGACTTTTCTTTAAAGCTTGCATAAATGTGACTACTATCATGAAGGCCCCATGTACATACATTTGATGGCACTACTACATACTTGTTTTGTCCATGAGTCAGTTTCTTGAGAAGAATTACTTTTTCACTTCTCCATTTTTTAATTTCCTGCATTTGATCAGGTATTTCACTGTGTGGTACTTGACTGTATACTCAAATGTTTATTGACTAAATAAAAGTATATTATTGTAAGTTCCCTGAAGGCAGAGACCATGTCTGGTCTTTATATCTCTTATGATTCTTCATGAACATTAGACTTTCAGTATTTGTTTAATTGCTATCAAACTGGGTTTTATGGATGTAGTCTCCATGTAAGCCCTTTCAGTATGTGTGCTGCCGAAGTGAGCACAAGCCCTTTGAGATTTTAAATTTTTGCTGTTTTAATTTTGAAGTCAGAAAAAAAAATTAAACATATTTGAAATCATTTTGGATGACAACTATTTTATACCAAATACTGCCATGAGATTTCAGGGCAAGTGTTTGAATTTGTGTTCTATGTTGTTAGTACACAGATCACCTAATAGCATAGTTTAATGTTTTGCTAAATCAAAATCTCCAAAGAAAAATCTCGTTTTATTATAGGAGGTTTGTATATTACTGTGGAAAAGCTGCTAATAGAATAAACATTACTCTAAAGTCTAACTAATCTCTCCATATTTCTTGAAGTTCCCACCTACCATTTTCCTTTGTCTTTACATATGCCTAGGATATTGCTTTTCCCTATCATTACTATTGGGGTTTTTTCAATAGAAGATAATCTGGCATAAAATCCACATGCTTAAAGTCTTTACTCTTTAAATTTTGTAATCTAAATGAACCCTTATGACAGTGGTCCTTATTCTTGTCATTCAGATACTTGTTCTTCTCTCAAGCTCATTTGAGCTGGAATTTTGACCTTTGGCAACTCTTGTAAGGTTTTGACATTCAGCTAAACATTCAGCTTTACAGAGTTGACACCAGTCTACATGGTATATGGGTTACAAAACACAACTTGTCAGAGCTTGGCATCAAGTTGTGCTTTCTCTGAGAACATGCAGCAGTCCATGTAGGAGCTTTTTTGTGGGGGTTCACAGGTAACAAGTCAGGCATAAGGAGCCAAAAATCTATGTTGGGCAGGTATAATTATCTCCTTGATTTTTGAAGCCTTATGCCACTCAGAAGTTTTTTGTAACAACCATAGGCAGAGTTTCTAGTTTCCTACAAGGAGCATGCCAATTTATAGGGGTCACTATATCTTAGGG
The DNA here is from genome assembly GCF_012274545.1 of Fukomys damarensis. Lineage (NCBI taxonomy): Eukaryota > Metazoa > Chordata > Mammalia > Rodentia > Bathyergidae > Fukomys > Fukomys damarensis. The sequence goes on from NW_022900916.1 coordinate 9,582,081, forward strand.
AAGTTCCAATCTCTGGCATCTTCATCAAATTTTCCTGGCCCAGATACGCTTAATTTACCAATCAGGTGTCATGCCTAGCAGCTATGTAGTAAATTAGGTAATCAGGTTTTTAAGAGAACAGAGGTAAAAATTTAGGGTCAGAGACTTGTACAGAAGATTTTGGTTAAGTATTTAACCATATCTATTTTGTGGCATTTTACCTTTTTTTTTTGCTTTATATGGTGGTTTTAGAGTATCTGTTTCCTTTGCTTTCAGAAACTGAGGGAGATGACAATGTTTATGTATCTTTCTATGCTGTATTGGTCTAAGAAGACACCATATATATGTGGCAAATATCATTGTAGAAGTACTTGTTGAATTATAGTCTATGTACTTCATGACTATAAAATTAATCCATCAAAATCTTTGAAAAACAGATTTTTAAGTGGAATTTATCAAATGAGAACAAAGTATAGGAATACATTTTCTGATAAAGTAGTCTAGGGAATGGAATCTTTTCCAACATTGCTAGGCTTGCTTTTATTTTAGTGCCTTGTTTGGAATAGAGATTGTAAAATGACACCCCTAGATTCATTCTTTCATGTACTAAAAGCTTATATTAATGTTACTAAGACACAGTTTGAGAACACTAAGAGTCAGCAGAAAAATGGCAAATGTTTCACTGTTCTTAGGGACAGAAATACTAAGCCACACTCATCATTCATTCATTCATTCATTCACTTATGGCAGCAGGTCCTTTGTCCCAAGCTGCATTCCCAGCCCTGTTGTCAGGGACAGAAAAACTAAGCTACATTCATTAATTTATTTATTCATTTTTGTAGCCCTGGGAATTAAACCCAGGGCTATCCCTAGCAGTACTTTTTGAGACAGGATCTCACTAAATCACTAAGTTTCCAGGTTGGGGGTCCTTCTGCCTCAGCCTCCCAGAATGCTGGGATTACAGGAATGCACCCAACCTAGCATATAGTCATTTCTTAACTTCAGTATAATAAGCTGCTAGGCCAACAGAATCCAGAAAAAATGATATTCATCATCACTTTGTACAGAAATATACTAGTGGTTGGAGCATACTGTCTTTGTCTCTGACACGTTATTGAGAATGATGAGTGGATCATAAGGAAAAAATGGTTACCAAAGTTTAAGGAGCTCTTTTATGGAGATGGTTAATAAGATTGAAACCTGTGTAGTGTCTGGAGACATGATAATTCATCAGAGGTGTCACTGAACCCTTTCAGGTTCTTACTCAGTTGATATAAAAACAGGAAAAACAGGAAATACATTTAACGATATTAAAGAAATAAGAGGAAAAATACATCTTTACACAGGTTTTGAATAAAAGAGCCACTTTTCTCCAAGGAGCTCACATTCTGCTTCTTGGCTCAATGTACTGGATATCATATTGAGTGAAGAGTGAATCTGATGCATTATGCCAGATTTTATTAATCTTCATAAATTTTACATTAATATATTAAATCTTATATAAGTGTTTTAACCCTACATGATACCACACAAAATCATGTCAGTACTTCATGGATATGCTGAAGGCATAGTATATCCATGCATAGTCCCTAATAAACCTTTCATACCAGGGGCTTCTTATTAAAAGAGACAAGAAAAGTGTATCTAGAAAAGCAATGTATGTACTAGTATATTTCTTCATTTTCCTGTTAGATGAACAACATGCACATATATAGTACAGATAGCAAATAAAATATTATTTCAGGACAGACTCTAAGTTGCCCAGTCTGGGCTGGAATTTGGAACTGTACAAAAGGATTACAAAAAAAAACAAAAAAAAAAACTTTTTAAGGCATTAGGAGATAAAATTTTGGTATGCTTTACAAACTTTTTAAAAACTTTTAGTCTAATATATTCTTGATGTCCAGTAAGTATTAAATAATTTAACAATGATACCTTGCAAATTTAATGATTTATTTAAAACAGAACTAGTCAGACTTGTAAACAACAACAAACTACTACACAATTTATTGTATAATAGTGTTGCAGGAGATTTTAGTAGGAAAACTCATTTGACCTGAATGTAAAAGCTTTTGTTATTCAGAGTTTCTGTTCAACTGTTGTTCATATGTAAATACATATATTTCCTTGCATGTAATTCATTATTTTCTGTTGATTAAACACTTAAGATTTCTACTCAATTTTGTTGGGGTGGGGGAGATTTAGCTCAGTGGTTTTGGCGCCTGCCTCGCAAGCTCAAGGACCTGAGTTTGATCCCTGGTACCACAAAAAAAAAAAAAAAAAAAA
>NW_022900916.1:9584407-9591659 GCF_012274545.1 Fukomys damarensis
AAAAAAAAAAAAAAAAAAAAAGATTTCTACTCAAAATTCTAGTTTATGAATAGTGTAAACCAAACATCTCAAATCTGTAGGTCTGCCTTTGGTGGGAACTATTTCTTTAGGGTAAGTTCTCAAAAATGGGGCTACAGAGAGGATGTTTGACTTTTGGCATTTGTCACCAAGTTGTTTTTCTGATTATCCTTGCTTCCTGACTTTGGAACTTTTATCTTAATATTACCTGTTACTGTTACTTTGTTTTTTAAAAAAACAGTTGTTTGAAAATTTTAATTGAATGACTTAGGTTTGGAAAATCCTTACAATGTGTCAACCAGCTTTTTTTCAAACAATTGTTGCCTTGCTTTTAAAATTACTTTATAGGCAGTAGGCATGAGGCTCTAAGTATTTTTGCTTTCTTTCATTGGCAGCTTGTCAGTATTATAGATTTAATTTGAATTATGATGTTATACAAAATATTTGTGAATCTTATATGTTTGAATTTATCTGCTTTCTCACTAAAAGTTTAATTTTATTCCTATTAATTACTCCAGACAGACATGGTACCATGGAGCTAAATCCCCTGCCCACTCCAAAATATCGAAGTTTTCCCATACTCTGTAGTAACATATTGAAGAGTTTGATCTAAAACCTTAATAGTGAATCTTTCTATACTGGCCACAGTTCCTTCATATTGTTTTATTAATAGTATTATAGATCATTGCTGAAGTGCTACTTCTATGTAATTTTTAAAGAACTTTAACTCAATATTGTAAAATAATTAAAGATAGTTTAGCAGTATCTATCAATTTTATGTGCCTTTATCTTTTTTGTTTAGCACTTATATTTTCAAGAATCCTTATTGTATAAACACTACCATGTATGCAGAAAAGATATATGGCAAGGGTGTACAGTTGTAGTGATACTTTTTATAGTGAAAAATAAAAATAATTTATCAGTAGGGAAATTGTTAAAATAAGCTGTCACATTCATAGAGTGAAATAAGTAATTATTACCAAAAATAAGTTAGCTGTGTACTGAGATTTAAAGGTGGGAAAAGCTAGTGGTGAATACAAGGTATGATTGAAAAAAAATGTTTACATTTTAAAACTTTTATTACAGTCAAAGACACCTTGCAATGAATCTCCCTCAGAGTACTGCCCCTCTTTCCGCACACGCATTCCATATTCCATCATTCTTGCCACTTTTTGAAGCAGTCCTAGAAGTCCTCTTTCATATATGTCTTTAGTTGCAATGTCATGGCTGCTTTGATGTCCTGAATTAATTCAACACATTTACCTTTCATGGTCATTATGACTTGGGAGAGGAGCCAGAACTTGTATGGTGTCCGATCTAGTAACTAAAGTGGATAAAGACCACAGTAATTTTTTAGGAGCCTTCCTTTCTCTTGCATGGCACTGAGCAACTGCATTCACCATATTTTTTATCACTTTGTAAAGGCATTCATGAAAGAGAACTCAGAACTGCTTTAGAATATGGCAAGAATGATACATTTTTGAAGCAATGGGGATTATTTTGAAGGACATTAATGGCAGTGTCTTTTATGGTAATTTAAAAAAATTTAAACATTCTTTGTATATTTTGATCACAGTTTGTGTACTTATGCACAGTAAAATTTAGAAGGGAATACAAAGAGAAGTGCTCATGTGGAAATGGAGCTTGGATGATGATAGTCATATGTATCTCTATATTGATAATCTACACAATGAAGATGTATCAGCTTTGAAACTAAGAAAGAGGTTTAACAGCATAGACGTTAGGTGTTAGTTTTGTTTGTTTGTTTTGGTTCTTTTGAGACAGTCTCGTTATGTAGTTGAGACTGACCTGAATGAAACTCACTGTGTAGCCAGCCCAGGTTGGTCTCAGACGCACAGCGATCCTTCTGCCTCAGCTTCCCAAGTGCTGGGATTACAGGCATGTACCACCACACCTGGCTAAGGTGTTAATTTTTAAAGTATTCAGAACAAACAAAGAGTATTCTGAACACATTGGATGACTGGGGATTAAACTCAGTTGTTCTGCCACCTGCCTTGCAAGCTCAAGTTCCCGAGTTTGACCCCTGGTACACCCCCACAAAAGTGACTATTCAGAACATATTGGAGACTTCTTTTTGTAATCTCTTGAAGTTAGTAACTTCCGTTTGCACCTTCTTTTTCTGTTGACCCGGCACACCAGGTCTCAGAGCTGCATCTACTTACAGCAGCTAAAGTGAGACTTGAGAAGGAGGGAGACTGCATGAAGAAACAGTTCACTGTAAAATTTGTTTTTTGTGCGGCCAGTCTTAGGGCCAATTAGAATGTAGCTAGTAAGTCTGAAACCATTAGTAATACAAGTAGCACTAAATTCCAAGGGAAATTTATGGATAAGGATTGTTGTGAAAAAAATCATTTCAGTAGTATTGTATCTGTAGTATTGTAAAGTGTTAACACAAGGGCTGGGGATTTAGCTCAGTGGTTCCGGCGCCTGCCTCACAAAAAACACAGGGACAGTATAAATGTTAGCACAGAAACAAATTGTGTTGCTGTATATGTGAAAGGGAGAGATTAATTTTAGTGTGAATTGACCTCAGATGTAGGTGTGTTATCACACTGACCAATAGGAATTAGTTACAGTAGAGCTCTGGAGGTTTGCAATGAATAAAGAACTTGGGAAAGTGACATATGTAAAGTGCTAGGGCCAAGAGTTAAAAAATCAGTAACAGTTGGTGAGTGATTACGTCATTTGTAGCAATAGAGGTCAGTCAACATTTACATAATTGTTACAAAGGCCAGAACTACAGATCTATTAGGGCCTACTTGTGTTTTTTCAGGTGTAAGTCCTGGTTCATTGGTGGATTACTTCCCCAACTTATATTTCCAAGGCTCTGTTCTGTCTCAGCATACTCAACATCTGCATATAGTTTTGCACATTAGACACATTCACATCAACGTCCATTTAGATTCATTGTACCTTCAGTTCTACTTAATCAGTCCATCACTTCTCTATCCTGTGTTCAGTGTTCTTAGTTTCACTCGCTACTTTATATAATGTTTGGTTTTGAGTAATTTTTTTTTTAATGATAGAGAGGAAAACTGTATTTGAACTTGGAGTAGGACATTTATTTTACTTAAACAAAAAGCTTTGCTTTGACCCAGAATCTAGAATAGGGTTATCTACCTACTATAATTTTATTTGTGTTGCCAATGTTTTAGTCTAAGTACTTATTTTAAATTGGTAATAAGAAAAAAATGAATTCTCATTGATGGAACTTTTTTTCCTCCAGACCAGAATCTGTAGAAGCTAGCCCTGTGGTAGTTGAGAAATCCAACAGTTATCCCCACCAGTTATATACCAGCAGCTCACATCATTCACACAGTTACATTGGTTTGCCCTATGCGGTAAGTGTCAAACGTTTCTCTGGAAGAATATTTTTAAAATTTAGAGGTTGAAATGTGATGTGTATAGTATTGTGCTTAAAACTCAGAATTTTAAAAGCACAATTGTTTGCTATTTGATCAATTAGATACGTAGTTTGTTTGTTTTGTTTTGTTTTCCAGTACTGGGGATTGAACTCAGGACCTGCACTTACTTGTGAGGCAGGCGCAGTGCTACTGAGCTAAATTCCCAGCTCTAGATATGTAATTTATAGTTTAAATTAATCTATCCATATTACTTAAGGGATTAAAAATTTTAAAATTAAGGCCAGGCGTGGTGGTGCATGCCTGTAATCCCACCAGTCGGTAGGCTGAGGCAGGAGGATTGCTGTGAGTTTGAGACCAGCCTGGGCTACATAGTGAGTTCCAGGTCAGTCTCAACTACGTAGTGAGACCCTGTTTCAAACCCCCCCAATTTTTTAAAATTATAATTATTTTAAAAATTTTGTGCTCTTAGTAATTTGATGAGACTATAGTTAAAGTTATATTGTGCTATGTGTTATTCTAAATTATGTAGTAATTTACATAGTAAATTATATAGTTATCATTTTTAGAACACTTGTTATGTTGCAGGCTAATCTTAATCCTCAAAAACAACTTCGTGAAATGTAGTTTTCATCCCTGTCCCGTAGCTGAGAAAAAAATTCATCTAAGTTTAATCAGTATTGCATATCTAGTAGGAAGCAGAGTTTAAATTTAGATATTTTCAGAATTGGACACATTTGTGATATTATGAAGGTACAATTATGAGAATTCTTTTACTTGGACCAGAATAAACAGTACCAATTTTTTTAAAGTTCCATATTATATACTTTACAGTAATAATGTATCTTCTTTTGTTTTTGTTATTCTTATCCTCTGTATTCCTAAGTTTTTTTTAAATCTTTACTCCCACGTCATGTACCCGCTTTCATTGTGAAGGTGAAACTGTGTGACCAAATAACTGTGAAGAATCTTCTGATTTAGGGAGGGGAAATGATTTTGATGTGAAGATGGACCCCACACACAGACACACACCTTGTAAATAGCTGTAGTCACTTAAGAGCTAGCTTCAGGGCCAGGGATTTAGCTCAGTGGTTCCGCCGCCTGCCTCGCAAGCACAAGGACCTGAGTTAAGGACCTGAGTTCAATCCCTGGTACCAAAAAAAAAAAACCAAAACTGCACTAGGAGGCTGAACCAGGAGGATCATCACAAGTTTGAGGCCAGCCTGGGCTATAAAGTGAGTTCAAGGCCAGCCTGAACTACATATAAGACCTTGTCTCAAAAATAAAACAAAAAACCACATCCAGCTTCATCAAGTGATCATTGTAAAGATATTAAAGAAGAAATAGACGAATTTCATGTCTCTTGAATGTTCAAAGTAATGGTTTGATTTTAAGTTACTTAGCTCACATTGTGCTGTATTTGTATTCCCTTATCTAGGACCATAATTATGGTGCTCGTCCTCCTCCAACACCTCCAGCTTCCCCTCCTCCATCAGTTCTTATTAGCAAGAATGAAGTAGGCATATTTACCACTCCTAATTTTGATGAAACTTCCAGTGCTACTACAATCAGCACATCTGAGGATGGAAGTTATGGTACTGATGTAACCAGGTGCATATGTGGTTTTACACATGATGATGGATACATGATCTGTTGTGACAAATGCAGGTAAAACATCTCACACCATTAGCTTGTTTTTCTTGAATGCTTCTAACCTTGACTGTTAATTTGGAAATGATAAGTGAAGTCACTTTTGAAGAAATTAATGAACCCATTTTTAAGTGGTACTCTGTTACTATTGATGCATTCTGTTTTGTTCCTAGAAAAAGCCTTTATTGAAAGAAGCTATCTTAGAGCCTATTAGAAATCCCCATTGTAAGTTGAGCAGTAATCAGTTCTGAATTCTACTCATTTGGGATCATCTCTCTTTTAGTTCAGTACAAGTACATATGTAGGAGTGGACAGGCTAGAAATGAGAGGAGAATTGAGTCCCTTGTATTTCCGTTGGAATGATTTCTGCTGTCTAGTCAACTGTGATTTTCCAGTTTAGGGGAATTAAACATTTTGATTGATGTTTGTTTGACCTGACTCTCTCACCTCCTTTTGACTTGAACCTTGCAGCACTCTGGAGTCTTCTTGTACCAGAACCACAGTCTCCCCTCCCCCCAACCCTGGTTCAACCACCAAGAAAGGCCTCTTCCCCTAGAGAAGGTGTGATTGGGACAGCAAGTGGGGTTTTCTTTCAGTTTTTTTTTGTTTTTGTTTTTTGTTTTGGTGGTTTTTTGGTTTGTTTGTTTATTTTTGTGGGAGGGATTTGGGGTGGATGGAGAGGGAACAGTAGGATTTTAGCCTTAAAGTTACTGAGTTCATCCCCTGCATAGGGTGGGGAGCAGAGTATTTCAGCCGTGCATTGTAGAGGGCGAGAAAGTTTGGTAGCATTACAGAATTTCTTGGGTTCATGTCTTTATGGCATAGCTTCGTTATTTGAAGTAGTATGATTTATATCCATATTTGAATGTGAGTATAAAAATGCATCCTGGAGCCAAATATAAATTACTTTGTAGTATTTGTAATATTGTTCTTACCCATTAGAGTGATGAGGGGTTGGAAATTAAAGTGCTATGCAGAAATTTGATAGTTTTATGGAAAGTTATTAATATGAATAATTTGAGTTTATTTTAATAATAACATACTATAATATCTTCTCACATTTAAAAAATAAATTTTCATTACCTGTGATACATATCATTACTACAAATAATGACCTCAGTAAATTTATTTAGGATATAATTTAAAAACCAAAAAAATAACTTCAGTTGCTTACTGCTTTCCTTGTATTAGAAAGTGTGAAGTTTATTATAGCCAGTCTTTTAGCTGATTATCTGAAGGAAAAAATTGCATACCATTTGGCAATGTTTTTATTTTAACAGATAATCTAAGCAGAGTTTTTCTTTTGATCAAATTACAATGATCTGTAAATATAAATATGCAGTTATCTTTATTAGATAATAGGGAAATTGTCCTTAGAGGTTTTTGTTTTTTTTGTTTTGTTTTGTTTTTTTTACACCTATCTACATTCTTATAGGACAACTGCAGAGTTTTTGGATTATTGAGGGTGTTTGTTTCTCAGTGACTGCCCTTGTTCTTATGACTCTGACTTCCTCTCCCTCTTGCTCTCTTGCCTCTCTCTGTCCCTCTCTGGTTCTTTTTTCTGTTCAACTTTTAGCTTTCTGTAAGGCTCACTCTTTCTTTTTTCTTCTCTATTCATTCTTACATTGTGTCTTTTGTTTTTTCAATGTCCTATTGCATATACCTTTCTTTTAAAGTCTAACATCTCTTGCTCTGATCACTTCTTAATTTTCTAGCTTTTTTTTTTCTGTTGTCTGCATGACATCACGATTTATCTCTCAAATTCAATGTAATTTGCTATTTTAATTTTCCTTGTGGTTTTTTGTTTGTTTGTTTGGTACCAGGGATCAAACTGGGGACCTTCTGCTTGCAAGGCAGGTGGCAGAACCACTGAGCTAAATCCCAGTCCATAGGTTATAATATTTGCTCAAGAACACTTAACTTTTTTTGGTACTGGTGATCAAACTTGGGACCTTGCACTTGTGAAGCAGGTGGTGGCACCACTGACCTAAATCTCCAGCCCTAATTTTCCTTATTCTTTGTCTTGTTTTTTTTCATTTCTTTTGTATATATATTTTCATACTCCCATATTCTACCAGTTTTTTTCTGAACTTTTTCAGTTGAGAAGTAAAAAGAATGAGTTAGGTTAGTACTTTTATATTAGATGTGGCTAATTTTCATGTAAAGAAGTATTAAGACTATGTTTAGAAACATATATATAT